>NW_021703770.1:20548427-20712105 GCF_005190385.1 Monodon monoceros | reverse complement strand
TGGGAGAGCCAACTTCAGGACACTGGTCCACAAGAGACCTCCCAGCTCCACATAATATCAAACGGTGAAAATCTCCCAGAGAACTCCATCTCAACACCAGCACCCAGCTTCACTCAACGACCAGCAAGCTACAGTGCTGGACATCCTATGCCAAACAACTAGCAAGACAGGAACACAACCCCACCCATTAGCAGAGAGGCTGCCTAAAATCATAATAAGTCCACAGACACCCCAAAACACACCACCAGATGTGGACCGGCCCACCAGAAAGACAAGATCCAGCCACATCCATCAGAACACAGGCACTAGTCCCCTCCACCAGGAAGCCTACACAACCCACTGAACCACCCTTAGCCACTGGGGAGAGACACCAAAAACAACAGGAACTATGAACCTGCAGCCTGCAGAAAGGAGACCCCAAACACAGTAAGATAAGCAAAATGAGAAGACAGAAAAACACACAGCAGATGAAGCAGCAAGGTAAAAACCCTCCAGACCTAACAAATGAAGAGGAAAAAGGCAGTCTACCGTAAAAGAATTCAGAATAATGATAGGAAAGATGATCCAAAATCTTGGAAATAGAATGGACAAAATACAAGAAACATTTAACAAGGACCTAGAAGAACTAAAGATGAAACAAACAACGATGAACAACACAATAAGTGAAATTAAAAATACTCTAGATGGGATAGATAGCAGAATAACTGAGGCAGAAGAACGGATAATTGACCTGGAAGATAAAAGAGCGGAAATAACTACTTCAGAGCAGAATAAAGAAAAAAGAATGAAAAGAACTGAGGACAGTCTCAGAGACCTCTGGGACAACATTAAATACACCAACATTCGAATTATAAGGGTTCCAGAAAAAGAAGAGAAAAAGAAAGGGACTGAGAAAATATTTGAAGAGATTATAGTTGAAAACTTCCCTAATATGGGAAAGGAAATAGTTAATCAAGTCCAGGAAGCACAGAGAGTCCCATACAGGATAAATACAAGGAGAAATACGCCAAGACACATATTAATCAAACTGTCAAAAATTAAATACAAAGAAAACATATTAAAAGCAGCAAGGGAAAAACAACAAATAACAGACAAGGGAATCCCCATAAGGTTAACAGCTGATCTTTCAGCAGAAACTCTGCAAGCCAGAAGGGACTGGCAGGACATATGTAAAGTGATGAAGGAGAAAAACCTGCAACCAAGATTACTCTACCCAGCAAGGATCTCATTCATATTGGATGGAGAAATTAAAAACTTTACGGACAAGCAAAAGCTGAGAGAGTTCAGCACCACCAAACCAGCTTTACAACAACTGCTAAACGAACTTCTCTAGGCAGGAAACACAAGAGAAGGAAAAGACCTACAATAACGAACCCAAAACAATTAAGAGAATGGGAATAGGAACATACATATTGATAATTACCTTAAATGTAAATGGACTAAATGCTCCCACCAAAAGACACAGATTGGCTGAATGGATACAAAAACAAGACCCATGTATTTGCTGTCTACAAGAGACCGACTTCAGACCTAGAGACACATACAGACTGAAAGTAGGGGGATGGAAAAAGATATTTCATGCAAATGGAAACCTAAAGAAAGCTGGAGTGACAATTCTCATATCAGACAGAATAGACTTTAAAATAAAGACTATTAGAAGAGACAAAGAAGGACACTACATAATGATCAAGGGATCGATCCAAGAAGAAGATATAACAATTGTAAATATTTATGCACCCAACATAGGAGCACCTCAATACATAAGGAAAATACTAACAGCCATAAAAGGGGAAATCGACAGTAACACATTCATAGTAGAGGACTTTAACACCCCACTTTCACCAATGGACAAATCATCCAAAATAAAAATAAATAAGGAAACACAAGCTTTAAATGATATATTAAACAACATGGACTTAATTGATATTTATAGGATATTCCATCCAAAAACAACAGAATACACATTTTTCTCAAGTGCTCATGGAACATTCTCCAGGAGAGATCATATTTTGGGTCACAAGTCAAGCCTTGGTAAATTTAAGAAAACTGAAATTGTTTCAAGTATCTTTTCCAACCACAATGCTATGAGACTAGATATCAATTACAGGAAAAGATCTGTAAAAAATACAAACACATGGAGGCTAAACAATACACTACTTAATAACGAAGTGATCACTGAAGAAATCAAAGAGGAAATAAAAAAATACCTAGAAACAAATGACAATGGAGACACGACGACCCAAAATCGATGGGATGCAGAAAAAGCAGTTCTAAGAGGGAAGTTTATAGCAATACAATCCTACCTTAAGAAACAGGAAACATCTCGAATAAACAACCTAACCTTGCAGCTAAAGCAATTAGAGAAAGAAGAACAAAAAACCCCCAGAGTTAGCAGAAGGAAAGAAATCATAAAAATCAAATCAGAAATAAATGAAGAAGAAATGAAGGAAACGATAGCAAAGATCAATAAAACTAAAAGCTGGTTCTTTGAGAAGATAAACAAAATTGATAAACCATTAGCCAGACTCATCAAGAAAAAAAGGGAGAAGACTCAAATCAATAGAATTAGAAATGAAAAAGGAGAAGTAACAACTCAAACTGCAGAAATACAAAAGATCATGAGAGATTACTACAAGCAACTCTATGCCAATAAAATGGACAACCTGGAAGAAATGGAGAAATTCTTAGTAATGCACAACCTGCCAAGACTGAATCAGGAAGAAATAGAAAATATGAACAGACCAAGCACAAGCACTGAAATGGAAACTGTGATTAAAAATCTTCCAACAGGGCTTCCCTGGTGGCGCAGTGGTTGAGAGTCCGCCTGCCGATGCAGGGGCCATGGGTTCGTGCCCCGGTCCGGGAAGATCCCACATGCCACAGAGCGGCTGGGTCCGTGAGCCATGGCCACTGAGCCTGCGCGTCCGGAGCCTGTGCTCTGAAACAGGAGAGGCCACAACAGTGAGATGCCCGCGTACCGCTAAAAAAAAAAAAAAAAAAAAAAAATCTTCCAACAAACAAAAGCCCAGGACCAGATGGCTTCACAGGCAAAACCTATCAAACATTTAGAGAAGAGCTAACACCTATTCTTCTCAAACTCTTCCAAAATATAGCAGAGGGAGGAACACTTGCAAACTCATTCTACGAGGCCACCATCACCTTGATACCAAAACCAGACAAGGATGTCACAAAGAAAGAAAACTACAGGCCAATATCACTGATGAACATAGATGCAAAAATCCTCAACAAAATACTAGCAAACAGAATCCAACAGCACATTAAAAGGATCATACACCATGATCAAGTGGGGTTTATTCCAGGAATGCAAGGATTCTTCAATATACGCAAAACAATCAATGTGATAAACCATATTAACAAATTGAAGGAGAAAAACCATATGATCATCTCAATAGATGCAGAGAAAGCTTTCGACAAAATTCAACACCCATTTATGATAAAAACCCTGCAGAAAGTAGGCATAGAGGGAACTTTCCTCAACATAATAAAGGCCATATACAACAAAACCACACCCAACATCGTCCTCAATGGTGAAAAACTGAAAGCATTTCCACTAAGATCAGGAACAAGACAAGGTTGCCCACTCTCACCACTCTTATTCAACATACTTTTGGAAGTTTTAGCCACAGCAATCAGAGAAGAAAAGGAAATAAAAGGAATCCAAATCGGAAAAGAAGAAGTAAAGCTGTCACTGTTTCCAGATGACATGATACTATACATAGAGAATCCTAAAGATGCTACCAGAAAACTACTAGACCTAATCAATGAATTTGGTAAAGTAGCAGGATACAAAATTAATGCACAGAAATCTCTGGCATTCCTATACAATAATAATGAAAAATCTGAAAGTGGAATCGAGAAAACACTCCCATTTACCACTGCAACAAAAAGAATAAAATATCTAGGAATAAACCTACCCAAGGAGACAAAAGACCTGTATGCAGAAAATTATAAGACACTGATGAAAGAAATTACAGATGATACAAATAGATGGAGAGATATACCATGTTCTTGGATTGGAAGAATCAACATTGTCAAAATGACTCTACTACCCAAAGCAATCTACAAATTCAATGCAATCCCTATCAAACTACCACTGGTATTTTTCACAGAACTAGAACCAAAAATCTCACAATTTGTATGGAAACACAAAAGACCCCGAATAGCCAAAGCAATCTTGAGGACGAAAAACGGAGCTGGAGGAATCAGGCTCCCTGACTTCAGACTATACTACAAAGCTACGGTAATCAAGACAGTATGGTACTGGCACAAAAACAGAAAGATAGATCAATGGAACAGGATAGAAAGCCCAGAGATAAACCCACGCACATATGGTCACCTTATCTTTGATAAAGGAGGCAGGAATGTACAGTGGAGAAAGGACAGCCTCTTCAATAAGTGGTGCTGGGAAAACTGGACAGGTACATGTAAAAGTATGAGATTAGATCACTCCCTAACACCATACACAAAAATAAGCTCAAAATGGATTAAAGACCTAAATGTAAGGCCAGACACCATCAAACTCTTAGAGGAAAACATAGGCAGAACACTCTATGACATAAATCACAGCAAGATCCTTTCTGACCCACCTCCCAGAGAAATGGAAAGAAAAACAAAAATAAACAAATGGGATCTAATGAAACTTAAAAGCTTTTGCACAGCAAAGGAAACCATAAACAAGACCAAAAGACAACCCTCAGAATGGGAGAAAATATTTGCAAATGAAGCAACTGACAAAGGATTAATCTCCAAAATTTATAAGCAGCTCAATGGAGCTCAATAACAAAAAAACAAACAACCCAATCCAAAAATGGGCAGAAGACCTAAATAGACATTTCTCCAAAGAAGATATACAGACTGCCAACAAACACATGAAAGAATGCTCAACTTCATTAATCATCGGAGAAATGCAAATCAAAACTACAATGAGATATCATCTCACACCCGTCAGAATGGCCATCATCAAAAAAATCTAGAAAAAATAAATGCTGGAGAGTGTGTGGAGAAAAGGGAATGCTCTTGCACTGTTGGTGGGAATGTAAATTGATACAGCCACTGTGGAGAACAGTATGGAGGTTCCTTAAAAAACTACAAATAGAACTACCATATGACCCAGCAATCCCACTACTGGGCATATACCCTGAGAAAACCATAATTCAAAAAGAGTCATGTACCAAAATGTTCATTGCAGCTCTATTTACAATAGCCCAGAGATGGAAACAACCTAAGTGTCCATCGACAGATGAATGGATAAAGAAGATGTGGCACATATATACAATGGAATATTACTCAGTCATAAAAAGAAACGAAATTGAGCTATTTGTAATGAGGTGGATAGACCTAGAGTCTGTCATACAGAGTGAAGTAAGTCAGAAAGAGAAAGACAAATACCGTATGCTAACACATATATATGGAATTTAAGAAAAAAAAATGTCATGAAGAACCTAGGGGTAAGACAGGAATAAAGACACAGACCTACTAGAGAATGGACTTGAGGATATGGGGAGGTGGAAGGGTAATCTGTGACAAAGCAAGAGAGAGGCATGGACATATATACACTAACAAATATAAGGTAGATAGTGGGAAGCAACCGCATAGCACAGGGAGATCAGCTTGGTGCTTTGTGACCGCCTGGAGGGGTGGGACAGGGAGGGTGGGAGGGAGGGAGACGTAAGAGGGAAGAGATATGGGGACATATGTATATGTATAACTGATTCACTTTGCTATAAAGCGGAAACTAACCATTGTAAAGCAATTTTACTCCAATAAAGATGTAAAAAAATAAAATAAATAAAAAGATTATCTGAAGCAGAACAACTGAGAGAATTTACTTTTATTTAGGATTTGCCGCCCACTTCACAGAAGTAGTTTACTATACAAATTTATGATATGCTGCTATGGTATTGAGATTCAGCTGCTCAGAGGGGGACTGTGATTTGTAGCCTCCCTCTCCTCTTGTATCTAGGTGTGGTCATATCACTATTTCTCAGCAATGAAGTGTGTGCAGAAGTAATATGGATCTCTTCCGGGTCAGGGGGTTTAAGAAGCAGGTGGACCTTCCACTCACTGGCTGTTTACAAAAGATGATAAGGTCCTAAGTGATAGTGGAATTACGATAAGGTTGGCCCAGGAACCCCCTGAACTACCATGTGAAAAACCAGCAGCCAACCAGGAACACCCTCACTGAATCATTACTTGAAGGAAAAATATACTTCTCCTGCTTTAAGCTACTGCAACTTGGGGGTTTATTTCTTATAACTGCCAGTACGAACCTAATACATGCTTTTTTCCATATAGTTTAGGATTTCATTCCTGGTTCAAATCGCACCCTCTCTGTTACACCATGTTCAAGTCTCTGTTCTTCAAAGAAGAGTTATCTGATGGTTCCAATTTCTACTGATTTTTCCTTTCCCTGATTTCCCCTGTACTGTCTATCCTATATCCCAATGGTTGTCAAACCTGGAAAGATATTGAAATCATCTTGGTAAATTTTTAGAAAAAAACACTTAAGCATCACTTGACCTCATGATTTAGATTCTCTGATGATACAACCTGTGAATATGCATTTTTTAAAAGCTCTCCAGATGATGCTGATATACACTCAAATTTGGAAACTTCTGGCATAGAAGAAATCTAAAGGTTTTCATATTTCATTGTTTTTGTTCTTTTCATTATTGCTTGGAATAGTCAACTATTTTAAATGAATAAATCTTCATCCTTTTCCCCATTTGTGCACAGATACAAGGAGTTGCCCATGTGTGAAGCAACTCCATGTCAAATCAATACTTGCAAAACTCTTGAGGATGACCACCTGCCTCTGCAATGCACCTCTCATAGGACCCCCAAATGTGAATTTCACATTTATCGCCTTTTAAGAAAATTATCTTATTCATACCTTCAACTTTGTTGATAAATGGCAAATATCTAAAACAATTTTATTAATTGGAAGATGGATTGAACTTATTCTCATGCTTTCATATTTGTCTTTTTCTAGTAAGTGATAATCTCCTGAAAGACAGGGTTCTGCCTTAAGAATTCTAATTTAATTTGTGTCCCCTCAGACTTCCCAAGTTTACGGCGGGTAAAGGAGTCATGAGTCTATTCTCCTTACTTGTTAACATAAAGCATTCAGCTTCATGCAAAATCTCACCCATTAATTTCTGGGATTCCCTAGGGATATCTGTCATGCTGTTATGTTGTGTGTTTCTCTGAGAACTTGAAGTACCAAAGTATTTAGAGGCTGAAGAAAGAACCTCCTCTTGGGCACAATAGTGGCATTATTTTTCATTCTACTATATTATGAAGACCTTCATGGAAACAGCTCTTCCCATAAGCTAAGGCTACAGCTCCCAGAGGTAGACCAGAAGACCAATATTTGATAGCTATCTTATAGTCCTCTCTATTTTCCCTCCCATAGGCAATGAACTCCCTCCTTCTAGATCCTTTGTCTTTTATGGTCAAAACCACATACATAAACTCCTCTCTGGCTGCTTAACAACAGAAAAGGATGTGAGAGACACCAACGTTGCACCAACAGAATGTTAATAAGTAGTTAAATTAAATTTACATTTATATTGTTAATGCCAGTGATCTTAGTCCTGTGTCTCTGAGTTATTCACATAATGAACTATTTTTTTTAAATGGCACAAGACTAGACTGGATTTCTATAATACAGATATGGGTTTAATTTTATAAATTACTTTACTTTTCTATTAAATATGAATAGAATACCGTTCACAAATCCAATCCTTGAATTTCTCTACTGGGGATAACTCATATACAACATATGTGTACACTCTTAGGGACAGGCATAATAAGGTTACATTTATTTTTTATTACCTTCAAGTGGGCTATGCCTTTAAAGTTATCCTTAAAATATTAATAATTTGATATTTTAATACCAGAGCTTCAATTTTTCTTTGTTCTATGTCCAAATGAGTTTCATTCCATACTGAATTTCTTTGGAGCGTTTCATATGTTCACTAGCCTTATATTCATTTTCATAAGCTCTATAAGGCTTGAGATATTTTAAGCTGCAATGACTGAAATTTAGTTTAAAATTAAGTTAGTTGGTTTTCCATTATGAGGCCCAGGGTCTCCCAAAGGCAAATAATGGTGAAGTTGGCTTCCTTTTCTAAGTTAACATGCCTGGTAGTGATTTAACTTGTTTTCATAAATAACTTCTCTTTTAGGGAAAATATTCTTGTTTCATCAGGCAAAAATAGGCTAAAACAGAAACCATAATTTTTTCCCAAGATCATAAAAGGAGAGGATAAATTCTAGGCTTCTGTTTACTAGTTCCTCATCATACGAACTTAGTAGGCTATGTTATATGGGTGATGACATAAATATCACAGTTACTTGCTTTTATTCAACTAGGAAACGGACCTTGGTTGAATGAAGGAGTCTTCCCTGGTCAGAAACACCATTCTAACAAATGTCATCTTAAATACTATGGGCTCCTTCTTATGATATGGACATTTTCTGACATGTGGCCAAACATTTCGATTCCCCCATCTCTTATATTTACTATGGTTGTTGGAGTCAGGTCTAATCTTAATAAAAGTGTAGAGCCCCTGTCACACTGTCAGTTACAAGATCCTCAATACATACTGGTTATTATCTCCTATCTCCACATTGTAAGACGGTAATCACACAATTTTATAACTAAAGTGTCCAGATTTTATAACTGAAGTTCAGATCCTTTAAAATAGACATTATTTATGCAACTGCACCTGTTGAATTTAAGACTTTTTGTCACATTTTCTACCACCTTACTTAATTATTGCTCAGCACTTTACTGTTTTCTTAGGCTCTCATCTGACAGTAAAAGAAATCTTCCGTTCTGTATTAAACCCGTAGAGAGCTTTCCTTTGTGGTTTAAGAACAGCCCAACATACTGGCTATTTTTAAGCACTCATGATAGTTGCTATCTGCCCTGGAACATGTTGAAAACATAGCTCTGAACAGAAAATAACAGAAGCTGTATCTCATGATTCTAACTTAGGGGTAGCCGCATATCTTAGTGGGAGTGAAAAATAATTAAAATCTTCCTTCAAAATGGAGAGATTTATCCTGAGCATGCTATAGCAGATGTACATACAATTAAAAAAAATCAATTTCTTCTCAGAAACCTTAAGAATATTTTCAAGTGTATAGAGAAAAATATGAAACTGTGAATGAATGTTATAATGACTCCCATGTGAATTATCAGGTTACCATGAGAATAAGGGATAGAGAGAAAAGATATAAAATTTCAGCTCCTGGTAGAGCTTGCTCCAAAACTTTCCTATTATTCAGGGTTGTTGTGAAGCTCAAGTGAGCCAATGTACTTGAAAGTTCTTTGCAAACTGTAAAGTACTTACCCTATGAGTACTTGTTCATAGAATACAGGGAGTTGAAACATGAATAAAAAGACTTTGGTGACCTTAAAAATCTATATAACATTCAATAAACATATAAAACTCTTTGATTAGTGATTCTAAACAAAGGTCTCAAGTCTCATTCAGAATTTTTAAATCAATTTCAGTCACAGGCAGTAATTCCAAATAATCTATCCTCTTTCCTCTGTGACCTCTCATGTGCAGATTTGCACACAAAGTCATTATTACTTTTTATGCAGTACTTTGGAATAGGGTCCATAACTGCCTTCCTATTTCTTGAAACTCTCTTTAGAATTCTACTGGCAGACAACTGCAACTATAATCAAAGCAATGGGACAGTTCAAGTGTTTGCAACAGCACAGCGTTTTGTTATGCAACGAAAGATAAATATGGCTTTATCTTTCCAACCGTCCAGCTTTATTTCTGCCAAAGAGTGGTAAAAGTGAAAAGGAAAATATTTGTGGGAAAATGGCTGAAAATGATGAGAAATATAGCAGATACAGATGGTATTGCTCAAGTTAGAGATTTCCTAATTTGGAAATTTTATGAAAGTAGGTTGGCTAGCCACTTCAGCAATACCTTGCAAAGTGGTAGTTCCATAGGTTAAGGCTGACCTCAGTTTTGCAGCCCCAGAAATGTGATTTTATCATTACTACGCTAAAGAATAGGCTTCTGGGAATTGATTCACGCTAAGCACAGCCATCAGATTCTGACCAGAATGTCACTGAATTCTTTACAAAGTATGAGTATGAGCAGTTATGTCAGTGGCTCAATATATCACTCTCCCTAGAAGGAAATCTGCAAGAAAAGTTAAATTATACTAGAAGGTTGGTGAGCAAGGAAAAGGAAAAAGTGAAGCTTGGTTCAGTCCAGTTCTGGCTCCTATATATTCTAGATATTGCTGACCACTATGCATACTAAGATGAATAAAACAAGACTGTACACTTAGGAGATCAATGAAGTGGGGAACTGAAACATATACACATTATTTCCTATCAGCCAGGGTTCTTAGCTGCAAGTGACCGAAATCAACTGTAACTTTTTCATGCATAATAGTTTATTAAAACTAGAATGGGTTGCTCCAGGAATTGCTAGAAACTCATCAATGAACTGGCAAGATTGTTTTCCTTGTTACGGCTAAAAGCTATGATAATCCTAAACATCCATCTCCATTAAATTCAAGACAACGAGGCAACATCAAGAACTGACATTAATCTAGGACACATGTAGTTCAAAATATCCTTATAAGGAATAAATTATTCTTTCTATTTGCAAATGTAGATGCCAAACTTTGGTCAGATCAAGAAATTGTGCCCAGACTGCCAACTGATAAGTAACAGAAAAAGATGCCAAGCCAGGCATGTCTGATTGCAACAAATCTGTTTTTTACAGTGTATCAAATGCATCTTAAGATGTATTTGGCTCTGGTCATTCCATCCAGGATTGAGAAAGTCAGGGGGACTGTCTCATGATAACTAAACATGTGAGACTGATTGACAATTTTGAATGCTGAATATTGAAGATCAAGTACTTAGTCATTATGCCCTCTTTTCTGGACAGTTTTGAAAGTCCACTGACCTAATGTTATCATTCTTTTTTTCTGGACATTATGTAGCTAACACTTTCTTGATAGCACATTCTTTTTTTGTTTTTGTTTTGCGGTACACGGGCCTCTCACTGTTGTGGCCTCTCCCGTTGCGGAGCACAGGCTCTGGACGCGCAGGCTCAGTGGCCATGGCTCACGGGCCTAGCCACTCCGCGGCATGTGGGATCCTCCCAGACCGGGGCACGAACCCGTGTCCCCTGCATCAGCAGGCGGACTCTCAACCACTGCGCCACCAGGGAATCCCGATAGCACATTCTTTATCCATGCACACATATCCTAACTAAGTGGATGATTTCTTTCAAAGTCCATCACATTTCGGTAATAACATATAGCTCAGACACTCGAATTAACCTTAAGTATTTCCCAATTCTCCTCTGACCCATATTTACAAAGTTTATCACAGGGTGGGAATAACTGTTACATGTGGATAATCTTTTCTATTACATATTGATTCATAATAGTTTTTGTTCCAGAAAATAAATTTATTTCTAATTCCTACAGGTGCCTACAGTTGCACTTCACTGCAGCCTTCTATGTTCAGAACATATTCTGGGTATAAACTTGAGACCTGCACATCTCCATAAACGTCAACAAAACTATGCTCCAGAATAAAAAGCACATCGACTCTGCCACCAACCAACAGAATCATCTGCCTGCTGAATATCAGATTCCTCCCTGTTCCTTCCTCCAGCTTCCTTCTGCCCTGAGGGTGGCTGACCGCCCCCCCCCCCCCCCCCGCCCGTCAATTACATTTCCCAGACTTCCCTCCCCAGTGGCTTCTCTGGGTTCTCATGATGGTAGACACTGACAAGAATGTGGAAGGCAGAAAAAGAGAAGGAGGCAGAATACTTCTTCTCTGACTCTCTTTTGGATTTGTACCTTGGTGATCCCAGATTCTGCTAAGACTCTGATAACACTTTTCTTTCCTTTGTTGTCTCAGCTCAAGAAATTTTAGTGGCTTTCAGATGCTGCTAATCTCTGGACTGCCTCATTGTCCCCTATTTGCCTTACTGATCTTCCATCCTCTTTGTAGAACTAATCCCCATATTATATCCTCTTGATTCAGATACTTGGTATTGGTCCTGTTTTCCCAACGGATCTCTGACTGATACTTCTCTCAATAGGATATAAATGCAAATGAAAAGAAATATATAAATGTTGAAATAAACAGAAAGAATAAAATGATGAAATAACAAACTTTGAAAGTGCGTGCAAGGAAAAAAAGGAACAATTATAAAGGACAGATTGAATCACTTAAAGCTTGAAAAGTCCTTGCCCATGCAACTGATAATAATAGGCTAAAATCGAGACAAAGTAATAGAAAAAACTGGGGGAAAACCTGTTTGATTGGCTAAAGATCAGCATCAACTAATTCTGGAAGCATACAGGGGTTTAAGAACATAAAGCCTGAAAGAAGAAAAAGAATATTTCTGGTCAACCCACCATCAGAAGCCTTGTTCCATTCCTTAAGCTCAAGTCCCATGCAAATCTGTGACTGCCAAAATGAACAACAAAGCAGCAAGACAGGATGCTGCAGTCTGCTGAAGACCTCTCTAGATACTTCCAGAGATGAACAAGGACAGAAGTCACCTGCCTCAATAGATGTGCCATATAGAATAATCTGGGTTGAGAATGATGCCCAATAAGCTGTGTAACAGCAAGTTGGGGAAAAGATTTGATGGAACAACTCATCTTCAAATTTTATGAAAATAGTTCCAGAGGTTGACTGTAAGATTGAACTCCTCCTAGTGACTTAGGTCTTACAAAGTAAAACACTTGTGGAAAAGTACCCTTAAGGTACCTCACTGTTCCTTTGCAGGAAAGTCGCAATGATAAAATAGTCAACAATAAAAACAAAATAAAAATTCACCTTAAACTTGTACCTACCAAAAAATCCATGAACCTCTTTAGTAAGGTTTTTCCCGAGAGGGATGATAACATCTATTTTGCAGTCTCACAAACCATGCAAGAGAGTTCCAGTTGTTCTGCATCCTTACCTGTACTTGGGCTTATCAGTCTTTTAAATTTTAATCATTCTAGTAAGTATTTAGTCACATTTCAATGTGGTTTAAACATGCACTTCCTTAAAGAATAAAGATGTTAAGCATTTTTAATGTTTTTTACACGCAATTCATATATCTTTTTTGGTAAAATGCCTATTCAAATCTTTTGCCCATTTGGTATTGAATTATCTTTTTATTTTGTGTAATACAAAAAAATTCACCTTAAGTATTTTCAGCTTTAAACAAATAAATTATCGGGGTTCTATGGAATTAAGTTTCACATTAATTACTATTTAAGAGTTATTTGAAGGTTCTACTTGAAACTTGAAGAATTTGAGAAACGCTGTGAATGGCATTAGCCAACGGCTCAGCATTAATTTGTAGTTATAACTCTGCCATTATCTCCTCTTCCCTATGAATAGAACAATATCCTTGAAGTAAGAGTTAAAAAAACAAATAAAATCCAGCCACACAAAAGGTAAAAATTTAGTATGATTTTTAAAAGTTACAAGTGGTATGAGGACACACATGGGAAACATGTGGCTTCTCCAGATGCGATTTAGAAGAAAGCCAAGAACCACTGCAAATGGTTCTAGAATATGAAGATTCAAGAGTGTATTGGGGGGAAAAAAAACACTCAAAAACCGAATTAGGATGTTTCCTTCACCAACATCAGAGGCTTAAAGTAATTTCTTTTGATGGAACTAGGAAAAAATTAAAATGGAAATAAATCCTAGATACAAAAAAAATCTACATACTGAAATTCTTAAGTGATACAGAGATGGCTCCTTAATCCCAAGATACTTACTTTATTCACTTGATTCATTTAACTCATTTTTTCCCTTAGCCAGACAAGAGCATTTTCTTAATAACTCTATGAAAACAAAATGATTGCTCAGCTTCAATTGGCTTTTACTTAAAAACTTATGAAATTAATGTAACAGAAATTTGCCGTAAGCCAGTAGACAAACTAAAGATTTGCAAAACAAAGAAGTTATTTCTCATTTCTTTACTAAAAAACTCATTGCTTGTCCAACAATGTATAGCTTTAAAACATACTTCCAGTTTAAACAGCACAGTGTAGCGAAGGGTAGTACATCTCAACTGTATAAAGTGCACCAGAGCATTACACACAGCGAGTGTGATGGAAGAGGCTGATTACCTTTGGGATTGCAACTATTTTGATGCTACCTACATCAGGCAAGAACACTGCTGTTACAGCCACATACTGTGGCTATTGTTAGAAATTCTGACTGTCTGCATTTAGCAACTGGGAATATGAAAACAAGCATCGTTCCAATTAAAACAATAGTCAAAGTAACCTTTTCAATTGAATTGGTGCTTGCAATAATGGAACTGTAGTACAGACCACTCCGTGTATTTGCAATCATTTCAGCTGTTTCTCTCACTGAAGCTGCTTTACACATCTTTCATAGAAATCTTTTTTTTTTTTTAATCAGTCTACTTGGCAGTCTTCACACTTCCCTGGTGCTTTTATTTATCTTGAAGGCTGTATCTGTAATTGACACAAGAAAGCAGAAGCTAGGAGGATATAACTAAGAGGATCAGAAGGTGGAGGGGGTCCCACAGGCTCACGGATTCAGGTGCAGGACTTTCTCCAGGATGATGTGCCTTTGGACCACTGGCTACACCTGACTGGAACACTCTGGACGACTGTCAAAATTCACAGTGATATCCTTATGTTTCCAGGCCAACCTTTCACAAAGACTTGGGTGGTGAGCTTAACAACAAACCTGGCTTAGCTTTGCTGGCATTTGCTATTTTGAGAAAATACTCAAAGGTCCTCCCTGCCATAAAACACTGGATAGAGGAAAGCTAGGAAAGGTCCAACTTTAATTTCATGAATTTGCACTTGCAAAAACACACATCTTCACCAAAAATTAAGAAGACTTGAGAATTTGGCTCCAAGCAAAATTCCACTCCTGGGACAGCAGGATTGAATGCAGATTTCTGCTGTGGGCAAAACCTCACTATTATTTCTAGACAATGGGGCTTTCTGTAGTGAAAATGGTGGCTCTCTCCACATAGAATGGCCACCAGCCAGTTCCCAGTTTTCTCCAGTGAATTTGCCAGATTGGCTAAGGGAGAGAATATTTTCACACAGACTGGTAACATGTCTGATGAAACCTGGGGGGAAATTAGTCCAGTTAACTTTTAAAAAAAAAACTGAAGATCCGAAAGCTCAGAGAAAATATATTAAATTACTTCCAAGGGGTAGAGCAGAGACAACTTTTCTTTACAATCTGGAAGGAAATTACCCTCCAGTAAGCTCTGCATTTGTTTAATGTCCTCAGGGTGACCTAGCTCATAGCTTCTCTCACTATATTGCTAATATGAATTACCAGAGGGTCTTTTTCAACTTCAGATTCTAATTCTGGAGGTCTAGAGAGAGACCTGAAATTTCACATTTTAACAAGCACCAGGCGATGGTGGCCCGGCTGATGCCCACCACACCTTGAGTAGCAAGGATTTAGATGACTATATGATCATTCACCTAAGAAACTGGCTGACAAATATTCAGTACAGTAGTCCCTCCATACCCACAGGGCATACGTTCCAACACCCCCCAGTGGATGCCTGAAATCACAAATAGTACCTAACCCTATACCCTAGTATATACTAGGTTTTTTTCTTAATTATATATGCCTCTGATAAAGTTTAATTAGGCACAGTAAGAGATTAACCAAAATAACCAATAATAAAACAATTATAACAATATACTGTAATAAAAGTTACGTGAATATGCTCTTTCTCTTTGTCTCAAAATATCTTATTGTTCAAATTTAATGCCTTTTCCATCTTAACTAAACACCACACACCGTGGCTGTAACTTTTGCAGTTTGAGGTGTGCTAGCAAAACTAGCACAAATTTCTTTTTCCTTCTTCACAATATCATGGATAGAAGATTCCTTCTTACTGTAGATCTTAGCAATCTCAGTGTATGTTTTTTTTCCTTCCTTATTAAGTTCATAACTTTCACTTTTTTCACTTAAAGGAAGCACTGTACGACTTCTCTTCAGCGTATCACTACTCTTGCTCTTTGGGGCCATTCTTGAGTAAAATAAGGGTTACTTGAACACAAGCACTGTAGTAGATACCTCTACAGTTCATCTGATAACTGGGATGGCTACTAAGTGATTACTGGGTGGGATACATAGACAAAGGGATGATTCATGTCACGAGTGGGAAAGGGATGGTGGGGGATGGTGGGAGATTTCACCACACTACTCAGAAAAGCATGCAATTTAAAACTTCTGAATTGTTCATTTCTGGAATTTTCCATCTAATATTTTCAGGCCAAGGTTGACCACGAGAAACTGAAACCACAGATAAGGGAGGGACTACTGTATACTTAATCAACTAAAGAAAACAATTGACTGAAGAGTGATGTTACTGAAAAAGGTACCTACGTATCAATACCATGGGCCACTACTCAGCAATAAAAAGGCATGAACCATCCATACGCACAAGTTGGATAGATTTCTAGGGAATTATGCTGAGTGAAAAAAGCCAATCCCAAAAGGTTATATATTATGATTGCATTTATGTAACATTTTGGAAATAACACAATTTTAGAAATGACGGATGAATTAGGGGTTGTCAAGGGTTAAAGATGAAGGTGGGTGTGATTATATGCAGGTGTTGAATTAGAAGCTAAAGGTATACAGATAAACCAGGAGATTAGTATAATATAACGTCCTAGACTTACATATAACAAAAGTACATTCAGACTCTTGCCACTGTTAAACAACTAAATTACCTTTGAGGAATACCCAATTAATTTTACTTACAATTCACTCTTTATTCTACCACTTAATACAATTCATGTGATTGACTGGGCTCTACTGCAATGCAAAGTTTTTAAAATTTCAAATTTTATGAAATTTATTTAAAACAGATCAAAATGTATGCATCTGAAATATAATTCAAGTTTCTAAATCTTGCAAATATTTCAAATTTGTAAAGGTATATCCTAATCAAGAAATAATTAGGTTTATAAGCCACATAAAATCCTCCTTAGAGAATCACGGCAGGTAACAGTCTTCCCAGCATCTCTCGCAAGGGTGTTTGTGATCCATTTCCCACCTTAAATCCATCTCCAAACTGTCACAAGGGTGAATATGGCAGATAGTACTGGTTGTCTGCACACAGATATTTTCGTCCTTCCTTCTAGCAGTTTCTCAATCTGTCCAGCTCCAGAAGATTAAGGCGGGCAAGGCAATCTGTGCTGGATAGCTTCCATCTACCTCTCCAAATCTATTCTCCCTACTTCCTCACACTGTTCTCTACCACACAGGTTGACCTCTAGGGGCAGTATCAGTGAACTCTTATCATCTGGCTTTCAGTTTGATTCAGTCAACGAGCTAGCTGGCAGTCAAGGCAGGGGTGATGTGTAAGGCTGGGGTATTTTCTTTTTTGGTCCTTGTGGAGTTGCTGTGCTGGCCACATCATGTGACTAAAGGGTATAACTCTAGTCAATTGGTACTCTCCACATGACTCTCTTTGTCTTCAATTTCAATAACTATTTCCTCTGTTTTCTCCTTCAGGGAAAGGTACGAGTGGAAACTGCCCCACCCTCCCTGCTGCTCTTGCCAGCCCCCATTGAAGACTGTTCTTTGTGGTTTCCCTACACCTCATTCATATCTTTAATACCTAGGTGTTTTTTGTTTGTTTTTTCCTTGCCAGTTATTCATTTTCCCAGCCTCCCTTTCAGCTAGGAGTGGTTAGGCAATCCAGTTTTCTCCAATGAACATATGAGGACATCAGCTAAGAAGTTTGGGGAAGAGCCTTACTCCTTGATAAAAGACGTAGCAGCTTTGGTATAGCAGTGTTTCCCTTTCCCTGCCTTCTTAATTTAGATGTTTGGGGTAGTACATGATGCATGGGGTGAATCTGTGACTATGAACCTGAGGATAAAAGCCAGCATGCAGAGGATGGCAAAGAGGAGAAGGATGCCAGGGTCTGGGCTTTGATGACATCATTGATCTACAGTACTGCCTGATACTGACTGCAGTTAGACTTCTTGATGGGGATGCAATAAGTGCCCTTAAGGTTTAAATTTCTATTAATCAGATTTTCATTATCAGCAACCAAATCACTCCTAAATACTGGAGTAATCTATCTTTATTGCAAATATAACCTTGCCATTTTCCTGCTTAAAATTTTCCAGTGGTTCATCATCATCTACAGAAGAACCTCCAGCATCGTATGAACATCTCCTATGCCTTTACCCTTGACAGTTTCCCCACCCCTGCATGTTTCACCTTCCATGCTACACTGCTCATTCCCATCTTCCGGAGTTCCCACAGCATGGCGTTCTAGCCTCCGTGTCTTTGTGTTGAGTGCTCTCCCAGGAATATCTTGCCTATCTTCTTTCTCTAGTTATCTTTTACTCATCTCTCAAGAATATACTCAGCAAAATAGGTCAGCATTTTAAATTACAGAGAATATAAATCTACTCTGGAACGATTATTCAAGAAGTAGGACTGATGGAACCAATTCTGAGTAGTTCACAGAAAGTTGTGAGATGAGGCTTAGGAAGCAGGCAGGAAGAAGAGAAACTAACAGCCAGAAACAGCAAACCTCAGGAGAAATATGAGTCCAGTGAGGCCTTCTCCAGCCTTTCTGAAGAATGGACGCCTCAGCTTACAGCACAGCCAGCTACAGACGAGGGAAACTCAATGTTGCTGTTGCTGCCCTCTAATACCAGAATGAAGACCCTGTGGTCCGTGCATCTTTGCCTCACCAACTTCCAGTTGCAAATCTAGGGAAGATGCATCTGATTGGCTGAGCCTGGGTCAACTACTGATTCCCTAACCAAGTGAGTATCTAGTTATTATACTTGCTTTGGAGGAAGGTGTCAAATTAAGAACATTCACCCACTATAAGAGGGTTCAGATGACGTTTCACCAAAAAGCATGATACACGCGCAATATAATATCAATAAAGTGTGCTCAGTGCAATACTGGATGTATAAGTGGATTCAACTGGAATACAGAGTAAGTAGCTACACCTAGACCAAAGCTGTGCAATAGAAATAAATAGTGAGCAATGTATGTAATTTTCTATTTCCTAGTAGCTATTTTAAAAAAGTACACAGAAGGGCTTCCCTGGTGGCGCAGTGGTTGAGAGTCTGCCTGCCGATTCAGGGGACGCAGGTTTGTGCCGCAGTCTGGGAAGATCCCACATGCCGCGGAGCGGCTGGGCCCGTGAGCCATGGCCGCTGAGCCTGCGCGTCCGGAGCCTGTGCTCCGCAGCGGGGGAGGCCACAGCAGTGAGAGGCCCGCATACCGCAAAAAAAAAAAAAAAAAAAGTACACAGAAAATTAAAATTAATCAATAATATATTTAGCCTAATATATTCAAAATAGTATTTCAACATTTAACCAAAATAAAATTATTAGAGTTATTTTTACATTATTCTTCCATATTAGGTCTTTAGAATTCAGTGTGTATTTTGCACTTATAGCATATCTCAATGTGGCTATTAGCTCTATTTCAAGTGCTCAAAAGCCACATGTGGCTAGTTTCTATCATAATGGATAGTGTAGACAGACAAACCAGCAGGTAGGAGGGGAGCAGTGACGATGGATCATCTACCCAATAGGTAACTGTGAATCTTTATATATTTGACATCAGAACACCAGGCAGAGCTTGTTACTTATTGTTTTGCCCTGGCTTAGAAAGTCGTCTATTGTGATGTATTTAGCACTCTGCTCTGAGCTATGAGAGATTAAAAAGACATATGGTTAAGGTACCTGAGTTGGGAACAAGAGCAGGGTGTTGGTAGCTTTGTCATTTAAATTGTTGAGTTTCAGGTGCCTGTGTGACAACTGATCAGTGCGATTGAATGCTAGGTTTTAGTTTTGATGGTGTTTCTTTGCATTTCGGTTGAGGCCATGGGAGTGATGAGATTTACTAATGAGACAGTGTAGAGGTGCAAAAGGTCAATGATGAGTCCCTAAGGCACATCAATATTTAAAGATTAGGGAACAAGAGGACTGAAAATCATGTTCACTTTGGTAAAAGAACACTGAATAACTAGTTTCTCAGAAGTCAAGGGTCTCAACTGCAAAGTTATTTTCTTCTTGGAAAGCTGACTGAACTTGAGGTATTTCCCAACCTATGTACATAGGTTCCACTAAAAATTCAACTTTTTAAAAAAAACTTTAATTAGGCATTCTACAATAACTTATTTGTTCTTGGTCAGTTCCCATTCCCATTTCACACAGAATTTCTTCTGAACATTTATCACTTTCCCTTATCCTCCTACCTACTGCTTCCCTCCTGCTCAATCACTAGCTGACCTTGCCTCTCACTTCAAAGAAAAGATAGAAACCTTCAGGCTGGAATCCCTCGCCTTCCTCAACACCTTCCCACATACAAATTTCAATCCATATCCATCCTTCCTTTGTTGGAGTTTGGAAGTGCCTAATAAATAACACCACTGTTCTCCCACTTCCTGGACCCCACCACAGCTTGGAGCCAACCGAGAGATAAACCCAAAAGTCAGGCAGAGTACAAAACATCATCTCACTTAGTGACTAAACTGTTAGGGAATGTAGCTTAGGACTGTGACCAACTGGGCTTGAAGTCTCCATCTATCATATTTTATTCTTCCTTTGTAGTCAGGTTTCTAGAAACCATCTCTACTTCCTCAACACCCAAACACCTCCCCATTTAAGGCGATGTGGCTTCTGATCCAATTACTCTGGTGACACTATTCTTAGAGATGTTCCCAATTCTCTCCCCATTGCTCAACCCCAGGGAGACTCACTAGTCTTTAGCTCCTTTGCCATTGAAAGTTTCACACTGTTGGCCACTCCCTCCTTTACGCAACTCCCTTCTAGTTTTTTCTTCATATTCTCTTGGCTGCCTTTTCTCAGCTTCCTTGGGCTACTCTTTCTCTAGTTAGCTGGTAAATATTTGCATTTCTTAGGGATTCATCTTTTACTCTATTTTATTTGCTTCTTTCTCTACAAATCCCCCAGATTCATCGTATCTAATCCTGAGATTTAAGTCACTATTTCCATGTTACCCTGAATCCCAGCCTTCAGTACTGCCTGTTCTGACTACATTCTTCAGAGTGATCTTTCTACAAACCTGCTGTGATCATGCTTAAAACTTTTCTTTGGCTCCTGGTTGCAAACGTTTATATCGTACTCCTCATGTTTCCTTGGGGGGCAGAATGTAAACTAGCATAACGTTTCTGGCTAATCTCTACCCCCTTTCTCACATATTGGTAAAAGAGAAGGAGTGATTTAATCTTTCTGCTGAATTTTGACAAAGGAACTGGTCTTGAAAGAGTCAGCACCTTCTGAATCCTTCTCTGACTTTGGAGAGGGTACATTCTGAGCTGCTGTCCTGCCACATGATAGGGCACTGCCTTATCTGAGAGTCACAGTTTTGGAGAAAGTTTGGTTCAGGAGATTACTGACCACAAATCTAAGTCACGTTCTGCAGACTAGCTTTTGTCCATAATAAAGACGACAATTTCATTGCCATTGTCCTCACTCCTGACTCTTAACAGATTGACGACTTTGATAGGGAAGCCATACCTCTATCTGTAGAAAAAAAGAACAAATGGAGAACATTTAGGGGCATTCTAATTTCTCATTAGTCAGGTTTCCAAATTGAGAAACTTCCTTTACACGTTACTTCCAATCTTTCTCCACATCCTTATCCTCCAAGGAAGGAACACTGATTTACTTATCTGTTAGGTGAGTTTGGTAGGACAGATTGGACATAGACGGTGTTGCCCCTTCTGGGTCTTTGGAATCCACCCACCTGCAGGGTTGTAATCTTCCAGCTTGCTGTCCCCACACAGAAAGATGTTTGTTCTTGTTGAAGTAGACTGCAATTTGTGGTGTATGTTTATCTCAGTAGAGTGTTAACAAATCCATTTAGCCACACAAGTAACATGTTTTATTGTGTTTCTCAATAATAAAATTTATATTTTAATATTTATCTGATTCTTGTATATCTCTTTCAATGGGTTCCAAATTCAGCCAAAAAAGGAATGCTACTTATTGGATCCTTTCAAATGCCCGAAGTTTCCCATATATTTACATTTCTTAACATGAAATATGAGACCATTGTCTCTCCCTGCCCCCATGATCTATGACATGGGCTAATATACAATTCAACACTTATTGAACACCTATTAATTTACCACTCTGCCTGGTTTTAGAGTTAGAAGATAAACGAAACGTGATCCATGCCTTCCAGGAGTTCACAGCTCAGCAGTATAAGTTTGTCTTTCCAATTCAGGTTTGGGGTATAGTTTCATGGTGTAGTTCTTTAAAAGAAGACCAAAACTATAAAAGAGAACTCATCAAAAGCCAGACTCAATTATGATCACTGGGGGCATGCTTTGCAGTGAGCTCCAGAGTCACATGATTCAGAAGATGGGGATAAATGAGACAGAGAAAATGAGAATAAGATCTCTTTGGTAGAGCAGATCATAATCTAGTTAACATCAGAAATAAGATGATAAGAATGCATAGCAATCTGAAAGCGAGTGCCAATGAGAAGTATACAGACATTCATATTCAGTAGAGGCTTATAACATCAACAGAAACATAGCAAGATGTGCCCATCTTATAGTCAGGATGAGACCATATTGATTATTTTAACCATGGCTCAGATCATCTTATAGGCCACAGAAAGATATGCGTCCTCATTCCACACAGAAAAAGGCATTGGAAAGACTGGAGAAATTATCACACAAAACAAGTAAGTTCTGGTAACTTAAATTCTAATTTCACTCATGTAAAGAAAATAATCAAAACAGGTGATAGGATTTTTTTTCTGTTTTAAATTTTAAAAGCCCCATCTGTCACTAATTACACATTTATTTCATTATGCAGCATTATAAAAATAATTACTTGAGGTATTTTGTTGACAATTTAGAGTTTAAAGTAAATACTAATTATTTTTGTTGTAACTGTGTATTAAATTAAATAATTGCTAGACATTTTTTGGGCTTCAAATAATTTTATTAGAACCACATAAGATAGCAATTATATAATTAGTGACACATCTGCCAATCTTATAAGTCCATCTTATAAAATTTGAAGACTTTTTTCCTTTTCATTTCTCCTTTTTTTAGAAGCAGAGACAGACGCTTCATGTGCACGTTTCAGCATTTTATAATGATGTATGTGGCCTGTCCAGCCAGCTGCTCTGCTCAGTCACTCTAGCAAAGTAGCAAAGATTCTAAGCAATTAACTAACTCTCTCACAACTATCGTGACCTTGAGTTGAAGAAAATGTATCTAGATAACTGCAATGTTTTCTACTTTAAGTAAATTCTTTTAGAAATTAAAATATTTTCCCCAAACTCCAACCAGAAGTTGCTGTGAGTTCCATTTGGAATGTGTGCTAATAATAATATTCTCTGGAATAATAACAACAGGTTTGGATTTAATTAAATGTGTTGCTCACTGAAGCATCTGTTTTAAACATTAATGAATGGCAGCTCCTATGGGATATCCAAATGGAAGTGTTTTCACTCCATAACACCATCCTAAAGTGTGTTTTGGAATTTTCAAATCATTAGCTGGTCTTTGTTTTGAGAGACTTATCCAGGATAAGAAAGCAATCTTTCCTCAAATCATACTGATAGATGGAAGCCATTTAGGGGGAGACAATCAATCATAAAAGCAGTCTCTGAGAAGCTGTTATGCAATCCACAGAATTAAGAGTCAAGTTTTCCTTCATGTTCACACATAATTCCCATTATCATTCATGAGAGTAGTATCTTATCAAGAAAAGGACGCATCCCTTCTCAATCAGGCTAAGCTGCTTTGGGCAGAAGCCATTAAAAATAGCAGACATAGAGCTCCAGAGACTACAGCTGACCTTGCAAGACTTGGAAGCCACCTTTGAAATAACTATTATTAACTTGGAAACATTATGTGAATAGAAAATTTCTGAATTCATGGTTTGTTCACCACTCAAAGGAAATCATTTGAGTAGGAGTTGTTTGTAAAATGGCACTATGCTTATCAGGCTTTATTAAAAAATAAATTGCTAGACTTAAGGTCCATAAAAACAGTGACTAAGTATTTCTTATCAATCAGTCTATCCTCACCACAAAGACCGGTACTAGACATAATAGGTACATCAAGATATTTGTTGAATTAATGACTGAACAAGACTAACACATTCTTTTCAATTCAGTAAGCATTTATTGAGACTTTACTTGATGCTAGATCCCACTAGGAACAGAGCATATAAAGTATGTGCATATATATTTGTTCATTGGTTATAATAATTTATTTCTTATAATGTGGACAATGCCATGATAAAAGAATTCTTAGGGTGCTATTGGAGCACAGATTTACACGGGGTTTTGGGAGGTATGGTACATGACATCTTAATTTGGTCTGCAACAAAATGCTATAGTTGTGTTGAAATTTATCTCATTCAGACAATTTGAATTAACCATTAATACAAAATGTACTTAAGTATGATAATCAGAATCACCATCCTAATTTTCAAAAATATATTTTCAGAAGAATGAATGAAGAGAGAGACCTTCAAGATGGCGGAGGAGTAAGATGTGGAGATCACCTTCCTCCCCACAAAATACATCAAAAATACATCTACATGTGGAACAACTCCTACACAACACCTGCTGAATGCTGGCAGAAGACCTCAAACTTCCCAAATGGCAAAAAACTCCCCACATACCTGGATAGGGCAAAAGAAAAAAGGAAAAACAGACAAAAGAATAGGGACGGGACCTGCACCACTAGGAGGGAGCTGTGAAGGAGGAAAAGTTTCACACACTAGGGAAGGCCCTTCACTGGTGGACACAAGGGGTGGTGGGGGGAAGCTTCAGAGCCATAGAGGAGAGCACAGCAACAGGGGTGTAGAGGGCAAAGCAGAGAGATTCCCACACGGAGGATTGGTGCCAACCATCACTCACCAGCCTGAGAAGCTTATCTGCCCACCCGCAGTGATGGATGGGGGCTGGAAGCTAAGGCTCAGGCTTCGGAGGTGACATCCCAGGGAGAGGACTGGGGTTGGCTGCGTGAACACAGCCTGAAGTGCGCTAGTGCACCACAGCTGCCCAAGAGGGAGTCTGGGAAAAAGTCCGGACCTGCCGAAGAGGCAAGAGACCATTGTTTCAGGGTGTGTGAGGAGAGGGGATTCAGAGCACCCCCTAAATGAGCTCCAGAGACAGGCACGAGCCATGGTAATCAGCATGGACACCAGAGCTGGGCATGAGATGCTAAGGCCGCTGCTGCAGCCACCAAGAAGCCTGTGTGCGAGCACAGGTCACTATCCACACCTCCCCTACCAGGAGCCTGTGCAGCCCACCACTGCCAGGGTCCCTTAATCCAGGGACAACTTCCCCAGAACACACAGCATGCCTCAGGCTGTTGCAATGTCAAGCCGGCCTCTGCCGCCACAGGCTCACCCCACATTCTGTCCCCTTACCTCACCCCAGCCTGAGTGAGCCAGAGCCCCCTAATCAGCCACTCCTTTAACCCCCTTGTGTCTGGGCAAAGAACAGACACCAGAGGGCGACCTACATGCAGAGGCGGGGCCAAATCCAAAGCTGAACCCCAGGAGCTGTGCGAACAATGAAGAGAAGGGGAAATTTCTCCCAGCAGCCTCAGGAGCAGCAGATTAAATCTCCACAATCAACTTGATGTACCTGCACCTGTGGAACACCTGAACAGACAACACATCATCCCACAATTGAGGCAGTGGACTTTGGGAGCAACTGTGGACTTGGGGTTTGCTTTCTGCATCTAACTTGTTTCTGGTTTTATGATTATCTTAGCTTAATATTTAGAGCTTATTATCATTGGTAGACTTGTTTATTGATTTGGTTGTTGCCTTCCTTTTTTTTTAAATATACATATATATATTTTTCTTTTTCTCTTTTTGTGAATGTGTACGGGTATGCTTCTTTATGTGATTTTGTCTGTATAGCTTTGCTTTTACCATTTGTCCTAGGGTTCTGTCTGTCTTTGTGGGGTTCTTTTAGTATGCTTTTAGTGCTTGTTATCATTACTGAATTTGTTTTTTGGTTTGGTTGCTCTCTTCTTTCTTTCTTTTTTTTTTTTTTTTACTACTTTTTTATTATTTTATTTTTAATAATTTTTTTAATTTCTTATTTTTATAACTTTATTTTATTTTTTCTTTCCTTCTTTCTTTTTTTTTCTCCCGCTTCTCTAAGCCACGTAGCTGACAGGGTCTTTGTGCTCCAGGCGCCATCAGGCCTGAGCCTCTGAGGTGGGAGAGCCAAGTTCAGGACATTGGTCCACCAGAGACCTCCTGGTCCCACGTAATATAAGATGGCAAAAGCTCTCCCAGAGATCTCCATCTCAACGCTAAGACCCAGCTCCAATCAATGACCAGCAAGCTACAGTGCTGGACACCCTATGCCAAACAACTAGCAAGACAGGAACACAACCCCACCCATTAGCAGAGAGGCTGCCTAAAATCATAATAAGTCCACAGACACCCCAAAACACACCACTGGACATGGTCCTGCCCCCCAGAAAGACAAGATCCAGCCTCATCCACCAGAACACAGGCACAAGTTCCCTCCACCAGGAAGCCTGCACAACACATTGAAGCAACCTTGGCCACTGGCAGTAGACACCAAAAACAATGGGAACTACAAACCTGCAGTCTGCAAAAAGGAGACCCCAAACACAGTAAGTTAAGCAAAATGGGAAGACAGAGAAATACACAACAGATGAAGGAGCAAAGCAAAAACCCACTAGACCAAACAAATGAAGAGGAAATAGGCAGTCTACCTGAAAAAGAATTCATAGTAATGATAGTAAAGATGATCCAAAATCTTGGAAATAGAATGGAGAAAATACAAGAAACACTTAACAAGGACCTAGAAGAACTAAAGAGCAAACAGTGATGAACAACGCAATAAATGAAATTAAAAATTCTCTGGAAGGAATCAATACCAGAATAATGGAGGCAGAAGAACAGATAAGTGACCTGGAAGATAAAAGAATGGAAATAACTACTGCAGAGCAGAATAAAGAAAAAAGAATGAAAAGAATTGAAGACAGTCTCAGAGACCTCTGGGACAACATTAAATGCACCAACAATCGAATTACAGGGGTCCCAGAAGAAGAAGAGAAAAAAAGTACTGAGAAAATATTTGAAGAGATTATAGTTGAAAACTTCCATAATATGGGAAAGAAAATAGTTAATCAAGTCCAGGAGGCACAGAGAGTCCCATACAGGATAAATTCAAGAAGAAACATGCCAAGACACACATTAATCAAACTATCAAAAATTAAATACAAAGAAAAAATATTAAAAGCAGCAAGGGAAAAGCAACAAATACCATATAAGGGAATCCTCATAAAGGTAACAGCTGATCTTTAAACAGAAATTCTGCAAGCCAGAAGGGAGTGGCAGGACATATTTAAAGTGATGAAAGGGAAAAACCTACAACCAAGATTACTCTACCCAGCAAACATCTCATTCAGATTTGATGGAGAGATTGAAACCTTTACAGACAAGCAAAAGCTAAGAGAATTCAGCACCACCAATCCAGCTTTACAACAAACGCTAAAGGAACTTCTCTAGGCAGGAAACACAAGAGAAGGAAAAGACCTACAATAGCAAACCCAAAACAATTAAGAGAATGGTCATAGGCACATACATATTGATAACTACCTTAAATGTAAATGGATTAAATGCTCCAAATAAAAGACATAGACTGGATGAATGGATACAAAAACAAGACCTGTTTATATGCTGTCTACAAGAGACCACTTCAGACCTAGGGAAAAATACAGACTGAAAGTGAGGGGATGGAAAAGGATATTCCATGCAAAAGGAAATCAAAAGAAAGCTGGAGTAGCAATTCTCATATCAGACAAAATAGACATTAAAACAAAGGATATTACAAGAGACAAGGAAGCACACTACATAATGATCAAGGGATCAATCCAAGAAGAAGATATAACAATTGTAAACCTTTATTCACCCAACACAGGAGCACCTCAATACATAAGGAAAATACTAACAGCCATAAAAGGAGAAATCGACAGTAACACAATCATAGGAGGGGACTTTAACACCCCACTTTCACCAATGGACAGATTCATCCAAGATCAAAATAAATAAGGAAACACAAGCTTTAAATGATACTTTAAACAAGATGGACTTAATTGATATTTATAGGACATTCCACCCAAAAACAACAGAATACACATTCTTCTCAAGTGCTCATAGAACATTCTCCAGCATAGGTCATATCGTGGGTCACAAATCAAGCCTTGATAAATTTAAGAAAACTGAAATCGTATCAAGTATCTTTTCCGACCACAGCGCTCTGAGACTAGGTATCAATTACAGGAAAAAATCTGTAAGAAATACAAACACATGGAGGCTAAAAAACACACTACTTAATAACCAAGGAATCACTGAAGAAATCAAAGAGGAAATCAAAAAATACCCAGAAACAAATGACAGTGAAAATACAATGACCCAAAACCTGTGGGATGCAGCAAAAGCAGTTCTAAGAGGGACGTTTATAGCAATACAATCCTACCTGAAGAAACAAGAAACATCTCAAATAAACAACCTAACCTTATACCTAAAGCAATTAGAGAAAGAAGAACAGAAAACCCCCAAAGTGATCAGAAGGAAAGAAATCATAAAGATCAGATCAGAAAAAAATGAAAAAGAAATGAAGGAAACAATAGCAAAGATCAATAATATTAAAAGCTGGTTCTTTGAGAAGATAAATTAAATTGATAAACCATTAGCCAGGTTCATCAAGAAAAAAAGGGAGAAGACTCAAACCAATAGGATTAGAAAAGAAAAAGGAGAAGTAACAACTGGCACTGCAGAAATACAAAGGATCACGGGAGATTACTACAAGCAACTATACGTGAACAAAATGGACAACCTGGAAAAAATGGACAAATTCTTAGAAAAGCACAACCTTCTCAGACTGAACCAGGGAGAAATAGAAACTATAAAAAGACCAATCACAAGTACTGAAATTGAAGCTGTGATTTAAAATTTTCCAACAAACACAAGCCCAGAAGCAGATGGCTTCACAGGCAAATTTTATCAAATATTTAGAGAAGAGCTAACACATATCCTTCTGAAACTCTTCCAAAAGATAGCAGAGGGAGGAACACTCCCAAACTCATTCTACGAGGCCACCATCACCCTGATACCAAAACCAGACAAAGATGTCACAAAAAAAGAAAAGTAGAGGCCAATATCACTGAGGAACATAGACGTAAAATCATCAACAAAATACTAGCAAACAGAATCCAACAGCACATTAAAAGGATCATACAGCATGATCAAGTGGGGTTTATTGCAGGAATGCAAGGATTCTTCAATATACACAAATTAATCAGTGAGATAAACCATATGAACACACTGAAGGAGAAAAATCATGTGATCATCTCCATAGATGCAGAGAAAGCTTTCAACAAAATTCAACCCATTTATGGTTTATGATAAAAACCCAATGGAGAGTAGGCATAGAGGGAACTTAATATAATAAAGGCCATATATGACAAACCCGCAGCCAACATCACTCTCAATGGTGAAAAACTGAAAGCATTTCCACTAAGATCAGGAACAAGACAAGGTTGCCCACTTTCACCAGTATTATTCAACAGGGTTTTGGAAGTTTTAGCCATAGCGATCAGAGAAGAAAAAGAAATTAAAGGAATCCAAATTGGAAAAGAAGAAATAAAACTCACTGTTTGCAGATGACATGATACTATACATAGAGAATCCTAAAGATGCTACCAGAAAACTACCAGAGCTAATCAATGAATTTGGTAAAGTAGCAGGATGTGAAATTAATGCACTGAAATCTCTTGCATTCCTATACACTAATGATGAAAAGTCTGAAACAGAAATTAAGGAAACACTCCCATTTACCATTGAAACAAAAAGAATAAAATACCTAGGAATAAACCTACCTAAGGAGACAAAAGACCTGTATGCAGAAAACTATAAGACACTGATGAAGGAAATTAAAGATGATACAGATAGATGGAGAGATATACCATGTTCTTGAACTGGAAGAATAAACATTGTGAAAATGACTATACTACCCATAGCAATCTACAAATTCAATGCAATCCCTATCAAACTACCAATGAAATTTCTTACAGAACTAGAACAAAAATTTTCAAAATTTCTTTGAAAATACAAATACCCCTAATAGCCAAAGCAATCTTTATTTTTTAACATCTTTATTGAAGTATAATTGCTTTACAATGGTGTATTAGTTTCGGCTTTAGAACAAAGTGAATCAGCTATACACATACAAATCTCCCCATAGCTCTTCCCTCTTGTGTCTCCCTCCCTCCCACCCTCTGTATCTCAACCCTCTAGGTGGTCACAAAGCACCGAGTTTATCTCCCTGTGCTATGCAGCTGCTTCCCACTAGCTACCAATTTTACATTTGGTAGTGTATATATGTCCATGTCACTCTCTCACTTTGTTCCAGCTTACCCTTTCCCCTGCCTGTGTCCTCAAGTGCATTCTCTAGTAGGTCTGCATCTTTATTCCCCTCTTGCCCCTAGGTTCTTCATGACCTTTTTTTTTTTTTTTTTAGATTCCATATATATGTGTTAGCATACGGTATTTGTTTCTCTCTTTCTGACTTATTTCACTCTGTTTGACAGACTGTAGGTCCATCCACCTCACTACAAGTAACTCAATTTTGTTTCTTTCTATGGCTGAGTAATATTCCACTGTATATATGTGCCACATCTTCTTTATCCATTCATCTGTTGATGGACACTTAGGTTGCTGCCATGTCCTGGCTATTGTAACTAGAGCTGCAATGAACATTTTGGTACATGACTCTTTTTGAATTATGGTTTTCTCAGGGTATATGCCCAGTAGTGGGACCACTGGGTCATATGGTAGTTCTATTTTTAGTTTTTTAAGGAACCTCCATACTGTTCTCCACAGTGGCTGTATCAGTTTACATTCCCACCAACAGTGCAAGAGGGTTCCCTTTTCTCCATACCCTCTCCAGCATTTATTGTTTGTAGATTTTTTTGATGATGGCCATTTTAACTGCTGTGAGGTGATACCTCATTGTGCTTTTGATTTGCATTTCTCTAATGATTAATGATGTTGAGCATCCTTTCATCTGTTTGTTTTTCAATCTACATTTTTTTGGAGAAATGTCTATTTAGGTCTTCTGCCCATTTTTGGATTGGGTTTCTTTTTTTCTTTTTTGTTTTTTGATATTGAGCTGCATGAGCTGCTTGTAAATTTTGGAGATTAATCCTTTGTCAGTTGCTTCATACATAAATATTATCTCCCTGTCTGAGGGTTGTCTTTTGGTCTTGTTTATGGTTTCCTTTGCTGTGCAAGAGCTTTTAAGTTTCCTTACATCCCATTTGTTTATTTTTGTTTTTATTTCCATTTCTCTAGGAGGTGGATCAAAAAGGATCTTGCTGTGATTTATGTCATAGAGTGTTCTGCCTATGTTTTCCTCTAAGAGTTTTATAGTGCCTGGCCTTAAATTTAGACCTTTAATGCATTTTGAGTTAATTTTCGTGTATGGTGTTAGGGAGTGCTCTAATTTCATTCTTTTATATGTAGCTGTCCAGTTTTCCCAGCACCAATAATTGAAGAGGCTGTCTTTTCTCCATTGTATATTCTTGCCTTCTTTATCAAAGGTAAGGTGACCATATGTGCGTGGGTTTATCTCTGGGCTTTCTATCCTGTTCCAATGATCTCTATTTCTGTTTTTGTGCCAGTACCATACTTTCTTGATTACTATAGCACTGTAGTATAGTCTGAAGTCAAGGAGCCTGATTCTTCCAGCTCCGGTTTTCTTTCTCAAGATTGCTTTGGCTCTTCGGGGTCTTTTATGTTTCCATACAAATTCTGAAAAATTTTCTTCTAGTTCTGTGAATAATGCCAGTGGTAGTTTGATAGGGATTGCATTGAATCTGTAGATTGCTTTGGGTAGTAGAGTCATTTTCACAGTGTTCATTCTTCCAATCCAAGAACATGGCAAATCTCTCCATCTGTTTGTATCATCTTTAATTTCTTTCATCAGTGTCTTATAGTTTTCTGCATACAGGTTTTTGTCTCCTTAGGTAGGTTTATTTCTAGGTATTTTATTCTTTTTGTTGCAATGCTAAATGGGAGTGTTTCCTTAATTTCTGTTTCAGACTTTTCATCATTAGTGTATAGGAATGCAAGAGATTTCTGTGCATTAATTTTGTATCCTGCTACTTTACCAAATCCATTGATTAGCTCTGGTAGTTTTCTGGTAGCATATTTAGGATTCTCTGTGTATTGTATCATGTCATCTGCAAACAATGACAGCTTTACTTCTTCTTTTCTAATTTGGATTCCTTTTATTTCGCTTTCTTCTCTGATTGCTGTGGCTAAAACTTCCAAAATGATGTTGAATAACAGTGGTGAGAGTGGGCAACCTTGTCTTGTTCCTGATCTTAGTGAAAATGGTTTCAGTTTTTCACCATTGAGGATGATGTTGGCCGTGGGTTTGTCATATATGGCCTTTATTATGTTGAGGTAAGTTCCTTCTATGCGTACTTTCTGGACCTTTTTTTTTTTTTATCATAAATGGGTGTTGAATTTGGTCGAAAGCTATTTGTGCATTGACTGAGGTGATATCATTTTTATTCTTCATTTAGTTAATATGATGTATCACATTGATTGATTTGTGTATATTGAAGAATCCTTGCATCCCTGGGATAAACCCCACTTGATCATGTTGTATGATCCTTTTAATGTAGCCAAAGCCATCTTGAGGAAGAAAAATGGAGTTGGAGGAACCAGGCTCTCTGAGTTCAGACTATAATACAAAGCTAAGGTAATCAAGACAGTATGGTACTGGCACAAAAACAGAAATATAGATCAATGGAACAGGATAGAAAGCCTAGAGATAAACCCACACACATATGGTCATCTTATCTTTGATAAAGGAGGCAAGAATATATAATGGAGAAAAGACAGACTCTTAAATAAGTAGTGCTGGGAAAACTGGACAGCTGCATGTGAAAGAATGAAATTAGAACACTCCCTAACACCATACAGGGAAATAAACTCAAAATGGTTAAAGACCTAAATGTAAGGCCAGACACTATAAAACTCTTAGAGGAAAACATAGGCAGAACACTCTATGACATAAATCACAGCAAGATCCTTTTTGACCCACCTCCTATAGAAATGGAAATAAAAACTTAAAACAACAAATGGGACATAATGAAACTTAAAAGCTTTTGCACAGCAAAGGAAACCATAAACAAGACGAAAATACAACCCTCAGAATGGGAGAACATATTTGCTACAGAAGCAACACACAAAGGATTAATTTCCAAAATATACAAGCAACTCATGCAGCTCAGTACCAAAAAAACAAACAACCCAATCCAAAAATGGGCAGAAGACCTGAATAGACATTTCTCCAAAGAAAATATACAGATTGCCAACAAACATATGAAAGGATGCTCAACATCACTAATCGTTAGAGAAATGCAAATCAAAACTACAATGAGGTTATTACCTCTCATGGGTCAGAATGGCCATCATCAAAAAATCTACAAACAATAAATGCTGGATAGTTTGTGGAGAAAAGGGAACCCTCTTACACTGTTGGTGGGAATGTAAATTGATACAGTCAGTACGGAGAATAGTATGGAGGTTTCTTAAGAAACTAAAAGTAGGACTACCATACAACCCAGGAATCTCACCACTGGGCATATACCCTGACAAAAGTGTAATTCAAAAAGAGTCACGTACAACAATGTTCATTGCAGCTCTGTTTACAATAGCTAGGACATGGCAGCAACCTAAGTGTCCATCGACAGATGAATGGTTAAAGAAGATGTGGCACATATATACAATGGAATATTACTCAGCCATAGAAGGAAAGAAAATTGAGTTACTTGTAATGAGGTGGATGGACCTAGAGACTGTCATACAGAGTGAAGTAAGCCCGAAAGAGAAAAACAAATATCGTATATTAATGCATATATGTGGAATCTAGAAAATGGTACAGATGAACTGGTTTGCAAGGACAGGAATAAAGATGCAGACGTAGAGAATGGACCTGGAGACACCGGGAGGCGGAAGGGTAAGCTGGGATAAAGTGAGAGAGTGGCATGGACATATATACACTACCAAATGTAAAATAGGTAGCTAGTGGGAAGCAGCCACATAGCACAGGGCGATCAGCTTGGTGCTTTGTGTCCATCTAAAGGGGTCGGATAGGGAGGGTGGGAGGGAGACACAAGAGGGAGGAGATTGGGGATATATGCACACATATAGTTGATTCACTTTGTTATACAGCAGCAACTAAGACAACATTGTAAAGCAATTATACACCAATAAAGTTGTTTAAAAAAAAAAAGACTGACTATACAAATGTTGATGAATTTGGGGAGCTCATCTTATACATCGCTGGTGGAAGTATATTTTGATATAACCACTTTGGAAAAACTGTTTCACAGGATGTTTTAAAGCATATGGTATAACCCAACAATTCTATTCCTGGATGTGCACCCAACAGAAATGAGTGAATATGTCCACCAAAGACAGGTACATGAGTTTGTTATGACAGCTTTGCTCATAAAAGGCAAAACCTTGAAACATCTCAAATTCTCATCCACAATAGAACAGGTAAGTAAACTGTGGTATATCCGTGAGCCACAACTACTGAAGCCTGCACACCTAGAGCCCGTGCTCTGCAACAAGAGAAGCCACCACAACAAGAAGCCTGCACACCACAACGAAGAGTAGCCCCTGCTCACTGCAACTAGAGAAAGCCCATACACAGGTACAAAGACCCAACGCAGCCAAAAATAAAATATATAAAATAAAAATTAAAAAATAATCAAGATTGGGCTTCCCTGGTGGCGCAGTGGTTGAGAGTCCACCTGCCGATGCAGGGGATGTGGGTTCGTGCCCTGGTCCGGGAAGATCCCATGTGCCGCGGAGCGGCTGGGCCTGTGAGTCATGGCCGCTGAGCCTGCGCGTCCGGAGCCTGTGCTCCGCAATGGGAGAGGCCACAACAGTGAGAGGCCCGCGTACAGCAAAAAAAATATTAAAAAAATAAATAATCAAGATGATATTTACCAAGAAAAATGAATAAATGAAAAAGACAAACTACTGATACATCTAACATGCAGAGAAATCTGTGAGTGAAAGAAGGACATACTGTATTATGCCACTGATAAAAATTTCAAGAACAGGAGTCAGCACAGTGGTTTTGCCCTAGAGAGCAGCAGCCCTGACTGAGTGAGCCATGGGCAGCCTCTGGGGCATGGGAAATGCTCTGTCTTGATACGAGTGATGGTCACATGGGTGTACACATAGATCAAAATTCACCAGGCTGTACATATTTATGCCTTTATGTAATTACCTCAGTTTTGTAAAGTAGGAAAAAAAGCAGAAAAGGCCACTGTGTCAGTTAACTCTATGTAACAAATTAACACAAACTTAATTGCTCAAAGCCACACACGTTTACTGTCTCACAGTTTCTGTGGTTAGGACCCAGGTACAGCTTAGTCCTCTGCTCAGGGTCTCACAAGGCTGCAATCAAGGAGGCAACTGGGCTGCATTCTCATCTGGAGGCTTGACTGGGGAGAAGAATCCACTTTCCAAGCTCATGCAGGTTGATGGTAGAACTCATTTCCTTGCAGCCATGGGACTGAGGGCCCCATCTTCTTTCTGGCTGTTGGTGATCAGCTTCCCTAAGCCCCCAGAGGCTTCCCTCAGCTCCTTGCCACATGGGTCCCAGCCCAGGGTCTTTATACCCAGCCAGGGAGAGAGTCTGCAGAGCAAGCCTTCCAGCAAGATGCAGTCTCATATAACAATGTGGTTACAGACATGACGTCTCATCACCTTTGCAATAGTCTATAGGTTAGAAGCACATCACAGGTCTCACCCACACTGTGGGGTGGGGGGTGGGGAGGGTTCTTGGGCTTACTAGAATCTGTCCACCACAGTTATACTTTTGCCCATTAAAATTTTGTGAATGTGAAAAAAAAATAAAAGAATGAATGAAGACTTTAACTACACAATACCAAAAAACGACTAGACTCTTATGAACTCTTTGGGAGCATGATAGATGGATACCTTGGACATAGAGTAAAGAGTTATGATGCTAGAAGGTATATGTGCCAAACTGGGGAAAGCCATGATGGTTATGTATGGATTTCTTTAGTCAGACTTGGGGAACATTTATGATTTATAGCATCTTCTTCTCACAGAAATGACAACAATGCATCAAATTTGATCTCACACCTTCCAAAGCACTGGATACTCACAATTTCAGCCAATGGCAAGATGACCCATGCTGCATTATCTGGCGAATAGATATTTTAAAAGGTACATGGAGAAAAACATAATTCGAAAAGATACATGCACCCGAATGTTCATTGCAGCACTATTTACAATAGCCAAGACATGGAAGCAACCTAAGTGTCAACCTGACAGAGGAATGGCTGAAGAAGACATGGTACATATGTACAATGTAATATTACTCAGCCATAAAAAAGAACAAAATAATGCCATTTGCAGCAACATGGATGGACCTAGAGACTGTCATACTGAGTGAAGTAAGTCAGACAGAGAAAGACAAATATGTGATATCGCTTATCTGTGGAATCTAAAAAAAGCATATAAATGAACTTATTTACAAAAACAGAAATAGAGTCACAGAGGTGGAACACAAACTTATGGTTACCAGGAGATGGGGGAGGGATAAACTGGGAGAGTGGGATTGACATATACACACTACTACATATAAAATAGATAAATAATAAGAACCTGCTGTATAGCACAGGGAATTCAACTCAATACTCTGTAATGGCTATAAGGGAAAAGAATTTTTTTTAAAAAAGAGTGGATATATGTGTATGTATAACTGATTCACTTTGCTGTACACCTGAAACTAACACAACATTGTAAATCAATTATACTTCAATAAAAATTTTAAAAAATAAATGGTACCATGAACTGAGCACTGACAGATTCTCACAAGAGGAACTCAGGCGATCGCTTCTAAGCCAATCCAAGGAACTCATACACTGCTGAATTCACTGTGGTAAAGTGGCCCAGAGGTTCCTTGAGGGAAAGATGCTTGTATACGTAAACTCAGATTCATCATCTATAAAATGAAAGAGTTGAATTCCATGATCTGTAAGGTCACTACAGCTTTTTTGCTCCCCTTTCTTTTCTCTCAAAGTTCAAGGGTCAATGAATTGGGGTGATTGAATCTACCTTCCATATGTCTCCATAATCCCTTCTTTTATTTTTCTCCCTATCATTCTGAACACTGAGGTGTCCCTTGAGGCCAGATACTTTATCCTATTAATCTTTGTATCTCAGTGTCTAGAAACAGATTCTGGTACAGAATAGATGCTCAATGACTATTGGCTAAATGAGGGAATTAATTGGGTAACATCTATACAACAAAGAAACTGTGTGCTTCTTTGAGTGATTCCAAAGCAATATGAGATACCATCTCCGAGTATCATCTGCTCTATTTGGGAGACAAAGCCTTTTCACACACAGCAGTAAAGAACATAAACCTGTTCATTTCATCCTCACAAGAATTATAAGGCCACAAAAACAGTAACAATAGCATCTGGCATTTGCTGAAGGCTTATTTTATGTCCAGCATCTTAATTGGATTATTTCATTTAATCCTCACAACAGTTATGGTGTAGACACTAAAACTAGCTCTATTCTGTAAGTGCAGAAACATGGACTTAGAGTAGTTAAGTAACTTGTCTCATAGCTGAGCCAAGATTTGAAAGAGGGTGTTTGATTCTAGAACCATGTTTTTAACCTCTAGAAAAGAGGGTCTGTTTTGCTCCAAGTGTTGAACACACACACATACACACACACACACACACACACATTCACACAGAGTCCCTGTTGAGTAAGCTCCCTCAGTGACCGTGTTTTGTAACTCATTGCACTTCCCCATCTGCTAAGATTATTGCACCAGCAGTAGATGCCTGATCCAAGAGCAGTCAGTATAGTCTAGCCAACAACTACTGAAGTTGCCTGGTACCAGAACTCCGATCTCTATGGCCAATATTAATTAATTAAATCAATGAAGTTCATTTGGTAATAGTCATATGGGAGACAGAGCTACTGGTAGAAGAAGGCAAAAATTGAAAACACACTGAGGAAAGCAGGCAGCAAAGGCCTGTAGCCAACACGATCAATGAGCAAGTAGAGGAGAGGGTGAGGTAGCCGGTTGGCACTGAGATTAGAATTGGAAAGACATAGACAGAAAAGCAAAAACACAGGAAGGCTGACTCGTATTATTGATAAAATATGAGTAAGTATCCACAAAATCCTCCTATAGCAAAGACTATAGATAAACTGAAAACTAGAGCAACTGTGGATCTTAAAGAATCTCTTAGTCACTGAGGAAACTTCCACATTCAAGCCCCAGGGAAACTGGTCTTTCTTTGGGGCTGGGCCATAACACTGCCCTTGGGTTTCTATAATGCTTAGATGTATGACTTAGTTGTCTATAGCCTTATTATTACCTGTGTTTATTTCCTGTTGCTATTGTAACAAACTACAACTAACTTAATTGTTTAAAACAACACAAATTTATAATCTTAGAGTTCTGGAGGTCAGAAGAAGAACATGGGTCTCAGTGGGTGAAAATCAAGGTGTCAGCAAGGTTGTGTTCCTTCCGCAGAGGCTCTAGGGAAAATTTTGTTTCCTTGACTTTTCCAGCTTCTGGAGGTAGCTCACATTCCTTGGCTTATGACCTCTTCTTATTTCTTCAAAGCCAGCAGGAAAGCATCTTCAAATCTCTCTGACACTGACTCTTCTGCTTCTCTCTTTCACTTATAAGAATCCTTGTGACTATTGTACATTTGAGCCCATAAAGAAAATCATAAACGATCTCCCCATCTCAAGGTCAACTGATTAGCAATTTTATTCTATTTAAATCCCCTTTAATTCCTCTTTATTAAGAAGGCATCCTTAAATCTCTGGTGCCATGCAATACCACATGTTCACAGTTTCTGCTGTTGGGTATGTAGGCATCCATAAGGGAAGGGAAATTATTATGCCTACCACACACCCTATCTGCCTAGAATAAACTTGATATTACTTGAGAAAACTTGAGTGAGTCTCTGCTTTTTGTAACCACTAGATAATATTTTGCCAGTTTGACTAGGGTTTCTGTTGCAGCTAAAAAATGTCTTGCTTATAGGATTTCAATTCCACGTAATTAATACTCATATTATTCTCCTTCTTGGTTTGCCTTTTTTCCCTCTTGCCTATTTATTTCCCTCTCACTCTCCTAATCCTCTACTGTGAAAATCTAACTTACTTACAACAAATACTACATTATGCAAGACAGCATTAAATGGTTGATGAGATAGGAGATAGAAATAATGTGCCATGGGAGCACAGAAGAACTGTGTATATGGGATGATCTTAAAAGGTTTCACAAAGATGGCATTTAAGCTAGAAGATGCTGGTGGGCCATCTACATGGAGAAGACCCATATTAGACAGAAGGTTAATGGTAGACAGGAATTATACCCAGGTCTTCTGATTTCTATTCCATCGTTCTTGATAAGTGTTTCCTTATCTTTTACGATTTGGGTATACCAAGTGTTGTCTGCGCTTGTTCGTTGAATGAACAAAGTGAATAAAAGAATAGAAGAATTAAATAAATGAATGAGTGAATGAATAGAATATGATGGAAGGCTCAAAGCAGTTGTAAAATATGGATTAAAGCAGGTTTATTCTGATAAAAAGCAAGGGAGAGATCTGGATTTGCAGGTAACATTCTGCCATGAAATAAGCTTTGTAAATGTGGGTATTTTAATTAATCTCTTGTGCTTCATCTTTTATCTATAAAAAGGAGATAATAATTATTACCTACTTATTTTATAGCATTATTTTAAGTACAAAATAATATACTACATGAAACTGCTTTTAAAGATGGAAAGAAAAAAACATGATGGATAAGATAGGTGAGTAGGTAAATAGACTGGTGATAGATGATAGGTGATTAATTTGTCCTTGATGGCACTAAAACCATTTTCACGTGTATTTCTTAACATAAATTCATTAAAGATAAATAAAGTAAATGTGGAAACTAAGAAACATAAAAATAAAGTTAGTTACTCTCATGGAAATTGAGGCAGATTCACCAAGACTTGTGAAGTATGTTTAAGAGGTAATTCTAAGATCTTTCTTTAAGAAATTTACTACTTATCATTAACAGAGCTCTTTATACAGTACTTACTATTTTCTATTGAGATGTATAATTGTTAACATTATTACACTGACTCTAATATGACAATAAATACCAATAGCAACATTTACTAAGCACTTTTTCAACACCAGGCACAAAGTTAATCACTGTGTATTAATTCACATAATCTTTATGAAAATCCTGTGAATGGCTATTATTACCATTTTATAGATGATCTAGTAAGTGACCAAAATGAGTTGTGAATGAAAGACTCCATGTTCCTAACCACATTTCTTCTAAGATATAATAATAATTATCATTGCCATTATTATCATAATTATCATAAAAATGAGTTAATTAAAATTATATTGCCGGCCACTCTATACATGCTCTCTCTAATGCTCAGGGGTACCTGTAAGAGTTATCATACTATTTCACAAACAGCTTAGTAGGTGTTCAAGGAAGTAAAGTTAGTTGCTCAAAGTCTCACAGCCAACAATTAATAAATTCAGGGGCAAACTCAGGTCTATCATTTTACCAGGCCAAGATGATTTTCAATGTTCCATGTTGCTTTATTAGTTTCAGCAAATTTGTTTATTAATTTTACAAAGAGCTGAATGTCAGATCTGTTGGCCAGAGCTTTGTCAATCTGGCTTTATGACTCTATTCCAGTGAATTCTGAAATGATTATTTTCTGAATATTTCTGAATTTTACTCAAAATACTTAGACCTTTATTAATTGATACATTCAAATTAATTTCTGGTGAATAATTTTAAAACATCACTGTGAGGGTTGATCTAATCAAGGATAGCCAAGCTAATCCTCTGACTTTGTGTTCTATTTTTTTCACTAGTTGTAACACAGGATCTGCAACTGACATCAATCAAATTTCCTTTATGTATTGAAATAATAATGGGTGGTATATCACTGCTCAGAATTACCATGAAAATTCTTGTTTGTTATGAAATAAATTTCTTTCCTTTCCATAAATTAGTTACTATATTTATCTTCATAATCTCTAAACTAAAATAATATAGGTAACACATTACCTTTTTTGTCATGTGATATTTGTGATAGATTTATCATGAAGAAGCTGGCTTTTGGTTTCACCCAAATTTGAATGTGAGGGCTTCCCTGGTGGCGCAGTGGTTGAGAGTCCGCCTGCTGATGCAGGGGACACGGGTTCGTGCCCCGGTCCGGGAAGAACCCACATGCCGCGGAGCGGCTGGTCCCGTGGGCCATGGCGGCTGAGCCTGCGCGTCCGGAGCCTGTGCTCCGCAACGGGAGAGGCCACAGCAGTAAGAGGCCCGCGTACCGCAAAAAAAAAAAAAAAATTTGAATGTGAATCCTGCTCCACCATTTACTAGTCTCAGGCAAGTTATTTTACCTCTCTGAGTCCTGATGTCCTCCTTTATAAAATCAGCATCATCACGCTCATAGGATTATTGACGTCACTGAAAAAGAAGATGGACGTAAAAATGCTCGGTACTGTACATGACAAATGGTAGATAGCCTGATCATTAAAATCATTATATGTAAATTCATTTTTGATCTCTCTTTAGTTTCATTAAGTTATTCTCCATTTTCCTTAGTATTAACCTATTCTTCCTTGGTTCTTCCCATCTAATTAAATGGTATCACCATCCACTAGAATGTTCAAGCCAGAACTTAGTCATTCTTTATAAACACTCTCTATCACCACCTTCTAGATAAAATCCATCACGAATCTTGTAATTCTGTCTCCAAAATGTAACTGATTCCATTTACATGTATCCATCTCCATTGCCATCACCAAATGAAATAGCAATATTTCAATAAAGGTTTTTTATAAAACATTAAAAGTTAATAATATCAAAATTATACCTAATAGTGTGCCTAATATATGCTATTTTTCTAAATATTCAGAGATCTGCATAGTCATCTCTTATAGTTTCAAGGTAAATGTTTCAAAATGAAAACTTATATATACACACACACACACACATATATATATATAAAGTTAAATCCCTTTTAAATATATTAGGCATCACACAGACATATAGAATCTTGATTATAATCTACTTAAATGAAACTGTATAGTGCTTAATTTTTTAAGCACTTAACCTTAAATAAAGCAAAAATCTTAGACTGAATTGTTTTCAGTAGCCATGCTTTTGGTCTTTAAGCATCTATCAAAAGTGCATTTAATTACTATAACATGCACTGTATTTATATAAGGGTTCTAAATGATCTGCAGATTTCAGAACGGAGGAATCCACAATTCTACAATCAAAAGAAACCAACCCAAATGATGGTTCATCTTTGATCTTAATCCCCAATTCTACAATCTGTTTTTTAAAATGGAAGGATCAGTTAAGGTAGCCATAGGATTTTTACTGCTTTTCCTTGTTCCTGAATTCTTATAGATTCTTACTAACTAGAGCTTATTTACACGTATGAAAATCAAATTCGAAATACATTTAAACAACTAAAAGGAGCTCTTTTGAATACAGATCTTATAAACACAGCACTTTGGAATATCTGATGTTGGTCTTTCTGGAAGTTATAAGCCTAGAATAGCTAAGTGGTAAAGAAATGAGAAATGTTTGTAACTAGAACAAAGTGATGATATAATAGATTTTAAGAGAAGCTTTATTATATAGAACTCTTCCTAGGAATGGAAGAGTTATGGTTTCCCATCAAATTCCCCCACAAACTTCAAAGAAGTCTTTGTTGATTTAGTTACAGTACAGTCTTTATGTGGGATAATCTAGTACAACAAAAGCCTTAAACTAACCGAGTCACTGGAGTGGTTAAGCTTCTAGAGGAGACAAAATTATACTTAATTTGGATCCTAAAAGTTGCTGGCTGAAACGTGAATAGGCAGTCTAAAGGTCTGGACTGAGTTTGTTTTGATAGAATAAGTTAGTTTAGAGAATTGGTGGGAAATGATAGCAGGACGAAGAGTAGGAAGAGGAATTGGAGAAAAAGAGTTCTTCCAGAGGAGGTTTAGTGAGAGTTGAAAGAACTGTCTAGAAATGGCATGTCTCTTGTTCCTTCTTTCTTTGCCATCAACCTCTCCCCATCTCTTGCTTTGTCCATGTTATTCCCTCTTGACACTGATGCCGCTTTCTTTTAATCTTTAGGATTCTTTTTCTCTGATCTTATCAGTTTCTGATATTCTTAATTCGGCTTTTCTTTATTTCCCCTTGTCACTTCATGTGTTTCCCTCTTTGAAATGCACACATTTTATATTTGTTGAAAAGAAAGTTTTATAATCCTAGTTTTAGGGTTAGAAAATTAGATTAGCTTTTTCATTTTTTTTCTCTTGTCCTTCAAAATTAAAATCAAATGATGCTTCTTACATACATTCTTTCCCAGTTTTTGTGTGCATTAATGTTCCTCCGTAGAAAATATATTACATGATCTTGTGCTGAATCTCTGGTTTGCACTTAGGTTATTTTTCACTTTAAGAAGATGACCCTACTTCATCCCCCTCCTCCAAAAATAAATTTTTAAAAGGTCAGCTGATTTAATTAAAATTTTTGAAGCAGTGACTTCATGTAATAGAAATATACCCTTAGGAAAAATTGTAACTGGAGGTGGGAGTAAATAATTAGCTTTTATCTTTACTTTTGATTATTATGATCTTTATTTTAGACCTTTTAAAAGGAACTGTTCAGTAATATATTTGCAAATGATCGAATAAATATATAAATATATATATAAATGAAGGCAAAAGATTCTAGTACAAACGTGATAAACTTAAATCCCTTCACAGAGACCAAGAAATAAAATGGAAAAAGTGAAGCAATATTTTTTCTACAGAAAGAATAAGAAGTATTATTAACAAGTATAATGGATTGTAAAATTTCCCAGTATTTACGGTCTCTCTGCACATGAATAATTTCATAAGTGTTTTTTTCTTATGGATTCCATGGTTTAATGTTAAAAAAGATAATTTTATAATGTGTGTATAGCTTTGTGTATCTTTTGGTACACATACATGCATACTTTAACTGCGTATATACAGATATCTATCTATCTATTTATCTATCTATCTACCTATGTGAAGTTTTAACAAGGGCCATTAAAGAAACAGCATTGTCACCAGTGGTACTTAATGTGGTTGGGGTGAGGGAAGAAGGGTTTTGCAATTATAAAAAACTATTTAGGGAAGTTTTCCAAACTTTCCTCTCTCTCAGAGATTAGGAGATACCCTCTAGGGAACATGCCAGAATGCTGGTAACAGTGGAGAGGGAGAGAGTAGGAAAGGGGCATGTGTAAGTTCAGAAAATTCCTTGAGTGATTCTTATAACTTCTAATTGATATTCCTGGTAGACAGTCTTATGAAGAGTCACTAATAAATCCACTAGTCAATCAAATAGTTCAAGGCCTCTCAAACACCATACAAAGTTGAAGGAGATCTGATAATGAGACTCTGATTATATGATCTTAAACATTTAAGGATAGCACACACTCCCAGTTTATGGGTGTGTGACCCAATTCTAAGTAAAGCAAATACAATGAATGATTTATAGGAATACAACCTTACTAAGCAATTTTTAAATTCAGGAGTATCACTTAGGCTGAGCCCTAGGAGAGAGTCCCACCCACTTTAGTAACATTTGTGGATTTTAGCTTCCTGATTTATAATTACAGATCCAATTAGCTGTAAGTGATATTCACCTTTTCCATCATTTACTTGTCAACACTGTAAGGCAAGTCCTGGCAATTAAATATTGTGCAAATGTCTCAGGCATCTAGGGCTGGTAGACCATTAATGCAACAAACATTTATAAACAGGAGATTAGTTCAACTACAATGGCGATAATGCAGGTGAGATATGGTAATGGCATCAGCAAGGGTGGTGATGTGAGGAAGGTGACAGAAATACTCAAAAATTTTGAAAATAGAGACAACAGGATTTGCTAATGGTCAGATGTGGCACATTAGAGAAAGAGTTAAGGATGACTCCAAAGAAATTGAAAGGATGAAGGAGCAGGTTTTAGGAATTTAGGTGGATCAGGGGCTCAGTCTTATTTTTACTTTTTTTTTTTTTTTTTTTTTTTTGCGTTACGTGGGCCTCTCACTGTTGTGGCCCCTCCCATTGCGGAGCACAGGCTCCGGACGCGCAGGCTCAGCGGCCATGGCTCACGGGCCCAGCTGCTCCGCAGCACGTGGGATCTTCCCGGACCGGGGCACGAACCTGCGTCCCCTGCATCAGCAGGCGGACTCTCAACCACTGCACAACCAGGGAAGCCCATTTTTACTTATTTTTAAAATGCTTATTAGACATTAAAGTTAGAGATGGAAGGAAGATAGTTGGACACAAATATCTGGAGGGAAAGGGAGAGGTCTGAATTGGATATATTCATTTGGAAGTCATCAGATACAGGATGGCATCTAAGGCCATAAAACTGGATAATGGGGGTCTGATTCTCCTACGGCAGGATAAATCTACTATAATTCAACCTTTCTTCTGATAACAACTAAAAACTCTTTTAAAAAGTGCTGCAGACAACCACCTGAGAACAATGAAAAGTACACAGAAGCAGGCAGAATATGCAAAGACCTCAAAAGTTGGAGAAACAAATATATGGAAATGAACAAAAATAAACAAGAGCCTAAGGGATCTGTGTGACAATATTTATCAATCGAAGATGTGTGATAAAATGTCATAGAGAAAGGAGAAAGAGATGAAGGAAGGAAAATTATTTGAACAAATAATGGTGGAAAACTCCCCAAGTTTAGTAAAACACATACATTTACAGATTTTAAAAGTTCAGCAAATCTCAAACAGTATAAACTCAAAGAAAACTATGCTGGGATACATCACAAGCAAACTGTTAAAAATCAAAGGCTAAGAAATAAATAAACTAGGAATACCAGGGAACACTTTCAAACTAGTTAAGGGGAAGCTAGAAAAAATTTACAGCTAATGTCATAGCTAATGGTAAAGAATTGAATATTTTCCTCCTTAATATCAAGAACAAAGAATGGATGCTCACTTTAACACTTCTATTCAACACTGTACTGGCAGTCCTAGCCAATGCAAGAAAATAAGAAAAGAAAATTTAAATCATAAAGATCAGAAATTAAGACGTAAAATTTTATCTGCAGATGATATAATCTTTTAAATAGAAAATCCTAAGGAATCTTCAAAACAAAAACTAGGCTAGTAAGTGAAAATAGAAAATTCACAAGACACAAGGTTATATACAAAAATAACTTATATTTTTACATATTAGCAATGAACAATTGGGAAATATAATTATAAAAATAATATAATTTACAGTTATGCCAAAAAAATACCCTTTTGCTATATACTTAGGAATAAGTCTAATAAAAGAGCTCTGTGTTCTCTACTTTGAAAAAACAATGCTAGAAAAATTAAAATTAATGATGGCTTAAATAAGTGGAAATATATACCATGTTCACAAAGTGGAAGATTCAAAACTGTTAAGATGACAATTCCCTTGAAATTTGTATGTGGAGTCAACATAATACCAGTCAGAACCACAGCATGCTTTTTTTGTAAAAAATATTTTAAAATATATATGAAAACCCAAAGCCTTCTGAGAAAGTAAATTTAGGAAAAAAGGACCCTACTTGATTTCAAGGATTATTATGAAGCTATTATGACAGTTTCATAATGGCCAAGAGATAGACATAAGTATCAATGGAATGGAATAAAATCCAGAAAAACAGTTACACTTATATCTATTGAGTTTCGTTAGAGTTGCTAAGTCAATTCAATTGGGGGAAGACAACGACTTTTCCACAAATCTTGTTGGATCAACTGGCTATCCATATGGGAAAAAGATGAACATTGACCCTTATCTCACATATGCAAAAATTTACTCCAAATGGACATTAGGCCTAAAGTAAAGCCTAAACAGATAAAACAAATAAAAGAAAACATAGGATATAATCTTTGTAACCTTAGCATAGTAAGAGATTTTTTTAGATAGAAATATAAAACATTAATCATAAAGAAGAAAACTGATAAATTGGACTTCCTTAATATTAAAAGCTTTATCATATGAAAAAATGTCATGAAGAAAATTAAAATACCAGCCACCAAACGGGGAAAAATATTCATATCACTTATATCAGATAAAAGATTTGTTTCATGAGTACACAAGAGACTCATACTTCAATAAGAAGTAAACCAAACAAAGCAACAAACAAAAAAATGCAAATTGAAAGAAGATTTAAACAGAGATTCACATAAGTGAATGGCAAATACGCACATGAAAAGATGTTAAATCTCATTAGTCATCAGGGAAATGCAAATTAAAACCACAATTAGAAATCACTATAACCTATTAGAATAGTTAAATTAGAAAAAAAAATGACTGTATAAAGCAGGGGTCGGTAAACATTTTTGTTTTCTTTCTTTTTTTTTCTTTTTGCATGAAGATTCCAGATATTTTAGTCTTCACTGGCCGTATGGTCTCTGTCAAAACTGTTCAACATTGCAGTCATAGCATGAAAGCAACCATAGATGATAAGAAAATGAATGGGCATAGCGCTACTGTTTACAAACACAAGTGGCAAGCCAGATTGAGATCTCGGAGCACAGTTTGCCTTAATATAAAGTCTCGGCACGGATAGAAGCAACTGGAATTCCTACACACTGCTGATGGGAATATAAAATGGTACTATCATTTTGGAAAATAGTTGGTCAGTTTCTTAAAAAGTTAAGCATATATCTAACATAAAAGCCAATCATTCCACTTCTAGGAATTTACCCGAGAGAAATTAAAACATATGTTTACACAAAGACTTGTACGCAAATATTTGTAACAGCTTTATTTGTAATAGCCCTAAACTAGAAACAACCCAAAGGTGCAACAGTTAAGTGGATAAATTATGGCATTATCACGCAATAGTATGGGTATAAATTATTACTCAGTAATAAGTGGCAAAAACCTATTGATGACTACAACAACATGGGTGAGTCTCAAAATTATAATTCTGAGTGGAAGAAGCCAAGCCAAGCCAAAAAAAAAGTACTTACTGTATAGTTCCCTTTGCATATAAAACTCTAGAAAATGCAAACTAATCTCTAGTAACAGAAATCACACCAATAGTTGCCTGTGAATGGGAGTGGAAGAATGCAAAGATTATAAAGAGAAATAAAATTTTTGAGAAGGAATGGAAATGTCTGTAATCTTAGATGTGGTGGTGATCCTTTCATGGGTGTATACATATGTCAAAACTGATTGAATTGTACAGTTTAAATACCTGCAGTTTAATTGAACTTCAAAAAAGTTTTAAAAAACTTCGATGTGATCACCAAGGAATGAGCATAGTAAAAGAGGAGCAAAGGTCCAAGACTGCTTCCAGGCAAACTGCAATATTCAGAGATGGGGAGATGAGGAATGACAACCAAAGGGGACGGAAGAGGAACGGCCAATAAGGTAAGAGGAAATCTGGGAATGAGTGAAGGGTTTGTAACTCAAGGGTAGCAAGTGTATCAAAGCAAAAGTTGTGATCAACTGAAGCAAATACCAATGCTGAGTCGAGTAAGATAAGGACTGAACGTTACCATGGGATTTACCAACATGGAAATTGATGCAGACAATGAGAAAAGTAATTCACGTAGGAGAGTGGAGGAGTTTCGTGGTAAAGGAGAGCAGAGGAATAGGGTGATAGCTGAGGGATGTGGGTGTCAAGAGAAGTTGAATTAGTTCACTTATTATTCTTCCAAAGAGGAGAAACCAGAGCATATTTGTATGTTGATAAGAATGAGGGAGGGTGGATAGATATTGAGGCGATATCCGTGAGCAGATGAGAGGGTATGAATCTTGTGTACACAGGGAAGGGATGACATCAACTATAAGCTCAGAGTTCATCAAAAGAGAAGGCAGAGTATATGAGAATAGATACAGATAGGTAGATAAATATGGTGATGGTGATCTGTAGAACAGTGGTTCTCATCTTTGTACACTGGAAGCACGTGTATAGTATTCTAAAGTACTAACGCCTAAATTCCCACTAGAAACACCCTGAGTTTCTTATTTAGTTAGTTTGGGTTGGGTTTTTTTGTCTTTGTGTTTTTAGTATGCAGGAGATTCTAGGGTGCCTTCCAGATTGAGAACCACTGTAACATAGAAATCCTATCATGATCGCCCCAGTGCTTTTCCATGAAGTCGGAAGCAAAGTCTGCAGCTAAGAGGAAGTATTGTGGTTTCAGGTGATATACAAGAGACACAAATCCAATTTCAACCAGGCAACTAAGAGTGATATGAGGTCCCTGATGCAATGAGAGAAAGATTAAGGCAGAACTGCATCAGAACAAGCAATGGGGGGAAGGGAAGAGAAAGGTGAAGGCAGCATCCATAAGAGAAACATAGTAAAGGAGTAGAAACCAAAGGGGATGTGTGACAAAACTAGGTCTGGAGTTTCTGGAGGGGGCTTGGCAGGAACATGGTGTAGTAGGTGAGTCAGAAAAACCGGATTATTATCATGCCCGCACCACTCAGTACTTTTCGCTGGAGTTAAACTTCTTCTGCGGAGAATAAGAGTTGTAGTTAAACTGCATAATATTTAATAAAACATCTGCCACAAAGCACTAGGCTAGAGAGGTCTGAAAGAGTTTTGTGGGAATCACACAATTTTTACATGCCAGTCTAAGACAACTGGCTTTTTCTTTTTAGGAAGTGACCCATTGAAGGGATTCGAATAGAAATTTAACATGGTCAAATGATCTTTACAGAGGATTCACCTGGAGGTGACATGAAGGAAAAAAATGTGGTAAGTAAGGAAACGATTGTTTATCTAGAAGTGAGGCAATGAGTCTGCAGTGAAGTGGTGGCAGTGGGAATGGAAAGGAAATGATGGAGGCAAGATAAATTTTAGAGTAAAATTCAACTAATTGGATGACTAACTGGATAGAGAGAGCAAGGAGTCAAGAATGACTCAGCTTCATGCTTAGTTGACGGGGCAAATGGTGACAGAATGAATGAGAACCAAGGATCAGGATAGAAGTTGGGAGGAGGAGCTGAATTTAGGCAGAAAGATGATGAATTTGTTTTTTGACACAGTTGTGGTTTTGTTAGCTATGAACGTGCCAGTGAAACGCCCACCAGGCAGACAGATATTTGGAGCTGAGCTCTAAGCTCAGAAGAAGACGTGACCAGAAGATGGAAATTGATGATTAGTCACCAAATATTTGATTGTTATAGAAATGAGATTAAAATCTCCCAAGAGGGCATGCTGAGAAAAGCCAGGAGTTAAGAGGGAACTGCTGTGCCTCGCATGAAGCCTTTTGTTGGTGGAGTGTGAGCTGGAGAGAGGGATTCCAGTGGAGACACTGGTGTGGAAACAGGCTACTCAGGACTCCAGGAAGTGGCTGTTTAGAAACCTGATTGGAAATAGTTTGATATTTGTTTAGCTATATCTGTCTGTGAAGGCTGAATGTCAATCCCAAGTATAAAACAAGATTGAAAATTAATTTATACCAAGTAAAGGCACATCCGCGTCATTCTCTCTGGGATTTCTATAATTAAGAGATTTCTACTGCTGAAAGCAGCAGTTAAGTATTTATCACGTAAGATCAAGAATTTGCATTTCCAACAAGCATCCCAGATGACGCCGAAGCACAGCAGCATGTTAGCAGCAACTGGGAAAGTTACCTGGGTGCTGCTTTTACCTGTGAGAGCAGAGCAGAATAAAGATACACTTTCTGAAGCCAATCAAACAACATCTGAATACAGGTCAACCCATAAGGAGTATTTACTTATACACCACAAGCCCCAATAAGGGCTACCTTACTAGGACAATAAAAGGCATGAGTTTCACAATCAAAATATCTGATTGGTGGGACCGAGGGAGCCCATTTTTGTGAGATAAACATTGTATTATTGCAAATACAAGCCAGTGAAATAGCAATAGATGAGGCTGCCTTTGTTTCTAGGTTAATCTTTTCCCTAGGAGGATGCATTCAATTTCCCGCAGGCCATTTTTGTGAAGGGAAGGAGACCATCCTGGAGACCGCAGCCACATTTATACATGGTCTAATTAAAACACAAATTAAATACAGGTCCTAAAAAAGATAGGAAAAATACTCTTCATATCAAAAGTGTGCAAATGTTCTGTAGCCTTATGTAGTCTGAGTCAATTTCAGTGGAAATAAAAACAGAGTGTCATAGAAATAACATTCGCTAAGGGAAAGTTGAGGGGGCAGGACTGATCTAATTCTGATAAAAAAAATATTGGTTTGAATTTATAGGCTAAGATGGTTATAAACCACTCTGTGAACTGCCATATTTTGCCTTAGTGGTAGTTTTCTAACTTAGAGAAGACTCAACTTTGTGACTGAATAAATAGTCTGAATCACTTAGCAATGCTAAGATGTTGCCAAAGCACATCTGCAGTGGAATACATGGGCTGTCTCTGCCTTGCATATTCACACACATGACCTGAGAACTGAACAACAGCACATCCTTCAATGTGTCTGAAAATGCCAAGAAAGCCTCTTAGAACCACTCAATACCACCTAAAAGGGAGGCCACACTTCTAAAGGATTCAGGATTTTCAGACTGCTGTTCCCAAGGTTCCAACAGCTTATTGGCTCCATCTGAATTAAGCAAAATTGCCAACCGTGGAGTTGACCTTAGCCCTGTTTCTAATCTGCTTAGATAGGAGTGTGCTACTCGATATTAGAAACATAAACCTCCCCCACAGCAGACAACCACTGGCCTAATTGTTTTTGTTACAAAAATGGAAAGTATGGAAAACCTTCCCCCACCATAATATCTTGCTCCATTTGACAGATGATAAAAATCAGTTTTGTTCATTCTAGCAAAGAACAATGAAAATAGGGAAAATGTATTGTAAGAAAGCAGGTTTCAACAGACTTGGATAACTCTCCTGGAACCTGGGAATAATGCTGAAATGAGGCTGGAGCCCTGTGAGTGTTACATTAAGATCCTCACAGAACTTGCAGCATAGAAAAGAATCTTACACCCCCTTGCACCCTCACGTAGAATGCAGGTTTCTATAGCAGATAGGGTTTCTTCGAGAGAGTTTTGTTCTGGTACTATGTCAATGTGACAGAATCTTATAGGGAAAAGGAAATTAAAATAATTTCTGTATAAAACTTTAGGCTCAACATACATCTATAATGGATGGGATTCATTCAATCAGATGAGGAACCATCCTCAGAATGGCAGAGTCTGGATAGTATTCACCCAGTAAGGTGGGAAACTATCCCAGGAACAGCAAGTATTTATCATGTGGGCCACCATGGTCCCACAGCAGACATCATCAATTGATTACGGCACTCTTTTCCACTGAGCTTGGATGAGCCACACGATTCTTCTCAGCATAACATCCAAGAAAGTCACCATTAATCATTCAGGTTTGTTAAACAAAATGAAACCCATCTTTTACCTTTACTTTAGCATATTTGGTGAACAACCTTTAGGGAAGACACTTTCCTAGCATCTTCTCATAATTCTTTTCCATACAGATCTTGCTAAAACAAAATGATTCTTTTATGTAGTTCACTCATTCATTTATTCATTCAACCTGCATTTACTGACTGTTCAGTTTTGAGAACATGGCAAGAGCAAAGCAGACAAAAATTTCCTCGTCTGTGGGAACTTACATTCTAATGCTCATGAAGTTGGGAAAGCGGAACCAATTGATATTTGAGGTTATATTGGCCGCTTCTAATTCATTAAAGTGGCCACCCATTACCAAAGCCATCCAAATGAGGAACTTCCAGGTCAGAGCATGCATGAACAATTTTCATTTTGTACCCAAATATAACCTACAAGAATGTTAATCTGACACATGGTTAGTGCACACTCAGTATTACACAACATGATAACAAAGGATAACCAACAAGCAGTTTACGGATTTGACTATGATCAGTATTATATTTATAACAAATCCAAGCCCCCATTATGGTCAGTTTGTTGGGAGTTTTGGGGGCTTGGTCAGGAGGGAGGAGTACAGAATGAGGCCAGAATAAGTTACAAATGGAATTATTCTGACAATCCAGCACATGAAATTTATAACCAAGAAATAAATTTAGGAAATTCATGATTATGTGTATCTTCTAATATAATATTTAAAAAATCACTATCGGGTTATAACATGACTTATGTTCAACTCGTTTCCTGCAGTCTCTCTGACTGTACAATATATTGATACCTCAGTGAGCAGACACTCCCTTGCAGGAATACCAGCCGACCAAAGCTCCACTCTATGTAACTGTGCAGCTGATCACAAGAGGCTGAAAGGAATGGCCCTAATATATAGGACAGTGTACCCGCTAGATAGATTCCAACCATGTCATGGTGCTGAATATTTAAATTTCTGCATAGCAAGGCTGCCCATGGTCTGGCTTTCATCTTCCTCATAAATCTCATTGTTCTTTTAAGGTAAGAAATACTTGACAGCTTTATCAAAAAAGGCTGACAGTCCTGAATCAAGAATTTAAAATTTTAATGTAGTTCCAAATTCTTTAAAGGGGAAAAAATAAGGTTTTTTTTCTCCAGCATAAAAATATTTTCAGACAGAGAAAATGCTTCTGATCAGTTCATATAGTCAGAATTGTTCCTTTGAAGCCCTGAATGTATATGCAAAAGAAATTCCATATAGAGAAGTGGTTTCCTTCAGAAAATTAACCACCTTGTGAAGTAAATGCCTTGAGTTTGGCTAACTTGAAGAAATTTCCTTTGGTTGAAGTAATTTAAATCTGGATATTTTTCTCGTGGAATAAAAAATCTCTTTCTAAATTGTCTTTATGACTAAGTTATTGTCTAAGATGGGACTTTTGTGTATTCCAGAGTAACCACATACTTACAGAGTGAAAATACTTTTATTTTCTAGCAAAAACATGCTACTTCGTATCTGTTGAAATTGTTTTAACATTCTATTTAAAATGCATTATGGACGGATATATTTTCTTTTAGATTTACACATAACTTGTGGAAGTCTGAATGCAACAAGTTGCATGTTCGGCCAATATAAAATAAATTTGTAGTTTTAAAATATATATTCTCACTTGTTTGAAAGTAGAACATGAAATTTTGAAAAATTGTAAAGGAATAAAAAGCTGTGCAATCTAAATAGAGTACATCAAAAAAATTCCCTTTTTCGGGTGGGAATTTAAATTGTTAATAAATTATTATTATTATTTTGCTCAATACCTAGTTAATGGTTTTTATATCCAGTATTTCTATAGAAACTTGTGGCTACATTAAGAAGAATATGGCTTGAGTTTCCTGGGGAGAAGTCTGGAGAAAAGATGGGGAGATGTGGAGACAGTGCGATGGAAACACGGCCACAGGCTGAAACCTGGCTAATCTTCACCGGCCCTTCTAAAGCCAATGCTCCAGGTCCAAAGGGAGGACCCTGCCTCTGGCTTCTCCTCTCGAATTTCTCTAATGGCTCTGATCCCCTTGTCATCTTCATGAACTCCGACATGCACCCCCACAGACCTAGCATCATGCTGGGGGTGAGTAAGCTTTTGACAAATGGCAGCTATTTTCATTGCATGATATCCACATATTTATGGAACAACAGCAACAAAAAAGGAAACGTGAAGTATCAGCCATTTATCTCTGTCACGGCATTTCACCCCCTTAACTTTCTCCCTGCCCTTGGACAACATCTCACTGTGTCCCGTGCAGCAGGAACCCAAGGAGCTGAAATAACCACCTGGAGTCAAGGTAACTCTGGAGATGGGGAGACAGAGCTGAGGTGTAAGATAGCCCTGGGGACTTTGCGCACCACCTGAATCCAGTTGGAGGTTAAGGCAGCTGCCCTATGGACTTTATAATCACTAATACCAGCAAATCTCTTTTTTTTTTTTTTTTTTTTTGCAGTACTTGGGCCTCTCACTGTTGTGGCCTCTCCCGTTGCGGAGCACAGGCTCCGGACGCGCAGGCTCAGCGGCCATGGCTCACGGGCCCAGCCACTCCACGGCATGCGGGATCCTCCCGGACCGGAGCATGAACCCGTGTCCCCTGCATCGGCAGGCGGACTCTCAACCACTGCGCCACCAGGGAAGCCCTCATTTTTATTTTAAATATTACTCTAAGTTGGGTCTCTTTCCTTTACCACAGAAAAAGTCCTAACACAACTGTAATTGTTGATATTGGTTTTTATTGTTTGTTTTTCAAACAGCCAGAATTCTTAAAATGCAGTATCTCTTCTGGAGTATTTAATAAGAATTATCTATCGATAAATGTAAATCCCATACTTTTAGTTTCTTATTTTGTTTTCCTTGTTATTTTGTTCTTTGGTAAAGACTGAAGCCAGGTCTAGACAAATAAACAGGGAAAAGATAAACACTTAGGCCAGGATATGATAAAGCCAGAACTCGATTACTTCATAAAGTAAGGAGGTAATTCCCTCATGAAGGATTATGTAATACATAATGAAGATTATAAAATGTGATTGATTCAGTTATTTCATATAAATCCAACCAGAGTATGGTTTCTGGGTATACGATTCTATGTATCTATTGTAACTCTTAAGGGTGGGTTTTCTAGGGCAAAAATTCTGTGGGAGCATAATAACCACCGATTTCAAAATAATGCCTCAGTTATAGTCATGAGGTTGATTTAATTTGATGACTTGTGCATGTGTCCATGCGTGTGCCTGTGTATGTAATCTGATACTTTTCATCATATAGCTGTACCTCCTCACCCCTTTTCAAAGGCAGTCATATGTGGATGATGCCAAACATTATGTGTATTTCCCTTTCTGAATAATGTAAGGCTTCTATGGATGGGTAGCACAAGGAAGCTTCTAATTTTGAATGATATATAGAATGTGGTCATTTACATATATATATATATATATATATAAATTTCCATTACAGATTTAGGTCATCTGTTTGTTTTGGTTTGGTTTTTATTTTATTTTGCCATCTGTGTTAGAAAATTTACAGAGCTAACAGATTTTGTTAATGCATATGGATATACAACCAAAATGTGGAGAAAGTTGAATTAAAAAAAAATCTTAATGTCATGAAAATGACCACAAGGAATAACAATAATGACAGAAAGAAAATAAGAAAGGAGAAAAAGAATGCAAGCTATACTACCTTATCAGATTTTTTTTTTTAGTTTGAAACAACAAAAGACAACTCAGAATAAACTTTAGCAAAAAAAGCGCTTTTTTTTCTGAAAAAGTGTTTTGTTTTTTCTGTCCATGGAAAAGGATATTAAGAGACCCTAAAAGGAGCTGATCCAATCCCTGATGAGGGGAGGCCCCAGGGTTGCTTCAGGGACCTACCAGTGGTATTCATGAGATAATAATAACAATGGCAATCGTAATCATCTTAAGAGCTCCGTAACTATTGAATATGCAGTATGTTACATTTTAAATAAATTCCCTTATGTACATTTCACTGTAGTTGTATGAGAAAGCTCACATTACTTTTTCCTGGTTTGCAAATAACAAAACTAAAGACAAAGAGTCTAAATAGATTTCCCAAGACTACTTTGCTAGTCAGTGGTAGAACACGGCACTGAATTCAGTCAAGCAGGTATGAGAGCCCAAGTACTTAAGCAACCACAGGATTACATGGTTCCCCTTCAAACAACCCCCAGGTTCTGTGGTTCACTTCAAAATTACAAAATTTCGAAAAAGGGATGCTTATGGCTCTAGCTTGGAGCAGGTGTCCACATTTGGATCGACTTCCTCAGACAAATGGCCAAGGTTACTATGTAGAAGAAGGTGGCCCTTTGTGTTTTGGGGGAGCTGTGAAGAGCTCGGCAGGCCAAGAGGTACCTCTAGCGCATTCATCCAATCTTCCCAGTCAAATGTGATTGTTCCCTTCCCAGAAACCCAGAACTCTGTCCCCTTTTACGGCCCTCAGGAAACTTTGCTTTGTGTTATAGTGATGGCCTCGTCTATCATCACCTCTAGAAAAGTTCTAGAATGCAGGGAGTTTTGCCTTTCTTTTATATATTCCCCACTGAATCTACTAGGTACTGGCCCATAGACCATTTAAAGACCAGTTGTTGAGTTTAAAAAGTAACTGTGACTGGTCAATGAATGTGAAGAGTGCCATACCCTCTCCTATCATATACAAAGACCAGGGAGCCACATGCGCAAAGGCAAACTGAGACCAAAAAAAAAAAAAAAAAAAAAAAAAAATGTAGGGAGTAGAATATGATCTATGCATCCATTTTAAAATCAGCACATGAAAATGACATTATTTTTAGCTTCAGTTTCATGATTCAGCCTTTCCAGTGTAAATAATTTATAAGAGAAGTGAGGCAAATATCGGATTTGTGGGAGATGTAAATTAATTTCAATCTAAAATTAGAAGAACCCTTCCCTCCCATGGACAGATGACAAGGGGACAAAAAGGACAAGAGGAATCTGATGAAAACACAGTGGAGAAACCACAGAACCACAAGACCTAGCAGGCTGATGGCCTTTTGATAAAGGAAATAGAAGAGTCAAATGTCCAGGGCGATCAGAGGTTTACAGAGAAAGACGAATAACACAGGTCAAGAGAATGGCTATAAAAGGACATCAAACTTATGACATATTTGCTTTGTAGACCTGGCTTGAGGCAAAAGTGAAAATTAGACATAGATTGTATTCAGGCATCCAAATCTCCCATTTTGTCCCCTCTTGGGCTCTGACACTTTCTCCAAACTTCAGTACCCAATAGCCTTCTGCTCCCCTATTTTCCCCCTTTTCTCAATGGAAGACGGGATCAGGTATCTCTCATTTACATGCAAATACAAATGAGTCAGTCTGGATGTTACCATTTCTTTAATTGTGAAAGGAAAAGTTTAATCTCTGTTAAAAAAATTGCAAAAGCAACAGGTGACTGGGCAGACTTCGAAGGATCAGGATTCCTGATTCAGACATTGTGTAAAGCTGACCCTCCACTGAAGAGAATTCTACGTAGGGAAGAGGCATAGTCTCTGCTAAATTCTCCTTTGCACAGAAAGAACATGGTATCATGGTGTACAGAATATTTTGGTCCTGCTTTGCCACTAAATACTATGTGATCTTGGATAAAACACTCAACTACTCTAGGCCTAATTCTCCTCTCTTTAAGCCTCCGTTTCTCTTACTCTATAAAATGTAGTAAAAAAAAAAAAATACACTGCTTGGGGATGTTGTAAGAATTGAATATCTGTAATTGCCTAGCTCAGGGCTTGGCGGTTAGTAAGTGCTCATTAAACGGTAGTTATCATTTTTAATTTACACTACTACTGATGTCATTACTTCTGTTACATTTGGTGAGTGATCTCCAAAGTGGGATATCTAAAACTCAGAGTGGGTGTGTGTGTCGAGAGGTGGGATGGAAATATATGAACTTACATTAATAAATGTGTATATACATATAAAACCTGTAAAAAGAAGAAATTAAGCTTTAATAATATTTAAAGTATGGATTGACACTCATGTTCTTCCTTAATCTCTGCATTGCTGTTCACTCACCACATAGGAAAAATCACCCTGTGTATCCTGGGACAGAATGGGGGGCTCACAGTGTGGAAGGGTTGATATGGCACCTCTCTTGTTTGCCAGCTATGTATTGCCATTATTTATGAATTAAGCTGTTTCATTTTCAAGAACAACTCACAAAACAAACAAGTGACTCACAGAACAAACAAGTGGCTTGAGATAATTCCTGCAAAGAAACTATGATTTGAATTTGGTATTAAAAACGCACAATTTCAAGAAAATGACAGCACTGGCACATCCCCCATTCTTTACATGATCTCCTTGTCTGCCACACTGTCATTAGAACAACAGTTGATAAGAAGGCAGAGGCAAAAAAAAAAAAACTATCTGTTGGAAATTGACATCCACTATAATTAACAATGCACCATTAGTAAGTAAAATGTTTGCCGTCTCTTCCTTTAATTTTTCTATCGTTCTGACTGCACTTTATTTCTAAATAAATATTCAAATGTTAGGGGTGTGTACTTCAAAATTTTTTAGGATGGCAGCACTAATGAAAAATGTTTGGAAACCACTCTACTAAATGCACGAATCTCTTGTATTTCCAGGATTTTTAACTTAATGGCAGGAAGAGGAAAACAATTTTAGCTGAAGCTGGGAAAATTTTTAAATATGGACATTTTATTCCCAGGTAAAAGAAAAGGAATCATTTAATATTTTATTTGATTTCATTATTAAACACAGTAAACACCCTAAAAGTGTAACATTTAGTTATCCCCCCGACCATCTCCTAGAACTTAGTTCTTTAAGTCTAACTCCCAAAGGCATCATAAGATCATTTAATCCTTCTGTGCATCTTACGCCAGGCCACTGGAAAGCTTTCCAGAAGCCAGGAGAATTCGAGATCACAAAGTCTGAATTTATTTCTAGAAAATTAAGGAAATAGCACAGAAAAATAAAAGTTATCTTCATAAAAGTGCACCAGGACAGTAGATTGGTGGGTCCCTTAATACTTCAAAACCCCTTGTTTATTCTTAGAGATATATCTCTAACAATAGATTGATGGATTGAGTGAGTGATCTCTATCTGTATCTATAGAGAGGGTCCTATCATACTCCCTTTAACTCTACTTCCAGAATAATTTAATTATTTATTCTCTCTTTAAGAAAGCTCATAGGCTTTGCATGCTTTGTGTTTCATGTCCATGTGCCCTCACGCTAGTGGGAATGATAGTGTTCAATAAAAATAAGATACACTAGTATTTTCATTGAGGCATCACTTTTCTGGGTTGAATAAGGATCCAAATTAATATAATATTCTAAACAGGCTTTCACATTTCCTTATTCTTCTAGGTGAGGCTTTAAAATTCTCTTAAGCCCAATCTAGATTCTCAAAACCATAAAAAACTCTCTTTAACTGGACAGATTTTTAAAGCAAGAATGCCCTTCTAATTCTACTTTGTAGTTGACTGATCCTGAGCTGGGTATTTGTGCCTCTAAATCTCTCTGTGAGCCCGGGGGGTTTCCATGAGTAAAATAAGCATCATAATACCAAAATGCTCACATATTTCTGAGAGAAGTCCAGAGCGATTGCACAGTGCCTGGTGCTGCAGAGTCCTTGGGTGAAAGGCAGGCAGGACATTCGCCTAAGATTTCTATCAGTGCTCATTTCCAGATGGAATTCTGGAGCTATACTGAGTTGATTCCTGTTCAAAATCTGTTCAGTAAGTGCTTACAGAACTGGTATGGGCTCGTTTGTTTTTCCTGGTCACCATGGAGCTGCTAGTTTCAATCACAGAGCATCAGAGCAACTGGGAAAGAAGAGTGCCAGAACCCACTGGCTGGCTGTCTTTGGAGAAGCTCAAGGGTGAGTAGCAGGAAGCAGAAAACCAAAAACCATCACTGCCAATAAATGACCTAGACACTGTTTTCCTGGCGTTCCTGTTTGAGCTCTTTATGGTTAGGTAAATCAAGACAAATGGGGGGAAAACAAAGTTTTCTCAAGGATTCATGGAGGCGAATCTCTTTGTTATAATGTGAGTGAAACTCTCACAAGAAGTTTAGTTCTGGCAGAATAGCAGAGATGGATCAGAGTTTGGATTCTGAATCACTGAGGCTGAGCACAGGGCTCAAACTTCACAAATCTCAGTTTCTTATCTGTAAAATGGGTATAATAATATCTAGCTAATGGAACTGTATATTAAGACATATAAATCGCAAAGCACAGTGCCGGGCACATTGGAAGCACTAGTAAGTGATTGCAGATTTTGTTATTCTAGCCCTTGTAAACGAGAGTATTCAACATTTAAACAAAAGTATATCATAGGATTATAATTTAATGCTGAGTTTTAAGGCTTTCACTATATTTCACTCTACAATTGAGAAGACATGACATTTTAGAAAAAAAAGCCATACGATGTTTCACAGTATTTAAATTTCCAAGCCTGTGAAACTCCAGCACTATCTAATTTTAGTAGCTGCTAAGTTTTATACATCTTGCTTTGCTTGGTTGGAAATCAAATGCTTTCCTTGGCAATAATCGTTTTTACAAACACACTGTATGAAAAGTAATACATGTGTATTTTTAGGGAATCGCTTTAAAAGCGTGATTGATTTAACTCCCCCTGTGTTTCTAAGTAGACACTGCCCCGCCCCTCAACCGTATGGTCAGGCTAGGATTAATGATAAAAAAATCTCTTGAACAATATATCAAAATTCATAAAGCTGCAGGAGAGAAAAGGCGCCACAGTAATTTAACTTTTGGAAATTCTGGGCCAAAATGCTCTCTGGCTAGTCTTTTCTCCTGTAGAAACAACTAGCCTCCTTAAGCATCCTATGCTCCTATTGTTAGGCTCTCTCTCAGGCTCACCCAGAGCTGCTATCAGTGGGTTTTAATCCCATCCTCTCTTTTGGAAACTCTGTTTCCGTAGAACCAGATTATTTTCCTGCAATTTGAAGTTCCTGCATGTCACGGAGGTATGCCAGACCAGGGACTTAAAAGCTGATCCTTTCTTTATCATGGCTAAATTCTCGATAAGCAGAGAAAGGTTTTGACATTCAAACTGGCCCATTCTGGAACTTTTTAAAGGAATTGCTCATTCCAGTCTTTTAATAAAACTCAAACGAAAAGATTCTGGATTTAATAATATGAAACAGAAAAATTATTCCCTTCACCCAGAAATTTTTAGCTGCTTTGTTTAGATATTGGTCAGATGGCAGGGGCTGGGGGCAAGGAAGGAGTGGGAAGACGTTGGGGCTTGTTCTGAGGGATCTCTGGAAATTCAGGTACCTCTGTTGACTCTGACACCTCAACAGACTAATGAGAGGGAGCTCTGGCAGGGCAATTCTTGGATCTGTCAACAGTATACACAGTATAAATGAAAGTGTCCTTCCAGATAGATCACAATTTCCAGGGCCATTGTGAAATTCAGTGATTCTAAGGCAATCTGTCTTCTAATGGACTTTGTTTTTTTAATTTCTCGCTCTCTGTCTCTTTCTCTCCCCCCCGTCCCACCACCCGTCATATTCCTGAGGATGAGGACATAGATTGATAAACTGAGAGGCAGTGGAGGCAAGGAAAGCAGGGTTCTGATGTTCCATACATCATTTCAATTCACTATTTTATCATCCAGAGAACAGAATTCAAAAACTTCTCATCATGTCTAGGGATAGTCTCTTTTTCCTTTCATAAAACGAACGTAAGAGCCTTTTACAGGAAACCAAACACTTGCTGTGTTGCCATGAACTGAAAATCTACCTAAATGAATGGTGAGAGAAAAAGCTCATATACGGCAGCCACCCAATTTCACATTAAAAAAAAAAAAAAAAAAAAATTCCCGCTTGAAGGCACTCTGGCTGTGTAACGCAGTAGAATCTCTACTTAACGGCCAGACTTAAAACTGGAATAAGAACAAAGGTAACAGCTCCAAACTCCAAAGTGTTATTGCTAGGAGACTTAAAAATAATCACAGTAATAATAAAAGGAATCAGTAATCAAGTCATTAGCTGTTTCCTAAGTCTATACTACGATCCACATGTGCACAATTGCAACCATTTCTTGCTAATTCTGCCCACTGTGATGTTGCAAAGGCTCATTTATTCATGTGTCTCCCTCGGTGGCCAAATTCCTATCACTTGCAGATCTCTCCTTGCTTTTGTTTCTAGCGTTTCCACCTCTTTCAGGATATCCAACATATAAACAGAAAAGGTGGTTGTTTGCATCAACGTAGCTTTATTATAATCCTGCTTTCTGAGTCTCACCCATTTTCTTTTTCATTTATTCTAATCAAATGAGACAGTTAGGCACCGACTGTTGCGTGTATTCTAGTCACTAATTTTTTTTTTGAGTTACAGATACAACGCTTGATTGTCTGAAAAGCAAAGGAGAAAGTCCTTTGGATTTCATTTGACATTGCACGACTAAAATGAGCTTACAAACATCTTTTTCTCTCTACCCAATCCTCTTGCTTTTATTGTGAAGACTACAATAAAATAAAAACACAAATGTAAAGAATTATTGGTTGAGATGGTTTTGGTCTTTCTTTCAAGCTATCTTTTGATGTTTGCCTCTAGAACTCCAATGTTGCAGCCACCACGGCTTTAAGTATTTCCCCCACTGCTTGTGCCATTTCAAACATTCTCTTAGTATTAAAACAAATCAAAATCAGGAGGTATCTAATTGTGCTGGTTTTGATTTTGTTAATACAAAGTGAAAGATTAAAATGGAGCAGGAACAGCAAAAACATTTCTTAAAGCGGCAGTCACGGCAAACCATTAAAAGGCAAAGAAACTGCAAAACCAAAGCCTTGAAAACTTTAAAAAAAAACAAAAGGAAAAAAAAAATCAGGAAAGTACAATCATTACAGAAGTTGCTTCATAACCTCTATAAAAATGTTACTGTTTGGCAAAAGGCACTACTGTGAAGGTTTTCAAATAAATCATAACTGCTTCCCCCTGTAACATTTACAAGTTCCCATATTATATTTGTCGCTTTTGGTGGCAGTTGGTGAGTTTTGTAGTGGTCTGGGTGCTTCCCCAACATGCCTCCTCTTCTGTTTTGTTTTCTTCACCCTTTGTGCAATCTCAAATTCTCGGTTACTCCCAGGTTTATACTCCAGTTTTCCCTCTTCACAGCTCCATTATTATTCCATCCGCAGAACAAGAGTCTTAGGTGCCTCTCTCACCCCCAACCCCAAGACCCTTAATGCAGTCTTGAACCGAGCATCACTTGAACTAAAGGGATCTCAAGAGTCATTCGGACTTTGCTCTTTAAGCGTACAACTTCCTTTTTGTCATGGCGATTATTATTTCGAATCACACTTTACACAGTTCCTAGGGCGCTGGTATGAACAGGTAGAACTTCCCCTGTTCAATGCTCGCCAAAATAACTCACTAATAGAAATTGTAGCAAAATCTCCACCTCCCCCCGCAATCTCAATTTCAAATATTTTGGGATCTTACGCCATCTCCATTCTCTGTGATCATTCTCTCTTCCCCTAAGGACTGGGGGACGAGCAGACTTGCAAAGTAATGGAAGTCTTTCCAAGACTTGCCAAGCCCATGGATTATACCCTTTGGCAGAAAGTTAAAAAGGGTGAATCCTCGTCAATAAACTTTTGTGCTTCCTTTTCAAACTCCTTTGAGAAAATGTAAGTGATCCCTTGTAAGCTGAATCTGATTCACACCTTGGCGTGAAGTAATCACCTACCATCCTCTGGGACAAATTCTTCAGACCCCAAATTGGAAAATGTGGTTTGCCCACAGAAAATTGCACATTTGAACTGGTTGCTATAATGAACACCTATTATGCATTCAATCATAATGGTATTCATTTAACTAAAAGGAGGAGTAAGACTTGAACTGAGATATGAAGGGGAAACAGGAGTTAGTCAGATAGGCAACTGGGAGAAAAGTGTTTAGACAAAAAGGAACAAAGAATACGAAGACAGTGGTGTATGAGTGTGTGAGACATTTCGAGGAGCTACAGGAAGCTGGTTATTAATTGATTACCAAGGGTTGCAGGACGAGTGTCAGAAGAAGAAACTGAATACACGGGCAGGGGACAGACCATCAAAGGCTTTGTGTATGGAGCTAATGCAGTCAGAATTTCATCCAGCAGGAGAGTGGATGAAGGGTTTTGAGCAGAGGAGTGAGATACTCAGATTTGCATCTGACAGAGATGCCTGTTGGCAGCATGGGAGAATGGATCAAGAGGGTCAAGGCTGGAAGCAAAACACATGGGGAGCCACTGCAAAAATCGAGGTGACAGAGTCTGTGTGCCCCAACTAAGGCTGTGACAGTGGGGATGGAGATAAAGGGCAGGCAGTTTGGGGAAATGTTAGAATGGGAGAATTGGCAGAACTTAGGGGCTAATAAAATGTGAGAGATGAGAGGAGAAAGTCTTGGGTTCTCTTGAGGCATTTCATAATTAATTAATGAAGGAAATATTGACCCTACATGGTAAAGCCACCCCTCCACCTGTGTAGCAAATCCATTTCTCTCTCATATTTAAGGACTTTCTTGCTCTGAGTATACATCCTCTCTCTCTTTATTCCTCTTTACTGAATCATCCCTGCCAACAGGAAAACATGGTATAATAGCTCTTATCTTAAAAAAAAGGAAAAGCTCTTTTCGGCTCTACTTTCCTTCCCATGCACTGCTTGATTTCTCTGCCCTCCTTTATAGACAAATGTCTTGTGTGAGTTGTCCAAACTGCTTCTCATTGTCTCACCATCCAATTTCTGTCAAACTCCACACAAGCTTTTGTCCCCAACGCTCCACTCAAACTTCTCTTGCCAAGGTCTGGTAAAAATAACTTTGATTCTATCCCCCTGGGCACACCTGGAGACAGCGTAGGCACAGTTCAGTGTGGTCTTGCTCAGGGATCTGTAGCATTTATACCCTGGCACCTGCAGCAGTGGTTAAGGGCCATCTAGGGTAGGGCAGGGAAATATGAATTCCTAGGCATCCCCAGCTCTCTGTGAAAGCAGGTTGCTGAAACCTGAGGCCAGTTTTCCTACAAAGAGATGCAGGTACTGGCTGTTAGCAAGAACCAGTGTTCACAAAAACAGCATAGGGAAGGGGTACCCAAAGTGGAGTTCCCAGACCAGCAGGATTGGCACCCCCTGGAAACTTGCTGGAAACGCAAATTCTCTGACCCCACCTCACATGACAAGCCCTCCGGGTGACTCTGATGTACATTAAAGTTTGAGAACCACTTCATAAAATCTCTGTGATAAAAACACAATTACATTATCCTTCTTGTACAAATGAGAAGAGTCCAGGAGATTTTGACCCCAGTATTTTGACATCATGATAGTCTGACTCCACATTTATTAATACAGACTTTAAAATCAAAATTATAACAACATGGATGAATTTTTATGAAGAAAATATTTCCTGCAGCAGGCTATATTATACCAATTTAATTTCCTGATGAATTTTTTATACATTACATGTAAGTCTTTTACTATTGATTTAACATTAACATCACTGGGACTAATACAATTTACTACATTACTTTTGTAAAGGAGTTTCAAGTTGTCAATTAAAAATTTTTATTTTATCTAATTCAAACTATTATGGTCATACATTTAGCTAATTTGAAATTTGTTTTGTGGCATTATTTTTATGAAGCCAATTGTTTTCCAGGCCAAATATTGCAAACCTATATTTTGCCAACAAGAGTTGATTTGCCAGTCAATTCTTCATCAATAGCAAAATTTACAGTGAGCAGTTTTAACTACTGTTAGTTTCATTCCATGTTGATTATTTCTATAAATTGTAAGTTGGATAAAATACTATATGTTTATCCTTATTTCTTAGCTAAAACATAAGAGAAATCGTGGTAAATTGTTATCAAGTATTACATAACTACCCTATTTTCAAAATCCCCGAGCTATCATAAACTATTTTTCAAGGCATGCAGTTTTTCCATAACCTCCTACCCTTGAGATTACCTTAAATGTGTGCTCCTAATTCCTTCCAGAGTGGATCTAGTAGATTTTACAAATGCAGAATGTGGGAAACTGTGCTCTCAGAATTCTGCTGGCCTAAAACAATGTGGAACCCCAACAAAGTGGTTTACTCTTGTTGTTTACTGAGTGCAAATAACAAACAGATTTACTATATGGAGGAAACGAGGGGGTTACTGAATTTTCCACAACGCATGCACCCAATCTCATGTCGTCTCTTTCTCTCTGTTTTGTACTAACTGCTGTACCAATAACGGAACAGAGAGCATTAGTGAACAGATGCGTAGGAGCTTCATGCGTGGCAGCTTCAAGATCTTTGACTGTTGTACAGCCCAGACATTTGTTCATCACGCCCATCTTTTCTCCCTCTTGAGCATACATCTGTATTACATGCCTCCTCTACAGTTTTCTGTGCACACGTGACTAGTAGATCTTAATGAAATATGAGGACGAGTGAGACACAGCTCCCTCACCATGCTCTCTTCTTCTAGCTGCGTGACCTGGAGACAATCCTGGGGCCACGTCAAGAGTTATGTGTTTCAAATGGCAGAACAACAAGAAGAAACACATCCACGGTTTTGGAATCATTGCTTAAAGGAAAGTTGCCCCACCAAGAATAACCACTTTGGAATATTCTATTAATAAGAAATAAACTGTATTATGTTAAATTATTGAGATTTGAATGTTTGTTACAACACCCAGCATTATCCTAACACAGGCGGAAGAGCAGGAGAATCCTGCGGTAGGATCAAAACACACAGATATGGAAAAGAAACAACACAAATGCCCTTCAATGGGTAAGTAGTTAAACTGTGGTACATTCATACCATGGAATGCTACTCATGGAATACAGGAAAAAATTAGTGACACATGCAACCACTTGGATAGATCACCAGGGAATTATGCTGGGTGAGAAAAGTCGATCTCAAAAGGTTACATCCTGCACGATTTATATAACATATTTGAAATAACACAGTAATAGAGTTATAAATTAGTGGTTGCCAAGAATTAGGGGTGAAGGAGTGAAAGTGATGAGTGTGGCTACAGTTTTGTATCTTGATTGTGGTGGTAGTTATATGAATCTACACACATGATATAGTCATATAGAACTATACATACACACAGGCACATGAGAAACTGATGAAATCAGATAAAGTTCTGTGACTCTACCAAGGTCAATTTTCCTAGTTTTGAGATCATACTATAATTGTGCATCATGTTACCACTGGGGAAAACTGAATGAAGGGTATACACGGAACCTCTCTATACATTTTTTGGTATCTTCCTATGAACCTTTAATCACTTAGAAATAAAAAGTATTGAAAATATATTGATTGAATTTTCATAAAATGTACAAAAGGATTGGACTTAAAGCAAGAAAAATTCAGTGGTTCTCTGTGGGGTATTATTTGGGGGTTCAAGCGGTGCTCCCCTGAGAATAAAAATGGCTGAAGCTTCATTGGAGAAACTGTACTTTGGCTTAAGCTATTGTTCCTAGTTAAGTGTTGATCCACTGAATGTATTTAGTTGTTAACATCTCAGTGTGACTTTATCAGATCCTTTCTGAAAACCAGTTCTGATTTTCTTTTCCCTCTCTCTCTTCCCCCTTCCAATTTCTATCTCTGTCAACCCACCTTCTTTTTAACCAATGGGAAGGGAGCAATTGTAATCTTTCTCTCTCTTTCTCTCTCTCTCTCTCTCTCTCTCTCTCTCTCTATATATATATATATATATATATACACACACACATATTTATATATTTATATATATAAAGATATATGTATAAAATCTTTATATTCACATATATATTTTTTCCTAACACATCATATTACTACTCTGGATTGAGTTCATTTTCTATAAGGAAAATATTTAAATGTTTATTTATCAAATATATATCTAAGTACTTTGAAATTCAAGATTTTACATTAGGGTTTCTGCTTGAGAAATCAGTCATAAAACAGGAAGGACCGAGTTGCTAACATCACTTATCTTATGTCCTTGTATATTACTGTTGATACTATTTTTTGGAGGAGTAAGTTTTTACTTGTCAACAGTCCGTTAATGACTGTTTAACCAAATGGTTAAAAGTAAGCTGGCACACTTAAAGAAGATATTTGTTGACAAAGGAAGTTTGCTACTGTTTCCACTAATATTTATCATTTTATCATTTATATTTTATGAAATGTATGCCTCACCTAAAAAACTGCGAGTTATATTTCATTCATTTAAATCTACAAGGAAAACCCGAACGCTTTCATTAAATTGTTTTCTTCCTAACACTTTACTTATTATCAAGTCATGATAAGCAACCTCCCAAAATCTGCCCCAGAAAACAAAAACAAAGGCCAGATTTATTGAAAGCCAATGTAAACAGCTGTGTCTACCATGCTGTATTCAAAACAGAAAATGCTACCTACTTAAGGAATTTCTACATCACTGTTGAATCCTTCTATCCACTCTAATTTATAGTGCGCTGGTTTCCTCATCCATCAACAGAGACGAGTGCCCAAGATGAATGGCTTCCTCTTACGTTAAAGAAAACTTCCCACTCATACATCTCTTCCTTGAGACTCTCAAATGGCACTCTGCACTCCGAGAGAGATTCCTGTTTAACAGGTCTGCAGCATCTTTCTCTATGGTTCATTCAACGATCTGCATCCTCCAGGCTTCAGCTATTCATCTTCTAAGCCAAGTCTTTGTGGGAGCTAAAGCAAAACTGTCTCTTAAGTTCAGCCCTCATAAATGAGTAACACTCGTTTTGTCTCTTCCAAGCACTTAAAAATGAAACAAAACAAAAATCAGCATAGCCTGGTGTAATATGAACAACAATTTCTCACTTAAAAAGAGACAAGTTAGTACAGTTGGAAGGAAGAGAGCTGGGAATTAAGAAAAAGACTCTCAGCTCAGCCCCTTTCTAGGCTAGAGACTCCCTCAGCAGCACTGTGGCATGGAAGGGACCAGAGGTGTTTCATGCCCCTGTGGGCAATTGAGATTGAGCTGGCTGGGAGCTCTCCCAGGACACTGGAGGCCAAGTCACTCTGGAGCAGAGGGCTGCAGAGTGGAAAACTCCAGAGATGGAAGAGAGTCATAAATTAACTTCATGCTAGCTGCCTGCCCAGTGCAGCCAGCAGGGAGAGAGGCCAGGCTGCAGGCAGAAATTCCCCTGCACTGCTCATGCCAAGAGGACAGACTTGTGCCACCAGCAGCAAGCACAGCAAAGACAAAGGCAGACTCTCAAAGACCAGGTCAGCAGAGAATAGGGAGGACACTGTGGACTCCTGGTACCATGTTGTATGTTAGCCTTGCCAGAACCAGAACCAATGCAATCTGGAACCAGAGGGAGGGAGAAGAAGAAGGAGAGCAAAACTCTGCAAAGCTACTTGCCCCTAAAAGACTGGGTTAACCTTAAAGTGACAGAATGAAACCAGAAGTGATTAAATTATCCCAGATTAGAATTAGAGGCTCCATGAGCAAGATGTTATCTTTTTACCTACTAATATTGTAATGATAATTTTTAAAGCTTTACAAACCTCAGTAACCAGTAGGTGAGTTTTGCCAGAAGGGGGGGATTTAGATCTTAATGACTTGGTTTCAGTTTATTTGTATAATTCCCTCCTCTCCTCCAACCTTACTTCATTTAAGGTTCTCCTTAAAGAGGCTTTGCCAGACCACTCTGTCTGAAATGGCCCACCCTCCTCCTCTCTCTCCCCTTACCTTATTCGTCTTACGAGCATGGACTACTATATGCTGTTTCATTATGTATGTATTTGTTTTTTGTCTCTCTTCACTACTAGAATGTAAGCTCCATGAGGACAGGAATTTGATTAATTTGTTTACAATTATTCCAATGTCACATAGTAGTTGTTCAATAAACATATGTTGAGTAATTAGTAATAAGCTAAGCCACCCAACTTCTCTCTTGCTTTCCTCACTTATACATTGGTGATAATACGAATACTGATTCATCAGAATTGAGGAATAAATGAGAGTGTACCTATAAATTCAGTGCTCCATGAATTATAAGTCGATAAGTAATTGGTAGTTAGTGTTTTAATTAAGATCATGAAAATGTTTAACTCAGGAGCGCTCAAATGATACCAACAAAATCCAAAAGGTGTTTATCTGCTGTGCCCATGCAAAAGCCAGTTTTGCTAACTGCAGTGTGCCCACTCCCCTTTATTTTGAATTAGCAATAAACTTGTAGCCACGTTCTACTGCCATTGCTTTTCGAATAAAATTCAAACTCCTGATAATGGACAATGCTTTAAGATCTTGAATGATCCAGATTCTGCCTACTTCCTGGTGTTCATCAGATACCACTGCTTCTGTTCTTCAGGGTCTAGGCACATCGACCTTCTTTCTGTCTCTTGAATACTCCAAGGTTTTTCACCAGTAGAGATTTTTAAGCCTCTCCTACTTGGAAAAGCTTCCTAAAGAGCTTCACAAGGCTGGTCGCTTTCACCATTCAGGGTTTGACTCAAACATTAATGTCCTCAAATGATTCTTTCCTGATCCCCTTGTCTGGAGGAGTCTTCCCCAAACACATACCAACCTGCCAAAGTCATTCTCGATTCCAGAGCCCTGTGTTATTTTTGTCACAGCAAAACTTTACATTAGATTCTTTTCATAGCACTTAAAATTTTTAATCATTTCAGTCTCTTGGAGTTCTATATGAAAGGGAGTTCTTTAACATAAAGAGAGTTCTTTATCAAAGTCTTAATTACTACATTGAGTTTAAGCTCTAACTTTTGAAAAATAATTGCTACTAAACGCTGGCTTTTGTGTATTATAAATAATTTTTAAATTTTATTATGCCCTACAAGTGTCTAAGTGACAAGTTTACAAATCTAAAAAATAGGTTTCTTTTGCTTTTCTCAGGACTAATTCAGTTTTTTATCTCTCTCTAAAAGATAAAAAGAAAGGAAACATTTCAAAATATTCTAGATATAAAAATTAATATATTGAGGTCTTAAAGTAGCCTGCAAAATAAATTCATAAACCCTGACTTTTATCTTCAACTAATTATGTAAGTGTGCTAAGAATTTGGCCCTAGTCCTTAGATTTGACACAGAAATTGTCTGATAAATCAGAAAGACTACTAAACTCTTCATTCAGTCAATAAATATTTATTGAGTGAATCATTTATGTCAGTCACTGGTCTATGCACAGGGTGAGTAAAACAGGTATTGGTGCCCTCTTATTGCTTACTATCTCAAAAGGGACACATATTAACCAATATATATGCAGAAATATCTAATTTATTATTATAGTAAGAATGTAAATGGCATAACGAGAGTCAAATAAAATAGATCAAGAAATTTAGAAATAGATCCACACTTACATGACCAATTGATATTTGACAAAGTCACCAAGGCAATTCAATGAAGAATGAACTTTTCAACAAATGGTGTTTGTGTTGAAACAACTGCATAACTACAAAAAAAAAAAAAAAAACAAAAACCTCAACTTCTGTCTATTTGAGACGAACGAGAGAACTAAAATAAGTGCTAAAGTGAATAGGAAAGCATACCTCTAACAGTGGAGGTAAGCAAAAATTCCTTTCAGAGGACAAAAAAAGTAAAAACAGCAAAAAAATAAAACCCACTGAAATTTTAAGAATTGATCAGTTTACATCTGTGTACACTAAAGTTGCTTTTATTCTCTGAAAATAAGCAATCAGTTTTTCTTTTAATGCTTGACTTCCAGAAACTTGTATAACTGAATGTTGACTGGGACTTTTTATATTGTGCAGCAATTTTAGTTAAATACCAAAGCTAAGTGAAAGGCTCCACATTCTAAGGTCAGAGGGCTAGTTAGGACCACTGACTTCTGAGAACATACCCTTTCTGTCCTACCCAACTTGATATAACATAAATCCTAGGAGCACTGGAGAGGGGTGAGCTTTATGGAAGCCAAGTGAGAAAGGCTCCAAAAGAGTCCCTCAGAAAGGGGAGCAGTTCCTGCAAGGCAGGGACCGGCATGCTGTTCCCTGGCTGAATAGCATGGCTTGCTCTGTGCAGCCCCAGAATGGAGGTTGAAAAGACAGTTCTTGGAAGAGCATGAGAAATTAGGAGCACATCATTGTTCTCAGAACTTTCCACCCCACAGTGGAAAATAGGGGATTACTTCCCGTGTCCTCTCAAGTTGGGAGGCACACTTGAATAAAAACTCCTACCTACTTCTTGCCTAGGCCTATTGACTAGCCCCTTCCACCTAAGTTTGAAAGGACTCTAGTGTAGCCTAAGATAAAAACAAAGCCAACTGCATACCATCTCTGCACTCTGTGGCCATCAGAGGGAACAAGAAACAACCATGTTGGCTTCAGTGGAACTAAAGAGATATTTGAAAGGGAAGGATCTGGGGAGCTACCCAGGCTTAGTGCTTAGTCTGATGCCCAACATGAAGAAAACGTTGGGTTATACCTCTGGAACAGCTAAGAGCACACATGGCTGTCCCTCTGAGGGAGAAGTTGGAGGTGGCTGGATTGAGCGAAACAAGAAAGCCACAAACAGTACCCACAGGCAGACTCTATATAGACCACCTCAACATCAGAGGTCATCGGTAACAGAAGAAAGGACATTTCCCCACCATCCATATGAAGACATTCCCATGCAAAGACCTTTGCCAGAGCTATCCTTTCTTCCTGCCACCAGGACTGGAAAAGCTAGTGCTTCCTCTAAGAGGGAAAGGAATGAGAGGTAAGACCACATTCCCTACTCTCTTTCAGGTAGCCACGCTATGGAGAGGAGCATGGAAGGAAGCTTGAGGGGTTTTGTTTTAGAAAAATGAAATGTTTTTTTATGCTTTTTTTTTTTTTTTTTGCGGTACGCAGGCCTCTCACTGTTGTGGCCTCTCCCGTTGTGGAGCACAGGCTCCGGACGCGCAGGCTCAGCGGCCATGGCTCACGGGCCCAGCCGCTCCGCGGCATGTGGGATCTTTCCGGACCGGGGCACAAACCCACGTCCCCTGCATCGGCAGGCGGACTCTCAACCACTGCGCCACCAGGGAAGCCCAAATGAAATGTCTTTAAGTAAAGATAACTTAGTATTCAATATCAGATGAGATTGTCCTGTAACCCAAACGACTGAGACAAGTTTAAATTGGGCCAACGCTTCCTACGTGCTCACTATCCAGAAGGATACAGGAGAGAAATGAAGCCATTTCAATATTTACACTCCAATGAGTAGATACTTCAATAAATGCTACCCTCATCGTCATTTTGTAGTAAAATATGTGCGGACCTTAAAATTAAATTATAATAAACTAAATTTGATATTATTAAAATCAGGAGTTAAGAGCTATAGCTCAGACTGTTTTGGTAAATATTAAATGGGAGTTTCCCCAAACCATTATTGGGCTAGCAATGTGAGTTATACAAATAATTATTTTTATGGTAAGATGTTTTCACATAGCAGATTCTAGGAGTTAGCTTGAAAATTTAGAGATGGTGACCTCTATTCATAAGTGAATCTCTGAACTAAAACTCTATGAAAGTAATTTTTGAAAGATATTCATTTGCAATAATTATACTTGAGTTCTCCATAAGGAATAATTTAGTTCCATGAAAGTTGGCTTTTTTGATCATTTTCAAATGGAATCTTTTATTTAAACTAAAATCAGTCAAACTCATCATGAATATTGAGATTGATTTTTGAGGCCACAAGCCTAAATAGCAATCCTGCAACAGTTCTTGAAGAGCTGAAGTCTACTTTGCATTCAATATATAAGCTTATTGTTTATATAGAACTAAAATCATAATCACCAAAGGGAAAACTGAAATATTTAATCTATGATATAATGAATTTTACAATTAAATCTAAAGTTAAAATAGTTCCCATATCTTCAGTGTTATGGACATACTTCAGAAAGAACGACTGACCAGACATTGAGAGAGATGAGTAAGTGGACTTTTAAATTGAGACGAAAAAGTTGAGTTGCCCAATCTCATCGTCAAGTGTGAAATGATCAACAGCTGTAAATTAGCAGATGAGCCTGTGTTCTGTACACATGGATAAAATCAGGAGATCTAGATTGTGTCTGTTTTTATACATTTGGCAAAATGTGCTTATGAAATCATATTCACAAAATCTTCCAGGTGAGCCTATTGCCAAGAATTTGTTTCCTTAATGGACAGAGACATTTAAATGACTCCTCGTCTTGGGGCTCTGGATCTGTATTTGTGGAGAAGGTCTGACTGGAAATTACCTTTCACTAAATAGTTCTATAATTGGTCTTCTGTAGCGTATGTTAACATAATTTATATCTAGGAGATGTCAAAACTGGATGAAAACTAGAACAATCAAGTCAATCATCTGGATGGTTAGTGTTACTGTCACAGAGACATAAACTGAGGCCTACTTCGGTAAGAAATCAAAGTCCAATCTAGCTCTAGAGTAAACAGCCATGTAGTTATTATTTATTGTTGAAGGATGTATATTTTCATAAACATACTTAGATTACAAATGGTCCCCCTCACGCAGTTCCTAGTTTGTCTGTCTCCCACGAACCTGTGACCCCTGCATCGGCAGGCGGACTCTCAACCACTGCGCCACCAGGGAAGCCCCCATTTAAATTTTAAATCCAAATTTTTCCAGGAGCAAGTCTCAATAAAAAATTTAGAATCCTATGCCCTATTAGGAGAGTACACTTATTCTTTTTCCCTTGACTGAAAAATAATTTTTCTTTTCTCAGATAAGACTGTCATAAAGTCAGTCTCAGGAGGAACAAGCCTAGAACAGTAAGAGGGGGAGTGCGCGTCTGCCTAGTCATTCTGGTCAGCCAAATTGATCCTGGCAATCAAAAGACTGACAGACGCCCTCTCAAGATCATCCTCACATCCAAAGGAAACATGAAATCTAACACAGGCCCTACAAATCTACAAAGCCAGGCTAATGACCTATTTTTCACAGTACCTAAAGCATTAGGTGGATTTTAATCATGGTTATTATTCATATCCTGGGATCACTTGATATTTGCTCCTCAAATTACTGATGGTTTTTAACACTCTTTTTGGCGTGGGTTAATGGTTTGTTTCATTGATGACATTGGTTTTTGTTTTTTTCCTTTTCTATACTTCAGCACAGTTCTAAGAAAAGTTAAGTCCCTATTAGTTGTTTTTTTTTTTTTAAGTTGAATTTCCAAGTTTTAAAGAAAATGAAGTAAATAGTGAGGTGTGGAATTACAGTATTTCAGTAGGTCAGTCATCAATTATATTATCTCAATTGTCCAAAGGTAAGAGATAAACAAATAAACATAAGGCACTGCCATTTTTCCTTCTTTCTTTACAACCTTACCGTGATAATTACCATACAGGCCTCATTTTTAAGTACTGCAGAGTGGCATCACCCAGATTAACACAGTTTTGGATCCCTGAGCCACAGTACTAGTTGCCATGTGGTTTGGGGGTAAAGAATAGCTCTATTGATGAAAATCTGTAGTAACTCAGACTTCTACCAAAAATTTTAATAGATTATAATAACTTAAGAATCTATTATTAGTTAGGGAAAAACCACCAACTAGAAAGTTTCATTCTTTTTAGAAGGAATTAAGTCAGAAAACACAGCTAAGTGATATGGTACCAGAATGGTATTTGTCTGGAACAATCTAGCAGATACACCTCAAAGTTAAGACATTTTTTCTAGTAAGGCTTCCAGAAAGAAGATGTCACCTTTCACTTTCCCAAACTAGACTGGAAGAAAGGAGGAATAGCAGGGGAAACCAAAGTCTGCTCATTTATTAATCAGGCTTTTTTATATCTCCTTTGTTTTGAGTAAACTTGCTAATTCCCATCGTGATGGATGTTACCAAACCTGGTGAGTCATCAAAACAAAGTGACCACGGCTCAGGAATCAGAAAGAGACAGGGTTTAGAGGATAAACCACGCTCTGCAAATAATTTTTTTTAAAGGCAGTTTCCTTCAGAAAAGCAACATTAATATGTTTTTCTTCTTGCAAGAAGATGGAAAAAGAGAATCCGTTTCAACAAATATCTATTTCAAGAGGAAAAGTCCCACACTGAGCTCTGATTTAAAATACAAATGAAAATATTGGTAAAATACCCAGAACAAACCTATTTTACTAGCAGACCAACAGCTAAGAATGAAACTTTTCACGCTACTGTTAACATCTTATTTTAAAATTTGAGTGTTTTTTTCCCTTCCCATGGAATAATGTGTAGTAATTAAGCCAGCAAGTCTCTGATTAGTATGAAAATGTTACTCTGCTATTAAATTAAGAGTAATAATGCCTTCTGTGCACGTATTAGGCTAAAACCTGAAGGCTCCGTAAGAGGCTTTTTGCGTGTAGGATGAGGACTTCATCAGTATGAGAACTAAGGAAAAGGATGCTAAGAACAGTGGACCTTTCGAAACGGTGAGGACAGTTTGCTGACTTGAGAAATTGGCAAGGTACAGTCACTCAGAAAAAAGTTTGGCAGATCTGGCAATAACAGCCATGAGACTCAGGATCTGTCTGGCAAGGAAGTTATTCAGTGCCATTCTTGAACTGTTTTATTTAATAATTAAACTAAATACAATCAGTCACTTGCTGGTCCCAAATTTCCAGCCTATCCCATAGATAGACTTCTTAGCCTATCCCATTGCCATATTATTTATTCCTGCCAACCTCCTGAAACCAGTTAGGAACCCATGTATCCAGTGGTCTTGGATAACCATTGAAAGTCTGTTGAATCTGATGGCCTGTTCTTTGGTCCTGTATTAATAACCTTTAAAATACGCATAAAGCAAATACTGAAAAGTAAACCACTAGGTTAGGAAGAAACTGCACATTTTCCCTTGGGACAATGAAGTCATTTCCCCCTATGGCACTTTCATAGCATCATGTACTTCACCTTTCAGCTCATTTATTCCTTTTTTTTTTATTGGGTTATAGTTGCTTTACAATGCTGTGTTAGTTTCTGCTGTATAAGGAAGTGAATCAGCCATATGCATACATATGTCCCCTCCCTCTTGGGCCTCCCTCCCACCCACCTAGGTCATCACAGAGCACCAAGCTGAGCTCCCTGTGCTATAGAGTAGGTTCCCACTAGCTATCTGTTTTACACATGGTAGTGTATATATGTCAATCCCAGTCTCCCAGTTCACCCCACCCCCTTCCGCCCCCGTGTCAGCTCATTTAATAGTTAAGATTTTACATGTATTTGTACAGTCACTTAGTCATAGCTCTATCGTAATTGCATAGCACAGTATCTGCAACATTACGGGTATATAATACTTTGTTCAATAAATGAATGGATGGATAATCAACTAGGTTATTTTTAGCACAGAAATGCTCTTCTACCAAATTGTAAGACATACAAAATTTGCACATGTTCACTTTATCGAAAGTAGTGTAAAGTTTCACTAGCCCAGGACATACGTGGAATCTCGGCACGCTGAGGAGTCTTTCCTTTTCCTTCATATTGTCCTTGACCTGAAAGTTTACTAAGCAAACTGATTGTGTGAGCAAGTTTCCAGGAAATGTAAACAATATTTCAGAGAACGTTCAACTTACAAAGGTCAGAATGTTTTCAAGTTACCTCGAAGGCATCAAATTGAATTTAAATACTATGCTATTTATTACATTTTGATCTAATTCATAAATCTGTAGGTCATTCCCAGACAACCCTTCCATGGCAGTTGCCCCCAGTCATTTTATGGTGTCAGGAGCAGTAAAGCTGCACTTCAAGAAGCGCCTTTCACTGAATTCAGATGGCCTTTTCTTCAGTTGGTCTGAGGGAAGTTTTAATTTTTATTTTATTTTTTTTTGCGGTGCGCGGGCCTCTCACTGTTGTGGCCTCTTCCGTCGCGGAGCACAGCCTCCAGACGTGCAGGCTCAGAGGCCATGGCCCACGGGCCCAGCCGCTCCGCGGCATGTGGGATCCTCCCGGACAGGGGCACGAACCCATGTCCCCTGCATCGGCAGGCGGACTCTCAACCACTGCGCCACCAGGGAAGCCCCTGAGGGAAGTTTTAATACACAGTTATTTAGGTACGTGAGAATAACTCTCAAAGCAGGAGGGAAGAAAACAATCATGGCGAGCATATAAATAGATAGATTCAAGCCCTACATTTTGAGATTCTATAAAGGATTACATTAAAAATGAACCTGGACCTGGTATGGTCCAATCAAGAAATTGCTCTATACATCAGAACTGTATTGTTCACAGTGTGGCCAGAAATGGGAAGGTTTACAGAAATTTAGGGGTGTTACTTCAGAGCTCCTGACTCAGAAGCTCTGTGATAGGCTTAGGAATCTGTGTTTGAACAGTCTTCTAAGAGCTGGAGTTTAAAAACTGCTGGACTAAAGTACTGGTTTCCAAAGTGGCATGTTCTTACCTGATGGATATGTACCAACAAACAAATAAACCAAAAAAAGACTAGAATTTGTGTGTGTGTGTACGTGTGTGTATATATATATATATATATATATATATATATACACACACACACACACATATAGGTATATATATATAAATTTAAATCAGTTTCCAGTTTCTATTTCAATAAATGTTTTACAGTATTTTATATAGATGTACATGTATATAACATAAAAATAAATGAATATACATTATAGGATGCCAAAATGTTTTTACTTATGGGATAGGCAATGGAGAAAGTCTGGAGACCCAAGGCCCAGAGAATAGTATCTAATCGATCTTTTTGAATAAAATCTCTTGTGTCTGTATACAAATACCTTTAAATGGGTTCTGTTCCCAGCTCCAAAAGAAAGGACAGGAAACATACCAAGAGTTTAGCCTGGATGATTAGGATTTTGTAGCTTTGCCTTTAAAAATAAAATGAAAACTATTCAACAAGTACAAGTTAAGCATGTGCTTCTGTGGAAGGTGTTAGGAAGGTTTTCAAAGGTAGGCTATGGAGGGAGGGAGGGAGGGGGAGGTACCTATTATCAACTTAAATGGAGTCAGGTGGTTGAGAGCAAATAAAGGATTAGGCACTTACGGGGGAAAAAAAAATCAAACAATTGAAGTAAACAAGCCTTTAGATTCTGCCGGTCTGATGCCTAGGAACAATTAGTTTGGGGAGCTGCAAGGGCATTCGAAAATTTAAAGTAGGTGGAACAAGCCTGTAAGCATCAGATTTAGTAGTTTGGGATGCGGTCCCTGGTAACAAAGAATCCCATTCCCAGTAACAGGGTGAAATTGACTTCAGCTGCAGCTAGAGTGGGTATTGATTTGAAGCCTAGGGAAAAATGTCTTGAAAGCCTGTAGAGCATGATCTTCCCTTTGTTATTTTTTTCCTCTGTCTGTCTTGTGTTGTATTCTGCCTTAGATTTAAGAAAAAAATCAATAAAAAGGGGACTGTAATTGAATTAAGAACAGTGAGTCCCAAACTGCACAGTTCTTCACGTGAGACCAAAAGAAGATTTGGTTTTGATCTTAGAGTAACCAGATGCCTCACTTTTAACAGATTCCCCTGACTTAACACACACATACCCTCACCCCCCAAAAAAATAAAATCCTACAGAACAAAATTAAGGAGGAGGGAGTGGGTATAAACAACAAATGCTTCCCTTTTTCCAAGTGTGGGAAAGGAAAAGAAATAGTCCTTTCTGTGGTCTAAATGTAAGTTTGCCTGATTTGTGATAGAAAAGAAAAGGAATCAGAATGTTGAACAGGAACACAGAAAGACAAAAGTAAAACTTGGATAGGTTTTGGCATATATCGATTGCTATTATTTTGTAAAGCTGAGGAAAAAATTCCGCCAATCATTGGGATGTTGAGAAATACACAAACATTTTATATTAAATGGATATTTGACTCACTTTTTGTCAGGTTTAAGATGGCACCATTTACATGGGCCTGGCCTTCTTTTTAGTGTAAGATTCCTGGGTAATTATTTACTACAGAGACCTTAGTACTCATGAATGCTTATCCCAATGCAGTATTACAATTATTAATATTATTTTATCTTTTGCAGGACTTGGTGCTCATTTCAAGATTAGATAATAGTGAAAAGTAAAAAACAAACAAACAAAAAAACTTCTTGAATAGCAAGGTATCTTTGACTTTATACTGTTTATTTGACCACTTTATCACTGACCCCAAGTTGATGGTAAAAGTTCCAGACAAGTCACTCCCAAAAGAAGAATTATTATTTTTGAATGGGCCTCCCTATCTTTCATTTCCTCTCTCTCTCTCTTTCTTTCTTTTTCTATCTTTCTCTCCCTCTTTCTCTCCCTTTCTCCCCCTCTCCCTCTCTCTCCGTCATCCAAGGTAATAAACACAAGGCTCCAGAACTAAGAAAACTTTTCTGTAAATCTCTAAGAATGATACACACACACACACACACACACAATAAGACAGTGAAATGTGCTCAGGGGTCTAAAGAAACAGAAGTGGACAATACAAAAAGTATTTCCAGCCTCACTCTTTGTGCTCTAAAAGTTTTTCCAGTAAACCTGTGGCAAGCCAGGAGGTCACAGGTTCCTTTATTAGCAACTGCTGAAAAGTCATCTCAAAGGCATAGTTGATCTCTGGTAATTGTGTGTGGTTTCTGAACCAGTGTTTCATGGGTGTGAAATCAGATGAAATGTGTTTATGAGGTTTTGACCCAGATATTCCCTTCTAAGTTTTGCCAAGACATTATATGCTTGGATCTTTCACCATATTTGCTTCTATAAATAAACTGAGGTTAAGTGCAGACTTGACACTGAAACATGCTATAATTGTACTCTGTCAAAATATCACACGTGGAGCTTAGATGTGTGTGTGTGTGTGTGTATGTATTTTCTATATATAGTTTCATTTGCTAGTTTTCTGGGAGCAAGCTTATGCAATTTGAAGTGGAATGGAATACTTGCCATTATCCAGGGAATTTCATCTGATATACCAAATCTCAAATCCAAGATTCACTCATAAACACTAAACAACCCAAGCTACTGTCAGCAATTAGCCATCTTAAAAGAATGTTTCAATTTTAAATCTCTTTGACAAAAGCTATCATTAACATTTAAAACTTCAAAGATTTTTTAATGAAGTGACTTCTAGGGCACAAAAGCTTCTAATAGTTGCTAAAAAAAATAATTCCAATAGTAGCTTCAGCTATGTTTCCTTCATACTATTTACCACTACAACCTATTCCATATTATCTCTCAGGTTCATCCAATGGGATGTCTGAAGTCTATTCTTTTAGGGCATTATTTTTTTTAATAGCCTCTTAGGCATTTTTACTTGAGAGCAGACAGTAACTTTGCACAGGATGGTCAAATGTTTAGTTTGTAATGTATCATGTTCACATATTTCAGTGTAATGCTTAAACTCAACCTTAATAAAACTTCATAAAACCCCTAGATCTTAAGCATCATTTGTCTGCTCACACCGATGCAACATTTGGACAAGATATTTGGTATCCGTCTTTAACACACTGTGACAGAACAAAATTTCCACAAGCCATTTATAGGCAGAAGATTGCAGATCCTCAATTTGGTGACTCAGTTCGTTGTATACAAACCTGTATACAAGGAACATAAAATTGAGCCAAGGCTGAATCATTGATTAGCACTCTGCTCATGAATACTGTTACCAGCACCAAAGGGACTTGGGATAAACCACTTCCACTCTTCTCTGTCTTTACAGAACAGATTAATTAGTTACTTGCTTACTTTCCACGTCACGTTGTGATGTATAAATCTGGCCTGATGGTATCATGTCTTGTGAATATGAATGTAGTGAAAAATTAACAGGGAAATCAAACCCAGCCCTTCTTCCTCTTCCGAGGTCTACTTCTATCCGGCTCCAGCTTCACAGTGCTGCTGTGAATTTTACTTCTTCTAGACTGCTCAGGTAAATAATTTTAAGGATATTTTTAGACAACTAATACAGATTCATTTTTGAAAAAATAATTCATTTTTAATTTTTGAAAAAATTTAAAAATTACATACACATATGTAAATAAATAGAATAGGAACTTCATCAATAAGCAATAAATAATTTCATATTCTTTTTGGACATGTATCAATTTCAATTTTTTTCAGCATAATTTTCAAAATATTATTGATACTTCCATGGTCATTGGGAAAACATTCTTCAACAACGAATGTCAGAGTTAAAGGTTTAAACAGTAATCTGCTTAAAAAGTAGCATTTTTAGAACATGTTATTAAAACTTAGGTTTCTTTTTCTTATGAAGCTAACTTATTGTGACTGTAGTTATAATCATTGCAGATAGAAAGAAGAGGGTTATTGTTTCATTTCTTGTTGTAGTTCAAAACCTTAACATATATATTAGGCCTTTAACCACGTCTGACTTTTTTTCTGTCATTTAACTTCATTTAAAAATAGTTGTGGATTTCCCTGGTGGCGCAGTGGTTAAGAATCCACCTGCCAATGCAGGAGACATGGGTTCGATCCCTGGTCCAGGAAGATCCCACATGCCACAGAGCAACTAAGCCCGTGCACCACAACTACTGAAGCCCATGTGCCCTAGAGCCCGCACGCTGCAACTACTGAAGCCCGCGTGCCTAGATCCTGTGCTCTGCAACAGAGAAGCCACCACAATGAGAAGCCCTCTCACCGCAACGAAGAGTAGCGCCCGCTTACTGCAACTAGAGAAAGCCTGTGCACGGCAACGAAGACCCAATGCAGCCAAAAAGAAAAAAAAAGTTGCAAATTTTCCGTTGTATAGATGTGTCAACATTTATTGCACTAATCCCCTATTTTAACATTTAGGTGTTTTGCAGTTTTCTCTATTAAAATCAACATGCAATGAACAACTTGATGAGATACCTGTTCTGGACATTCCTGATTACCAATGAAGATAAATTCAACAGAATGAAAAGAGCTTTGGCATATTGTAATTTTCTTCCAAAAAGTCTGTACCAATTTACCCTCCCAACAGTGGTGTTTAGGGGTGTCTCTTTCCCTATCCCTTTGCCAACACTGGTTAATAGTATTAAAAATTAAACAACAACAAAAATAAACATTATCTTAAGCCAGCTCTTTCACTTTGAAGAAAATCATATGGGAAATTTTTAGGTTGGTCTGCTTCTGGCTAACTAAGAAGAAAATTTCAGAGTGGGTAGTCCCCCAAGCTGGGGGAATGGGGAACATGATGGAGTAGACTCTAGGACAGGGAGAGAATCCATGGTCTCTGTTTGGACTGAAGTGGAAAGACTCCGTGGGGTCAACATGGAGAGTTTAGACATCACCAGAGACAGTGGCCTCAGCACGGAGGACAAGTCCTCTTTTCAACAACAACTACTAACTTGCAGTAGAAAAATTAAAATTTCCACTAGTGTCCTCCCAACAAATATCAAATAAAGACAATGATAGCTAAAGGAGAGGGGACAGATGAGGTGTTAGACAGATTGGTTTGTCAGCCAAATGTCAGCAACTGTATATCCCAAACCCTCTATGTTTAAGGGTCACTCTTTTCCTTTACTCTTCAAATAGCAAGACATCCATTCCCATGCCACGTACTGTAAAAAATGCCAAGGTTACACCATCTCCCCGAGAATTCTTAGGGGACTGCAGTTTTACTTTCGTTTACTCTTTTTATGGTTTGGCCTTTGTCTCAGTGGCTGCAGTTTCTGTCATGGTTCTGTGATACTTCACCCCATTTATCTGTCCAGAATGACACAAAATTAGGCTTTTACAGGAAGCTTAGTGTAAAAGGAGAATTAAAGTACATCTCAATATAGGAAATGGGCTAATGTTAATACTAATTTTCACTGACCTAGATACCCATGAATCTTCACCATAATTTTTTCACTGAGTGTGATCAGGTGACATACTGAGATAGACCTTGAGAGATACGTAACAGCAGAAACTTGACAAAGTGGCATTTCAGTCAGAGGTGTTTCAGGCACAAGAGGACATGGCATGACAGGAGAGGATGGCTACATGATAGTAGCCATGCTTATAGGCAGTGGTAGAGATGAGGCTGGAAAATCGGCAAGGAAAGCACATAGAAAACTATTTAACATGTGCCATGTTAAGTATTTGGAAGGCATACTGAAGATGATGGGGATTTACTGGAAGGTTTCCAGCAGGGTATGACATGATTAGATTCTTGCATTAAAAAATGCCCTCTTCTCGGTAGTATAGAAGATGCTACCATCAGAATCTAACCAGAGGTAAGATGATTCATAAGGAAGCTGTTGCCATAGCCCCAGCGAGAAATAATAAAACCCTAAACTAGAAATGTAATGGCAGGGATGTGGAGAACAATTTGAGAGGTATTTGAGAGGATGAATTGATGAACCCTGATCCTGTCATAAAGAAATATGAGGCATTATAAAAAACTGTTGCTTAAAATTTCAGCTCAATGCCTTTAAAAATAGCTAGCAATCTGCAAGTTCCTTGTGTAAGACAGATTTTTGCATTTAAAAACATTTATTTAGAAAAATGATCAAGAAAGTAGGCTCTTCTTCCTTAGATGTCTGTTGATATGTATGATGAAATTTGAGAGAATCAAAATCATTCCTTCTGGCTTTTTTTTTTTTTTTTTTTGTAGTTTGTGCCCTTTAAACTAAATCCAGATCTAACAATTTCAGGCTATTATTGTAAGAGGGAAAACATAAAAGCATTTTGCCAAAGCCACCCAAACTACACATCTTTTAGGAGGTCTACCCCTAAACAGGCAAGAGAGAGAAAAATCGGAGAGCAATGCTTTCAAGATGAGAGACAAGAAGCAGATCAAACATTTTGGGTTGAGGTTAGTGCTGTCAGCTCCTTCAAATACTTGACTTGCATTAGAAAGATCTGTAGTACAGACTGGAAGGCGGAACCGGGTTCTAAATTTGGAACCCTAGTAGGAAATTATTATAGTTCTGTGATTAATTTATGCAAAAGTAGAATCATACCAACTCAGAGCCCGGGCTGGAAACTGAGTCCCTTTGTAAGCCTTCGGAGTTTCTAACGTTAGTTTGCAAGTTATCCAATCCCTACTACGGTGAGCGAATTTGTAGACCTGAGTCAGACATCACCTTCGCATAAACCTTGCCTAGGAATTGGTTCTTTTCTTCAGCTGGTATGTGGTTTCCTGCCCTTTATTTAATGTTTCCAAGGTATGTTTCCAAATGGATGAGACATAATTTCCTGAGCCTGAATGTGAACAAAATTGCAACTGTATTAACTAGTCCTAAGGGCTTCCAGCTAAGGGCCTTAAGCAGTTATCATCTTGATCTTGGCTCTCACTGTATTAAATGAGCAACCGTGATTAGCAACGTGAGAACATTGATGCATTTTGGCTGTCCCTTGAATCCCAGTGTAAATGTATCATTAGAGCTCATAGATTTCAGGCTTTTGGTGCAGGGATGAGAAAACACAAAAGCTTCTAACAACTACTGGAAAAGTGAAACAGTGGCTCCCGGCCATGGTTCTCTTGCATGTCTGCCATGGTAATGTGTTCCACATTGATCTTTCAGTTCTTACGCTCTGAGGGGTATTTGGAGTGTTCCAGAAAGAACATCTTACTCCCCAACTCTTAGTTATCAGAATTTTATATTATATGCATGTACTCTGAGGACAATCTTCTATATTTATTTAGCACACACATATCTTAAGGAGTTGTTCAAAATTTTTTCTTTAATAACTTTAGATGAAGTATGCTCTGTGAAAATGTCAAATCACACACAAAAAAGAACAGAGATGCGAAGGCTCTCTCTCTGTCCACCAAGTAAGGACACAGCAAGAAGGCAGCCATCTGTAAGCCAAGAGGAGTTTTCTTACTAGGAACTGAATTAGTCAGCACCTTGAAATGGACTTCTCAAATACCAGAACTATGAGAAAATAAAGTTTTTGTTGTTTAAGACAAATTTTTTTTTCTTTTACAAAGCTTTTATGTTCACTTTAAGTGTTTTTCTGTTTCCCATCATAGGAGTTTTCTTTGAAACTGTTAAAAGGGTTTTAGTATCTGGTCTCTTGTAATACACATTAATAGAGTTTTACTGAAAAGAAACACTGTAATTAGATTGCCATATAAACTTCATTAGCTAAACCACTCCATACTCTTTTGAAACAAGATGATATTGTTCTTATAATAGTATTTTTATAGATACATACACAAAGGTAAAGGGGCCACATTAGCACATGCTACCATACATCTGGTTTTACCAAACGACCTGGTCTGGTGTCTGAGACATGAGGAAAGCTTAGAATGGTGGCAGCCATGTTCAAACCCCCTTCCTTCTCCTTTCCTTCCCTTTCCTTTCATTCTTCTCTCTTCCCCTATCCTGCCAGATTCTTGAACATTCCACTCAGGCTGGGAAACTAGATAGTGAGGGTACTACTAAAAGTACTCAAGTAATTGCTATCATTCTCAACCACTAATGTGGAAAGCTTTCCGCAACGCCGTAGCCCTGCTTCACGGCTGCCCAACACATTCATAGAACAGTTTCTCTGTTTGCACCTGCTGAAGAAACACGGATTCCTTCAGACTTTGAAATTCTGTTTCTCAATAATTCAATTTAAAAAGTCAAACTCGTGGGAATTCCCTGGCGGTCCAGTGGTTAAGACTCTGCACTTCCAATGCAGGGGACGCAGGTTCCATTCCTGGTTGTGGAACTAAGATCCCACATGCCGCGCGGTGTGGCCAAAAAATAAAAAAAAACTTTAAAGTCAAACTAGTAAAAATAAAACTAATAAATACTAATTCAGAGACACACCCTGTGTTAAATAGGTGCTGAAGAAATGTGATGAACCAGATACATCTCCTCATCTTGATGTCCCTCAGCAAACATATATACTATCTGTATGATGAGCCCACAGATTTGCAGGATGGAATCATGAAAGGGATGAGTACCCAGTGGGCACCCAGTGGTTGGGAGATAGTAGTTCACTCTCCCAGTAGTTGTTATGAGCTTTTGTGTGTTCTCGTTCCAGCATCAGAGGCTGAAATCTCTGAGCTCTAATGACAGATTTACTCTGGGATTCAAAGAGCCTCAATGTCCCTGCTCCGACTTCTAAGGAAGAAGCAGCATTGCTAGTTCATTTGAATACAGGGTAGAAAACAGAACTGGAAAAGCAGGACGGCCTTAGATACCTGCATAATACCTGCATGTGAAACAGCCCAGAGTATTTTAAAGAGAAACAAATAGGCTGGAAAGGAGGGCGGGTGTGGGGGGTGGGGGGGGCGGGGGAAGTTGACCGATTTGACTGATTAACAAAAGCAGTTTGGGGACACTTTGGGAGAACATGGCACCCTGAGGGAGATAGAAAAATAAAAAGAATTTTTAAGATCTGTTGCTGTGCATTATAATCCCCCATCTGGCAACTTTAAGGGGCCACAGTAGAAATTTTAATTATTTGCAATGGTAGGATTTTATCTCCTCCGCCAATACCACTGTACTGAGGATTGCTCATGGGGTGTCACGATTTTATGGGATTTGTCCTGGCTTCAACATTGCCTGTGAATTGTTTGCTAATTACTTTGAGTAGCTCTGTTTATTTCTTCTAAACAAATTTAAATCACTCAAGTGTTACACTTCTTTTCTAACTTCTTACACTGTGCCAGGAACATTTTCGTTTTCCATGATGCCTTACCCACCATTCTTTCCCCATTTTTTTTCGGTGGCTTTATCTCACTTTTCTTTTGAGAATGATTCTTTTCCCCACTCAGTGTTGCCTTGGTGGGAGTATAAGTCAAGATGCCTTTTGCCACATCAGTTTCTCCCCACCATCACAGCCAAGGCAGGCTCGTGGCCTGCCCTGGTGACCAAGATGGCCTTAGCATTTCCTTCCCCTTAGCGCATTTTCCTTATAAAGCTTGTACAGCTTTGAGATGGAAGTCTTTCTTAAAGCCTCTTGCCAGTTTCACAGCACAAGACTGTCTTTCTTAAGGATCTGGGAACCATCCCTTTGAAATGTAATCATCAAGAAAGATAGAATCTTCATCTTCCAGTCTCTGTGGAAGGATGGGACCCTAACTTTGGTGGGAGCTTTGCCCCAAGTTGTAAAATTACCTCCTGTCATGAAGATATGAGAAAATTTACTTTCCTTTTGTGTAAAGCCAATTAGTAAGCACAGGTAGCCTACAATCTACTCCTCACCCCACCCCTCTTAAAGACCCTACTCCCCTTTGTTTCAGCAGAGCTGAGTTCAGAGTTCTCTCCTCTCTCCCCTTTTGCAACAGCCTTGAATAAAGTCTTCCCTGTCTGTTTAGTTTTGCACTGTGCAATTTTTACTGTGTCACAGGCTTATCAGATACTTTGTTTCTCCTGGGAATTTGGATCCTGAATAGAGTAATACAAGGACATAAATCACGTAGAAATGAGATAACCTAATGACAGCAACTTGAAGACACACCCTTTGGTTCTTTCTCCCTAGATCTCTGGATTGACCCTCATTCATTCTCCTTTCAATCATGTGAGTTACCCCATATCTTCCAATGTGTTCCCTTCTTGCTGTCCAGAAATTGTTTAGAAAATATGCCCACTGATGGAGGTGGGTTAGCTACATTAATCCCCACAAAACCTCTCGTAGGTAAGGAGTATGGGCCTAATATTAAAGATGAAGGAATTTAGGGTTCTTCAAAGTTTATTATTTTTGTAAAGGTCACCAGTTAGTAAAAGCAGAATTCTGAAAACACACTGAAAACATACTCTTTCCAGAAATGATCACTGAATTAAAACTCACAAAAATGGACCCCATAAGATTTCAAAGAACATTCATCTCAAGTGTAGAGTTTTGCTTTGTTTTGTTTAATAAATGTCTCCCTTCTGTCCTCCCCACACTCCCTCATAATGACTTTGTCAAAGTTAATATCTCTCAAGACACCTCTTATTCTGTCAGTGGGTCACATTTTCTTTCCCTAAAAGTTCTAATATAAGCAGAAATCCTTGAGGGAGAGGGAGAGATTTAGCTCTGATGAGTCATGCATTGGTCAATATCAATTTTTGTTTATATTTGAATGGAAGGGAATTATGACTCAACTCCATACTTGCCCCCAATTTCTACAAGCTCATCTCTTTCCAAACTCATCTTCATCACCTCCTAATTAAGAACCTTCACTGTTTTCTTTTTCCTGTAAAGAAGGAAGATGCTTTCAAGTTCCTTTAGGATACAGTTCCATATTCCATGTTAAACTGGACTATTACTCTAAAAGACATGGCCTCTCTTTTGTCAGATAGCTCTCTTCCTTCCCCTGCTTGCCTTCCCTCACATACCATGTTCTGTCTCTCATTCACTCTTTTCATTTTGCTAATTCTATTCCTTTTATCTGAAAGTCCATTTCAATGCTATGTTGCATTAAGGTTCCCAGCAATTAGATCATCCTTTATAGCTCTATTTCTTTCTTGAACTTCAATTGTATTCCTGGTCAGCACAATTTATCCATCAATTTTTCTCTAATTGTTGAAAGTTCATTAATCTTGTCTCTTTAAGAACTGTGCCATAGTATGGTATCCTCATGGTGAGCTGATGAATAAGAAGACAGATAAGAAGTTCTTAATCAATGCTCATTTTTTAGACAGAACTAGGTAACGAGCTATAAAGAAGGTATTAAATGAATGAATTTTACCTCCTTTGCTTAAAAAGAATAAAGGATATCTAAAAATGCTATAAACTACAATATGCTTTTGAGAAGTTTTTTCATATCTAATAGGATGACAAACTAAACAAGAGAATTCTCTTTCACAGGTTAAAGGCTCCTGAATTCTCTGATGCTAATAACATCTTCATGACAAACCTGGGTAGTAGTGATTATTAACTCAGTTTTGCCACCCAAGCAACTGAAGACACTTAAGTAACTTACCCAAGATCAAACAGGTGATATAGAATTGGAAAGTAAATGCAAGTCTGTTACATAATACCTCCATATTCTTGCTTCTACCTGTGGTAGGCAGAATATTGGATCCCCTCAAAATGCCCGTGCCCTAATTCCCAGGACATGTAAATATGTTATGTTATATGGTAAAGGGCAATTAAGGTAGCAAATAAAATTAAGTTTGTTAATCAGCTGACCTTAAATTAGGGAATTTATTCTGGATTATCCAGGCAGGCCCAATATAATCACAAAGGTCCTTAAATAGTGGAAGAGGAAAACAGAAGAGTCAGTGTCACAGTGATGCATTCTGAGAAAGACTCCACTGGCCATTTCTGGCTTTAAAGATGGAAGGGGGGCCATGGGACAAGGAATCAGGGCAACCCCTAGAAGCTGGAAAAAGCAAGAAAATGGATTTTTCCCCGGAACCTCCAGATAACAACACAGCCCTGCCATACCTTAATTTTAGCCCAGTGAGACTCATTCTGGACTTCCGATCGCCAGATCTATAAAATAATGAATTTATGTTGTTTTAAGCAACTAAATTTGTGGTAATCTGTTAAAGCAGCAATAGGAAATTAATACACTACCCAAACTAATATTTTAAATATTCCAATGGTTTAAGACTTAACTAATCGCAAAGGTACATGAGTTTGATCCCAAAAGATTCTGAAGGTATAATTGAACTGAAGGGAGGTTAATTTTAGGATGTTTATTGTCTCTCTTGGAAAGAAATTCACCTTATGTTAGAGAGTACTTCACTTCTTCCAGAATATTAGGAGACTGAGGCAAAGTGACATCCTGAAGCAATGAGAACATCTGAAGCACCTACTGCACGTTCATACCAGTAAACTTGCTTTCACTGAACAATATCAGTCCCTAAACTTAGTTCCTACCAGTTAGAGACAGGAGTATCTTTTAATTCAGTACACACTGTCTTCCAGAAAGCTGCTAAAGTCACCAATTCATGGCTAATATAATGGGGGAAGATATATACATATATATATATATGAAGAGATTCTGAGTTACACAGTAATTACATAGACCAGGCTATGTGTCTCATACAAGTAAAAATATGCATCTGTCAGCTTATAGACCTCCCAGTACACCCCAAGTTATAACAGTTACAATAGCAACCCTAAATCATTTAATTTATTAATGCAGTAAGTACTCTTTGAACACTCGCTATGTGCTAAACATTATTTAGGTGATTGGGATACATCAGAGATTCACTGTATTTCCTAGAAAATTGTTTTTCTTGAGAATTTTTTAAATGTTCTTGTTTAAACTTAACTCCTCACATACACAGTATTTCAGGTTCTGTAATCCTGACACCCTAAATTCTATCCCACTCATTACACTGAATGCCTGACACGGTGATTAAGAAAATGGGTTGTAGAGTCAGACAAATTTGGGTTTTGGACACTATCACCTACTAGCTGGGACACTGGGCAAGGTGCTAAAAATAAGTTTTAATTTTATTTTCTGTAAAATGCGAATAATAATCTTTATCCCATAAAATTATTGCAAGTTTTATGTACATTGCCCCTATCAAGTATTCAATAATGATCATTACTGCTATTATATTTGTTATATTGTTATTTGCCTACTACTATAGCCCTGAGAAACAAAAGACATAAATCCTGACTAAGATACAGAGGTAATTCTGCCACGATATTGACCTCACGGATTTGTAGCTTATTTGTACCTACAATTATAACATGCCAATTGATTTTGAATGAGTCTTACTAGTTTGTTTGTTTTTCCCTAAATCTAAGTGTTCTGATCATCCCATTCACTGAAAAGAGTGTCTACCAGCAAATGGGGGCTGGGAGGAGGATACATCTCCTTAGAGACACTCAGCAGGAAAGTTGTTTCTACCCATCAAAGACTCATAACAGTAACACCTAACCTTGCCCTAGGGTTAAGACCAGGTTTTCACAAATCCAGGGAGAGATCACCAGTTTTGCAACAAATACAACAGAATGGAACATAATTTGGGCAGCCAGGCTGTTTTCTATAGGTTAAAATTAAAAAGCTGCAGCAATTTTAAAGAGAACGTTCTGAGATCATCTTTCCAAGCAACTGAAGAGAAAATTTAAGTACCTGACATCTAAATGTCATTAATTAATGTAATTAATAAAATAAAATTAATATAATTATGTATCCGACACCTAAATCAACACTTCTCTGTAACTATTACCTTTGTAGTCTCATTTCTGTGTTTTCCCCCTACTGATTTCCAAAGAATATTTTTTGTGATATTGAAATAAAGCCGTTCTGTGTCCATGTACACATTTTTTATTGAGCAAATGATTATTAGAAGTGTTTCATTTTCACTAGCAAGTTTTAGTAAACTTTTTTTTTTGACACTTTAGAAATTAGGCACAGGAATACAAACATATTTATCACCCTTTGGCTGGGATAATAGCTCCTCATTGGGACCCAATAAATAGCCTCTAATGTTTATTTGATCAATCAACAACGAAATTGGGATCCAAAGGTCAACAAACGTACAGGCAAGAATCCATGAGTGTGTTGCTCTGCCTTGGAACCAGCCATTTAGCCTTGATGCACACACTTCCCCCCTGAAAGCAGGCGCTTTGCACATAAGCCACACACTGTGTTGATCTGAGAAAGCCTGAGCCAAAATCCCAGTTGACGAAGCACACCTGCAGTGGCTCAGCCTTTCAACACATCTCCTTCTGACACTAACCAGGTAGGGAAATGGGTGGGGTGGGCTGGGGTGGGAGGTGAGCCTCCAGCCCCATGAGTATATCTCCACCTTAGCAGCATGGGAGTGATTTCACACAAATCCACCCAGCATTTTGGAGTAAATCACTTCCATCTCCCACACTACCACTATCAAGCCAAAAATGTGGCCTTTTGACGTTGTGCATATATTGAAGACACTGATATTTTCAAACAAAAGTTCCTCAGTAAAAGGTATAAGACAGAAGAGTGTTTTCATTCAAAATCAAAGCCATTCTTTCTTTTCCTCTTTTTTTTTTCTTCTGTAAATAAAGGAGGTTTTCTATTTGTACTGTCCAGCAGAACTTTCTGCAATGATGGAAATGTTCCATAGCTGAGCTCTTCATCACAGTAGCCACTAGCCATGTGTGACTAACAAAGATGTCTAATGGGCCTGAAGAACTGAACCTTAAATTCATTTAAATTTAAATAGTCATATATTGTTAGTGGCGACTGCGTTAAATAGAGTAGCTCTAGATATTGATGAGAGCATTTCACATTTTGAAATTTGGGATTAATGAGAATTAACCAAATCAACACTCTGGCAAAACAAAACAAAAATTGATATAAGGAAACAGAGGGGCAAAATCATTTCAGCTATTATTTTCAGTGCAAAATGTAAGTGCTCTTAAGTGCAAACTATTACTCAGGCAACTGTAAATATTTTGTTCTGATCAATTGTCTACATTATTTTGATCAACTGGAAGATACTAGATACCATGGGCTTCCAGTTTCCAAATGATGCTACCCCAGTAAAATACAGTTCTCACAAAAATACCCTCTAACAGTAAAACTAGCAAGAATCACAAGATCAAGGATTTTGTGGGCTCATCTGTTTCAAAATGATGAGAACAAGAAGCCGCCTTCTCACTATTCTACTTGAAATAACACTCCATCAAAATGATGTAAGAAGTGTTTTCTGTTTATTCCCTTCAAAATAACACCCTAAATAACAAGAAAAGAAAGAAAAGAGACAGACTCCACCATCAAAGAAAATGAGGCTGTTAGTAATCCTTACCCTAAGAATATAAAGACGGAAAGTACATAATGGAGAGCTTGCAAGTCCATCCAACATTCCTGCAGGGAGGGTGGGGAAAGCAAGGGGAGGCAAAGTAGAATTTTGCTTACTTACCCCTAAAAAATTCCAGAAAGTCTCAGGAATTAGAGGCTGCAGGTATCACTGAGATCAGGAGTCAAGTTTGAGATGGTGAAGCAATGGGACTGTCTAAAAGCCATGCAGTTACAGACTTCTCACTCATCTCCATGTGAAACCAGAGGGTTACATTCCAGAATGGTGCTTCTCAAACTGTGGTCCTCAGGCCCCAGATCTGGGAACCTGTTGGGAATGTGTAGTTCCCAACCTCACCCCAGTCCTACTGAATCAGAAGCTCTGGAGGCGAGGCCCAATTATCTGTGGTTTAACAAGCCTTCCAGGTCACTCTGATATATGCTTAACAACAACTGCTCTAGGGTAATTGAACCAGAGAAGCTCTGGCCTCCTTAGCCCAGGCACAGGTTGTCATTTAAATTCAATACTGAAGACAAAGGAATAAAGTGAAAGTATTTATTGAAAGACTCCAGCTCCAGGAAAGCAGTAGCCTCACAGCCCTTCAGACAGAAGACCATGGGATCCCCTACTGATGAAACCAACTACCCCAGAGAAAACCAACCAGTTAAAAAGCTGTGGGCTACTTGATTGCCCTACAAGCCCACAGCACTAATCAATTAGGTTTAAGTGCCCAATCTTAGAACTGATTGGATAGTCAAGGTTGATCAGCTATTTGAGGAAAGTTTATTACAAACACCAAAACAAATAAGCAGAAAAACTAGGCACTCAAGGGAAACAGATGATGCAGGGACCCAAAGAAAACCTCAAAAATATATATAATTAGTGTTCTTCAAAAGAGAAAAAAGGAAATGCTGCATCAAGGAGAAAAAAGTATCATGGTATACACAAGAAACAATTATAGAAAATAGCTGAAACTTAAAAATGTGATCACTGAAATTAGTAATTCAGTAGAAGATGTAATAGAACATTAAATCAGGCACTCAGAGCAATAAAACAGAAAGTGGAAAATAGAAAAGAAAATTAATTAAAAGATCTACCCAGGTGATCCAATATCCAATAAATAGGGGCTCAAATAAGAGTAGAAAATGATGGTGATGGGAGAGAGGACAATTTCAAAGCAATCATGTAAGAACAGTTCTTGGAATTAAAAAACATAACCCTCTTACTGAACATCCAGCCTAATAAATGAGAAGAAAAGTCACATCATCATTAAGTCTTAAGAGTATTAGAAATTTTAAAAAGTATCCTAATCATTTCCAGAGATGAAAAACCTGGTCACTTACACAAACTAGGGAATCAGATTGGTACCTGCCTTCCCAAGAGCAATATCAGAAAATAAAATATAGTGGAACAATGGATAAAAAAACTCCTAGTGTGGGCTTCCCTGGTGGCGGAGTGGTTGAGAGTACGCCTGCCGATGCAGGGGACACGGGTTCGTGCCCCGGTCCGGGAAGATCCCACATGCCGCAGAGCGGCTGGGCCCGTGAGCCATGGCCGCTGAGCCTGCGCGTCCGGAGCCTGTGCTCCGCAACGGGAGAGGCCACAACAGTGAGAGGCCTGCGTACCGCAAAAACAAACAAACAAACAAAAAACTCCTAGTGAAATGAAGTTCAATCTAAAATGCGCTAGCCAGCCAGTTCATCAAGCAAGAGTACAAAAATGACAATTTCAAGTGTGCAAAAGGTCAAAAAAATTTCCTCCTATGTAAACTTTCTTGGGGAAACCACTGGAAAATTTATCCCAGTAAAGTAAATCTGGGTTCTCAGAGCAAGATTCCCAGGAGAGCAAGGTAGAAGTGCATAGTTTTTTCATGGAAAATCGCAAACTGTCACCTCAGACAGACTCTATTAATCGAGGTTTGCACAGATTCAAGGAGAGGGGACCTGGATTCAGCTTCTCAAAGGGGGAGTGAAAAGATTCTAAAACTGTGTAGGGGACAGGAGCTGTTATTGCAGTTACCTGGCCAACTATATTACAAATTGACTTTTAGAAATGAAGATTTGGTAACAGAAGTATGAGGAAACCAACATGAACTATATGAAGACTTTTTACTAATTCATCCTTTTTTTGTTAGAGAGCCTCTAAAAAGCGGATGCAGTATCTAGGTGACACATATATTGATTGATGTATTCTTAGATATAGCCTTTCATTGGCCTTGACCCACCCTCTAGTGAAAGAGTCCTCTGTAAAAAGAAGGTAAGAACTAAGCTTTAGCACTGATCTCCTAGCAGAGTGCTGGCCCAAGTTATCACTCATTACATGTTAGGCATTTTAAAATCTCTCTCTCTGTCTCTCCCTCTCTCTCACACACACACACAGACACACTTTTGTTGCTGGGCCAGCCTACCATTTTGTAATTATGCAGTCTATTCGAGAAATATTTATTGAGCTCCTCCTATGTGCCAAAATTGTGTAATACAAAAATGAGTTAAGTATGCTCCCTCCCTTTTTGATGTCACAGAATAATGGAGGACACAGACAGGTAGACAGATGACTGCAATGTGTTTGAAAAGGAGCTTTATCCTGGCCATAGTATCAGAATCACAATTTAGAATATATAGTCTAAAATAAGATTTTCCCTAATTTATTAATGTATTTGTACAAAAACTTATATAACAACTAACTGTATCTATCTGTTGAAATGGATTTATTGAAAAGAACAAAATTACAGGAAATTATAACTCTCCCAGTAAATAGGGTTACCATATTTAGCAAATAAAGATACAGAACATTGAGTTAAATTTGAATTTCAGATAAAACGTGACTAATTTTTTAGTCTAAGTGTCTCCCATGCAATTTTAAGGCCATACTTATGCTAAAATTTATTCATGGTTTATCTGAAATATAAATTCAACTGGGCATCTTGAATTTTATTGGCAACCCTACCAGTAAACCTAGATTGTGTGGTCACAATAAAACAAAAATATTAAGAATGGACTCTGGGAATTACAAAGAAAAAAAAAAAAACCCAAAGTATAGAGCTTTGCTTATTTTGGTCTGATATAAAACGGGCTGCAATGTAGATTAGAGTGAGGTTAATACAAAGGACAGTTGTCTGAATCAACAAAATTATTGTTAAGGTTGATTTAGCTCTAAAGCAACAAACATAAGGAAAATCAGTCTGTACAACATTTTTCTAATCCATGAGGCAAGTTAATATTAAGATTCAGGGTCATGAAGCAACAACTAATAGCATACGCAATTCCAGGCATGAAGAGTATTTGCATTGTCTCCCAAGATCTGTCTCTACTTACTTCTGTAGCCTAAGGGGGCCATTTGGATCATCAAACTCTGTATCTCTACATTAGAAGTCAATTATCATTGCTGCCTTATTTTCTTGACTTATAAAATTGGGTCAATACATTTAGTGAAAAAATTGGAAAAAAACATAGCAGGTTAGAAATGGGACCGAATGGACTTGAAATCAAACATTAGCCATCTTCTCTCTCTTGTAATCAGAAATACTCCAGGCTCAGAAAACTGTCTTATATCTCTGCATAAATTGAAGCAGTGAAAAATTTCAGCAAATGGTAATTTTATGGATTTACTACATGATAGAAGCATCAGTGACTGACTTAATGCAAGGCATAGAAAATTAATAAAAATCTACCATAGGCCTGCTCATCACAGAAACAGGAGGGGCTGCTACCCCATCACAATTTTTTATGTCCTCTGAGCTGGGAAGACAAAGTCTTATCATGGTTATTGACAATCTGACAACCAACTGAGATGTAGTACGAGTCATTCCTATACTTGGAAAAAGGAAGCAGGTACTTCCTTTCAAGGTATAAGTGGTAGGCGGGAAGTCTTACTTGGGGTGCTTTTAGTTCCCTTTGAACTAAGAGTAACATTTAATTTCTAAGTCAAGCAATTCAAAAATGTGGGTGTCCAAAGTGACTGCATCTATGGCAAGACCAAGACAAAAATTCAACTCTTGGTCCTGTGAAGTTCAATAGCAACGGTGCCTTCTGCAAATCGCTCCAATTGCCAGGGCCCACCCAGCGGAAAAGGAGTGATGGGTTATAGATACCGCAATACTTATTGTAAAATGACTACAGATAAATAAGAGGGAGAGAGACAGAGACAGAGACAAAGAGAGAGGAGACAGAAAGTTTGTAAGCTTTTGAACCTTCCTCACTTTCTTATTTCAGTGTTTTTCTCCTAGGTTCTAGATAATACATGGAGAAATAAAAACAAAAAGAAAGATTACCTTTCTGTACTTTAGAAGTCCTGGTGAGCTACTGGCTCAGAAAACACTAGATTAAAAAGGTTGGAAGGAGGGGGAAGAAGAAAGAGAACCAGAGTTGTGGGATACTGGGGGGAGTTTGACAAAGGTGAGGTCAGAAACCAGGGACAATTGCTAGGTTATTTGGAATGAGCCTTCCACAGAGATAGGGAGAGAGAATCTGTAAGAGGTTTCACTCAGTGTTATGCAATGTATTACTTCTTTGGCATTTTTCAAGACAGCTTTATATTGGTTACCAAAATAAATGAATAGACGCCATGTGGAATTTTAGAAGAGGGCAAAGAGAAAGTAGCACAGATAACAAAGTCAAAGAAGAGAGTGTCACAATATCAAAGTTGTGGGAAATCAAGTCTCCTAACAAAATCATTTATAGATGTTAGAAGCACTGGATCAGATCCAGCAAAATCTTGATAGAAAAGAGCCAGAAAAAAGAAATACAACACATACATTTAAACTTGGTAATGTATCCACATTCCTCTGAAGAAGCTGAAGCACTTGATCATCTTCTATCCTTCATTTGGAGTAATTTTCTTTAGGTATAAAAGTTTTATCATTCACCTTTTCTATTAAACTCCTTCCAATGCTCCCCATGATTTATAGAATAAATTCCAATTTCTTAGCATAGTATTCCAAGTATCCTATAATCTGGTCCTAATATCTCTTTCCAGGCTTTTTTCCTATTATATCTACTCAAGCACACGTTGGTAGACTTCTTTTCTGATTCTTTATCTGTGTTTATCACATTCCCTCTTCTTGCAATATCCCTTCCGAATGGAATGGGCTTAAATCTGGGCTCCATTACTTCTGAGCTGGGAGGGCTTAGACATTACTTCATGTCTCAAAACCTCCTTGGTAAAACAGATCTAATAACAACGTCTACACCATGGATATTCTGTAAATATTAAAGAAATGATGCATGTGAAAGACTTAGCACAGGACACAGCATACAGTAGTCAGTAGCTGCTAGCAATATTATTTTCTCTTCTCCTATAAATCATATGCATCTTTACTCAGATCCATGGAATATTCTCCAGTCTGGACTTCACCTCCAACTGAAATGATTCTTTTGACCCTCCAGACCCCCATAACACTTTGCGTATAGCTTCTTATGCACTTTCTCCATTCAAGCTTATTTTATAAGGAGTTAGGTCACGTCGGTTTTCCCCACTAAAATTGTAAACTTAATTTTTGTTGGGGCTGCATTATGTTTATCACAGTGCTTCCGTCACACAGCATACGTGGAGCTTGGCATAATGCTAGCCACGGGGGAAAACGTCAAGTAGTCCTCATCTCTGCCTCCAGAAGCTTCTAGTCTAATGAAGAAATTCAGCCTTTTAGATCACCTTCTAAAAATGTTCGTTGAATTAAATGGAATCTGCTTTCCCAGTGTTTAATTTTAAAGACTACGACTTTCTCAGTCTTTAATTGTAAAGACTATGACTCCAAAGCAGGTCCCTGCCTCAGTTTGTTTGACCAAGAAGCAGAGCCTGAGGTGGGAACTACTGTGCAGATGATCCAAAGTGGGAGTGCTCTCGGGAGAAACATGTAGGGAAGGGAGGAAAAAGTTGGAGAGGCCAGAGTGGTAACACGAGAAATCTAGCCACCCGATGACATGGGGAGCTCTGGGGCAAGAACTGTACTACAGAGGTTATCTTACCCGGCTGCAAGGGAGCTTGAATGTCTACCCCCTGTAACCCCCTCCCATCAGATAAACTTGATTACGGCTGACTTGGGGGGGAAGGTCCTCAACCTTTCTGGCATTTCCATGCTAGACAGGCCTCATCAACTGAGTGCAAGCATCCAGAAAAGGATACAGGAGTGAGCAAAGCAAGTCAAAAAACCAAACAGAAGAAAGGGAAACGTGTGGGAAGGAATAAGGGGTTGCGCATATGGAAATTCACATAATTGCTGAAGAAAGATTACTTTTATCGATAATCTGGACATTTGGAAAAGAGAGGTGGTTTTTTTCCCCTCATTTTCCACTGGAGAGAGAATTGCTTCTTGGAGACAAGAGCTTTGATAGTGCAAGCAGTTAGAAGTTGTTGAAGTTCCAGAGTGTATGGCGACAAAAGGTAATTTCTGTGCTAATGGAGGAAGGGGAAAGCTGCTGAGCATGTGCTAGTTGGCTCAGAGAAGGGGAAACACAGGAAACTCTGCATATTTAAAATATGTCCCATCTACTAGGTCCCCTACTAACTGCATGAAGGCAGGAAGTTTCAGGGACTGAAAAGCAGTGTCATCGTAGGAGGCCTCAGTTTCTGGGGATTTAAATGTATTTTCCCTCCTCATCTTCCCATTTTAGTATTACTGAAGGTAAAATGCAGTTCCCACCAACAAGAGGCTTTGGGGGATTTCTTTCTGGTTTGCTTGTTTTCAGGTTTTTAATATCCATAGGGTTTTGTGTTTGTCGAGTGGAACTCCTATTGTAATTCATTAGAGCCATTCCAGATTCTCAGCATCTAGAGCAGCCAAGAATCTTGTGGTTTTCTCTCAGTTGTCCCATCATGCACTTCTGGGGACCTACATGATAAAAGACAAAAAAGCATAAAGGAAAATCCTTTACATGTAGTTTTTAAAAAATCAATTACATAAGGACAGGATGAGAAATACATGGCTTGACTACACTTCCTAGGGGAAAATAAAAGGCCTGGGGCTTTAGACCACAAGTTCAATAAAAGCCATGAGTGTAACGCTACTGTTTTAAAAGCTAATGCAAACTTAGGCTGCAATGACAGAAACACCATTTCTAAAGCAAGAGAAATTATAGTTTCAGGGTTTTCTGCCCTTCTCAGGCCACATCTGGTTTATTGTATTCTCAGGATGGAGGAGAATAACCAGAGGAGAAAAGCCAGCATGGTGAGACATCTGGAAACTAAGTCAAATGACTATTGGCTGAAAGAACTGGAGATTTTTGCCCTGAGGGGGAGGGGAGATGTGAGACGGAAATTAGGAAGAGACAGAGCAGCTTTTCTCAAATAATTAGAGAAGTTGCATTGAGGAAAACAATTCAAGATTGTTTATTTTGTTTTATCTAATATAATATAAAAACAGCATTGTTCAGAATAAGGGAGAATGGGGTGCTATAGGGAGAAAGATTGAGGCTTATTATCAGAAAGAACTGTTTGAAAATTATAAATGCCTAACGATGGGTTTGGCCAACTCAAAAGCATTGAGTTTCCTGTTACTGGAGGTGGTCAAATGCAAGCTGAATGATAGTGTGACAGGATCACAACATGGCAAGAAGTGTTCTCCTGTGGAGAAGAGGTTGGACTCAGAATCTATGGGGAATCTGAGAGTGAGGTAGTCTGAAAATAACTGAGTGTGTTGGGGTGAAGTGTGGGGTGGATATCATCATTCTTTTTGCAATTTACATTTAGTGTATATTACATATTAGAGGCAGTCTGAGAACAATACACAGAAAGTTAACCTTTGATCTACTAAGTATCCTTTAAGAATTGTTGACTTCCTCTGCGCATATTTTCTGCAACCTTTTTTCTAAATATACTTTTAGTCCCATTGACTTGTAATGAACCTGGTATTACCATAAAACTACGAATTTTAGAATTCATGTTTGTGCCCCCAATTTTATTACCCAGTATAATTTTTCTGTTGGAGGAGTGTTTAAATTATACCTGAAATCACAATATATCAAGGTCATTGCATTGTTTGCATAAATAACTCACTTCATCGCCATGGCTGAGCTGATCAATACAGTCGGAGCGACCAGTCTGGGCAAACAATTTGACCGAATTTCTTAAACAATCAAAGCATCAAGTATTTATTTATCTCTTCCTACATGCAAGAAACTGTACGGAGACCAAGTTACTGATGATATGGCTGGATAAATACAACAACGTAAGAGCACGCAAAAAATAAATTTAAGCCAAAAGTATTAATACTAGCATGGGACAACGATAAATCTGCCACAGGCCAGTAGAAAAATAATTAGCAAATTATTTACTTTGTGTATCCAGGAATTTCATAGAACAGAATCATCTTTAGAATAGGATGGTTAGATTAGATTTTAAAAAGGAAATGAGGTTTTTTATGGGATTTGAAAAATAGATGACATTTCACTGGGCAGAAGGAATGGCATTCCAGGTACAATGGTGTGAGGGAAAAAAAGGGGACAATGGCAGAAAACTTTAAGGCATACTCAAGAAAATAGAATAGTTTGGTTGAAGGCAAACATTTGTGGGAGGCATTATAAAATGGTGGTTAAGAACATAGCTTTAGGTTAAGCCCTGGTTATAAATTCTATCTCTATGACCATGTAACTTTGTGTGAGCTATTCATATCTACCTGAGTGTCTCTTTCCTTGTGTGAAAAATGGATATAATAATATCTACTTCCTGGTTGTTGCGAGGATTAATTTAGATTATGTAGCTAAAGCATTTAGCACAGTACCTGGCAGATTGAAAAGACTCAAAAGTCTTCTGTAAATAATTAGTGCTACAGTCTGAATGTTTATGTACCACCAAAATTCACATGTGGAAATCCTGTCCTCCCAAGGTGATTATATTAAGGTATGGAGCCTTTTGGAGGTGATTAGGCCATGAATGGGATCAGTGCCCTTATAAAAAAGGCCCAATCAAGCCCCCTTGCCCCTTCTGCCATGCAAGGTTACAGCAAAAAGAGGGCCATCTAAGGAAGCAGGTCCTCACCAGAAACCCAATCTGCTGGTGCCATGATTTTGGACTTCCCAGCTCCAGAAGTATATGTTTGTCATTCATAAACTACTGGTTTATGGTATTTTTATTATAGCAGCCCAAACAGATTAAGGCAATGTGTGTTAATATTAATATTACTCAGGAAAGTAGAATATGAGATAAAGTCTGAAGAGGGACCTGGTCAACAGGTTTGAGGTTGAAACTATTACTAAAGGGCATTGAGCAAGAGAGGAGAAGCAGGACAGTGACATTTTAGAAAGAGGCATTAGATAGCTTTGCATGCATTTGATTGGTGGAATGGACTGGAGTGGGGGTGAGAAATGAATTAAAGGCAGAGCAAGTGGATAGGAAGATACTCACAAGGTACATATCTTATACTATAAGTGCCTGGATAGTAGTGGGTGGTGGAGTTGGAAAGCAAAGCAAAAACATAATCAAAAGGTATACAGGCACTATCCAGACATGGGAAGAATCAGACTTCTGAATCGAAGTTGATGGCCCAATTGATAGCTTGAAAATTGAGAACATTGGCACTAGCAGTGAAAACCATGAAGTTAGGATGAGAGCCAGATTGGGAAGGAAAATGGAGATTTCAGTTTTATATCTATAAAGTTAGAGGTGACATCAAAATGCACATATAGAAATGACCTGTAGGAACACATAGATTTTTTTGCCCATATTTGCCTCAGAATTCGGTGAAACTGAAGAACCTGTTGATCACACGGACTCTTTTTTTTACACAATAATATGCATTATTGTTTTGATCTAAGTGGAAACACTGGGACACACTGTGGAAGAGGCGAGCTGCAGATTAAAAATGAAACTACCTCAGTGACAGCTGCACAGGCCTGGGTGTTTCTCTGCAAGGTTACTGACTGTGAGATGTGAAAAACTCCATGAAAAAGCCCACTCCATCTAGTTTGTGAATAAAAGAAACTCACAAACATTTCTGTGGGATAATTAATACAGATCACATCAAAACGAGTCCTTTAAATTGTCCAGTTTAAAGAGAAAGAGGTGATGGAAAGTTTTCTCTGTTCTGGAAGATTAAAAAAGAAAGGAAAGAGTTTTAAAAGAAAGGCTCCAGTGTATATGTTTCTAATTACAATATTATGAACAAATGTTTTATAAATAAAAACAGAAGTTTTTGAAAATGTCCCAAACACTGAGGATGTATGTAGTGCATGGTAAATGTGGAATTTAAAAAAAAATAATAGAGAATAATTTAACAGGGACATTAATATCTAAGAGTAAGTTATTTTGTTAAAATCATTACTTTGAGAATTTACAGCACAAAATAGGAAATAGTCAAAGTGTTATTTATGAATATTATTATCCATCTATTGTTGAAGTTAAAAGAGTTATATTCTTTCTCTAATGGATCAAAGTTTAACGTCTATGAATCAAGAAAAAAATATATAAAATCTTCCTTGAAAATATGCTATGCGGAAGAGGTTGTATTCTAATATTTTTAAATTTTATGCTTGGTCTGATTGATAACATATGAAGGGGTTGCAAAAAGAAAGATGTTTTTAAACAGTGCTTGCTAGCCTCTCCTTTAAAAGGCAGATGCACTGTGGAACTTTAAACAAAAGTTTCATTAGTGATGTATTAAACTACACGAAAAATTATTACTTATGTAGGCAAAGTTGAAAAGTTACCACTATTTCAACAATTACTATTTTTTTAACACTTGAAGTTTGGTCTCTGCTGACAGATGGGAAACGATGAACACGTTCAGAGTAAAACTACAGGAGAGGCAATAATTTATATTACCTTAGTGGTAAAACACTGCTGGATTTCAATTAGCCCATAATAGGCAGTCTCAATCACTCTTTTCCTCCTGCTTCTGCTTCTTGGACAGTACTACTATAAATGCAAAGTTCCTGGTCACACCATTAGGATTCTAGTATTACCCTGATACTTCATCAAATTTCCAAAGATGGCAGAAAATAAAAGGGGGAACTGTAAACAAAGTAAGGCAAAACACGTTTTTGAAAATGAAACAAGTCTTGTTTTGCTTGTACAATGTTTAAGGTGAAGGAAACTTTTCAAGCATATTTGCCAGCATGGTAATACAGTTTGGAAGACTGTTTTTTAATTAAAACCAACCAAAGTAAACAAATCAATAAATTGAAAGCTAGTCGTGTGTAATCTCACAATACAATGACTTTGAGGTCATTAATGTTTTCGAAGTGACAGAGCACAATGTGACTTCAGCAGCTTTCAGGACAGAAACTCTCAAACCGAGGTGGATTGGAAGAGATTGATCTGATGAATCAATTTTGAAATTCTCAGTAAGCCTCAGTGTAAATTCAAGTGCGTGAATTTTCTCCCCTTCTCTACATCTCTCCTCCTAGCTAACTGGGAGACGTTGACCGTTGAAAAATCATAGCAAATGCAGAGTTTGTTCAGGATTTCATGTATCAGGCACAAAAGGAATTTCTCTACGAGATTGCCAGTGTTCTCATACACAAGCTCTCACACACCTGGGAAGCGACACAGAAGGTTGGATGGAAAAAGGAGCTTCTCATGGCAACTAACCCATTCTCCTTTGATCAGCAAACAGCTCTGCTGTCAAAGGAGCTTGGGGTGATGCCTCAGGAAAATCAGAAGGTCTTGCTGGGCAAAGGAAGAAATAAAAGAGGCTAGAAAATCTCAAAGAACCATAGGAAATCCAACTCTTTCTTTGGAACAGGAAAAAGGGCTTCCGACTTCATGTCTAACAACATTGGGTAGGTTCACTGGTTTTTCAATGTCCTGGGGCTGATGCTAGATCATTGGAAATTTCTTTAAATCCGCAAACTTCATGACAATTGCCATGAACGGTTTTTATGCAATTCAGAGCCTGCCTAATCAGAAGGTTCCTTGCCACCAGTATCATTATTAATATAGGATGAGATGCTCATCAATACATAGAACACTTTGGAAGGTTACTTACCAACTGGGTGGCAAAATGGCACATTTTAAACTAGTAAGCAGAACATTTGTCCCATGTAAGAAGTCAGATAGAGGTGTCACCAGGAAAGAAATTTGGAACACTCAGCAATTAATCTGTCCTTGTGACATTTATTTCTATCTTTTATTATAAGGATCTCTATACAGACATGCTTTATCTCCCTAGCAGGCAATGTGCTATATAAGAGAAAACGTCCAGGATTACAGCTAGACATATTTGTGTTCACATCACTGCCTTGCCACTACCTAGCTATGTGTCTTTGTTAAGTTTTTTTTTTTAACATTTTAATGAGCCCATTTGTTTACAATGAATGAAAATGCCCACCTTGAAGGGGGTTTGTGAAGATTAGAGATAAGAGAGATCAACAACTGGAATCATATCTGGGTCACAAGATTTTTGCCAGATTTAGTGCTATCTGACTTCCAAGAAAACCACAGGCAATCCTTTTAAGTCAGTTTTCCAAGGCATACTTAAGCACCTACTTCACCAAACACCTAACATTGCAGCAGCAGGTCCATATCAACTCAGTATAATTCCACGTGTGCAGCATTGAGACAGGGCAAGAAATGGGCAACAAAGCAATAGCAGAAAGGAGGAGCAGCTCTGAATAACCAGGGCAAACTATTCTTTTCTTGGTCCTATAAAGGTAGTTCCATAAACCAGGACTCCCCTTCTTCCCTATGGTCTAGATTAGCGCTGTCCAGTAGGACTTTCCGAGATGACGGAAACGTTCGGTATCTCTGCAGTCCAATATGGCAGCCGTTAGCCACGCAGGTCACCTGAGCCCTTGCAGTGTGGCTCATGTGACTAAGGAAATGAAGTTCTAGTTTTATTTAACTTTAAGAAGTTTAAATTTAAAAATCCACATATAGCTAGAAGCCATTGCATTAGACAGTGCGGGTCTAGAAGTCAGGAAAAAATGGAAATATGTTAGACACAGGATATATACTATGGTGACCAGGCAAACTTGGGTAGCTCAATCTCCTGGGCTGACTTATTATTTTTAAGTTGAAGCTGTCATTGGTGGCCTCTGCTGCAACTCTTTGGTGACATTTCTGACTCTGCTGTTATGTCTAATTCTAATTTGTGGCTCGGTTCCCTCCTATTTAAGCCAAGAAATGACTTGCCTAGGTTTCTTAGGACAGTGTATCTATAAAAATGGGCAGAGCTCTCTCCTTACCGGTCTTACACTTTCTTAGTAGGCTCCCAAAAACGCATTCTTCTTTCAGTTTTTCTACATTACTATAATATACATATTAATATATAAATATAAGTATACCAATACATTATTATACTAATATATGCTATCCTATATATTGCTATACTACTATACCTCATGGTTACATTTGCTATTTCTTACAACCCACTCTGTCACGAAAGTTGGAGTTTCCCAGACTGAGCAGATCCTAGATGAGTGGCACCACACTGTGTCACATCCCAAAGTCTTTTTCTTTCCCCCACTGAAGCAAGATGAAACCCAGGCTCCCACACCAGAAATGGCAGACGCTGCTTACTGACTGTGGCACTCTTTCCCACTGGGTTTTCATAGAGCCTCTGAATCCTCCTTAACACAACCCATTCATTGTTTTTTATATGTGACATGAGATATATTTACTTTCAGTGGCATATTTTCTTTTTTACTCCAGAATGAGTTCTTTCCCGTGTAAGGTTATAAACTCCAAGGCTTGAGGTGACCTTTGTCCTCATTGTTCAAGAGTCTAGGTTCTGGGAAATATGGTAAGTATGACAGTGCTTCTTCCAGGTGGCCCTTTGGGTATGTATGAATACACAACTTTTGGCAGTCTTCTCTGGCATGGCACAGCTTCACACACAAATTAGTTAGGACGTCCTCTTGGACTTGACCTGACTAACCAAGAAGTCCTAAATATTAAAAATCCTGCCAAACACAGGTTGAAAAAGTCCCTTGCTGATCCTTGGCTAATGACTAGATATTTCTTGTTGGCTCTTAAGAAGTGAGAATTTCTTTCTAGCAGGATCCTGCTCCATTCACTGGCCATTTTAGAAATGAATTTCAGATGCTACTTGCAGTTCAGAAGCAGGTTCAGAAACTTTCTTACTACCCAATTTAAAAGCTACATTTGATCAATGAAGTTCTAGGTAGTATATGCCGATCTTCTGCATTTTAATGAGAGACAGGGATATCACAAAGCACATATGACTCTCCTAGACACTCTGCAGACTTGTGCTTCGCTATTCTAGAAGGAAGGAGAGAGAGAGAGAGAGAGAACTAAGAAGGGAGAACGTGGAAAAGAGGAAAGACAATAATGGGATTGATGTTGCCGAATGCTTCTTTCCTTTCTTTCTACAGTTTTTGAAAACTGTTCCCCAAATCATTAGCTCACAGATTTAGTCATTCATTTTTGTTATTTTATCATTGGCCCTTGTTAGTTGTGAATATTGCACAATTAGCACATTTCTGAAAGCCCCGATGGCCATGTCCTCAAGCTTCCTCCCCAGTTCCTGGAATTTATGGCGTAGGACCTCAGCCCTATTTCTGTCTGTGGTTTTGATTCTGGCTCAGACTCTGAGTACAGAGACATCCCCTCTCCCTGGCGAATACCTTTTTCTCCTTGTGGTGATGTTTCCAGTACAGCTTGAGGAGTCATAAAGTGCTATTAAAACAGTCATCTCTCTTCATCTGTCCTCAGTAGTCATCACACAGTATTGCTATTGTCCAGGGGCTGGAGGCCGAGGCTGAAGCTGAATCGGAAAGTTGGTTTTAGTGTCCCAGCAGGGCCAGGGAAAATAAATCCCTGAGCAAGGATATGGCTCGGCGTCAAGCAGCTGGAGAACTGGTCCGTGAACAGGGTCCAGGGGCAGATTATTTGGGTGAGTGTGCATGGCTACCAGACATCAGTTTCATTTGACTAATATGTTCTTTTCCATCCAAGTGAATGGATTACCACAGTGTCAAATAAATAACGTGTTGCCACATTTGGCCCAACGAGAAAAATACTGGGTATCAATAAGCAAGTGGAATACCACATGAAAGCCCAACTGTGTTTGAGAAAAACAGGAAGGAGCCCTCAGGTATCTCGAAACGCAGTCATGCTTCTTGTCAAAATGTTCTAGGAGCCAAATGTGTGGAGTCCCCACTGCTGTGACAACACTCTGGTGTCTGAAGCTCAATCAACACAGCCACGGACCCAAATTAAACCCGAGGTATTTGAGAAAGCGGCCGCAAAGGTGGGACAATGGCTCATTACCCCATTCAGAATGCATTCAGTCAACGCTCATTGAACGCCTACTGGTTGCCAGGCACAGAGGTGGCATCTGGGGGTGGCAGAGAGGAGAACAAGGGTTGAAAAGAAATAAAAAATGAACAAGGCACAAACTCTTGGCTCACGTTCTGGTGGAAGACACACACACAGAAGATCCTTGTATCATGCAGCAAAGTGTTATAATAGAAATGTGGGTAAACTGCTAAAGGAAGCAGGAGGTGAGAACAGGTCAGGCTGCAAGAAAGCAGAGAGCATGGGGAACGTCTTCATGAAGTGATGACATTTGGGCTCTGCCTTAAAATATGTTGCTCGAATGCAATATTTTTTTCAGAATGTATAAAATGTACATTACAAACCATAAGAAATCCGCCCCCCCGCCAAACCCTTCTCATTCTGTAACACACATCAGCACTGATGGTATTATGTAACTTTGTTAAAGGAATAATAAGAAAAATAAGACAGGAATAATAAACACTGTCCTAAGCATTTTACACATACTGGTTAATTCAATCCTTATGGTATTTCTGTGCTATAGGTATTATCCTTACTTTAGAATAGTGGAAATAAGAACCAGAGAAGTTAAGTAAATTGCCTAAGGTCACACTGTAGGTGCTCTTACACTGTCAGTGCTCACTGTAAGTGGTCACAGCGCTAAGTGCTTTAGACTGGTTCTCACAACAGCCTTTGCTCTGAGCTATGTACGGTTATTTCAGGGTGGAGGGTTGAGAGGGTTAAGGACCTGAAGCTTCGAGAGGTTTAGTCTCCTCTCAGAAAAATGTTTCAGATAGAAAGCTAAGTATGGCTGTTGGCTCAGTGGCACAGAAATACACGTGCGGTGTGTTTAGAGAAGGCAAATGAAAATATCATAAATATCAAGGGGCTTGAAATTCATTCTCTAGAAATGGGGAGACACTCATGAGAATAACATAATTGGAGTTTTCTATATATATTTACATGCTCTGCTGGCACTTTGAATGGAATGGAGGGGAGAAGAGTACAAGGAAAGACTGCTCGATGGCTATTGAAATGATCTCAGTCAGGGTGGTGGCCACTGACTAAGGGGGATGCATCTGAAAGATATTCTAGAGGAGAATCAAGAAGACGAAACTCCTGATCTGGTAAGCGAAATATGGTCTGGGGAGAGAAATAAAAGCCAACTCCAAAATTTCTCACATTGCCCACTATGCTGGAATATGCTGGGGCCACCCACCAAGATAGGAAAAGTAGAAGAATTGGCAGATTTTATGGGAAAAAATAACTGGTTTCGGTGGTGTGAGTATAAGGGGGCTACTAAGGGGAAGATGTCCACTACGCAACTGAATATACAGTTCTAGAGTGATCCATTGCACTATTTCTTCCCTGTGTGAGGACAATTCATTGCCTAGCATTTGGGGACATTCCTTGGTGGGATAATAATACTATAGCTGGCATATCTTTATAAGGCTGACTTGGTGACAGACGCTTCTAACAATCATGTATTAACCTTTACAACATTCTCTCTGCAGCACAGAGAGTGTAAGTCATTTTTCCAGTGCAGCACAGCCAAAGGAGTTGCAGAGGGAAATTCTTCAGTCTCCAAGCAGCATTTCCCATATCCATGATTTCAGGCTTCTGTGGCTAAAATTCCCATTCTGAAAGTTTTTCTAACTATTCTGGGAACTGGGAGAAGAGGGAGATGCTGTGGATGGAGATGTAGGTGAGGGCCTGCTGTGTTGTGAAATTCCTGCTCCTTTGACCTTTATAAAATTTAGTACACTTGTTCTCGACTTGAAGATTCTGCAGGACAGCTCATCTTCCCGGCCTCATTTTCCTTCTCTGTGGTATAGAAGGATAACGATACTTGCTTCCTAACATGGCTGAGAGGATTAAATAGGTGCCTACATCTACAGTGCTTATTTTTGGCTCAGGTACATGTTCCAGAAATGTGAACTAAGATGGTGACATTCTAGACAAGGAGCGTGACAGTGAGGATGGCTACCTGTTTATCTCTACACTATTTTGCTCAGTGGTTTAGAGAAGAAACACCAGGTCAAGCCCTGCCCTTCTAAACCACAATCAGAGAGAAAGAGAGAGTAAATTACCACCAGTTGTCAAGATTTAGAACGCAGAGGTCTCTGGCCTATGCATTTTGGGAAGTAAGGGTAATCGAAACTGTGGTGGCAAATTGAGAAGCAAGAGAAAGGCCCCATGTCAGGGTCCAGTCCAGACAGTCAGAGAAGCTCGGTATCCCTCAGTTAGCCTTCAGGAGCAACACAAGAGATAAAGGGGATGAGACGCTATGAGACGAGGGGTTAAAGGACATAGAAACCTGATGCTCTGGGCCTCAGGTGGACCTGTTCAGGTACCAGTGAGAGCCTGGACTGGGTCCTGTAAGGGGAGAAATTCTAGGGGACCAGCCCAAGCGCAGACAGCCTTTGTTTGGACTTTTAAAACCGAGGAGGGAAAATGCTAGAAACATAAAAGACCAACTTGGACCATCTGGTTCTGTAACAGTCTCCCATCAACACGTCCTCACTTGATGAAGCCAATATAATAAATGAGGATAGATGCGTTTCACTCCTGTCAACAGCCATCCGAGAGGAAAGATAAGAGAAGCTTTTGAAATCGTAGAGATCTTTTGGCTTTAGCTATTCCAGAGGCAATTAGTTCCATATGGAAAGCAAATCCATGCGGATAGATTTAACTATCAATTCTGTAGCTGCTTATCACGAGGCAGTATATTTTGTAATGCACACACAAAAGCTGGATCCCCTTACTGTGACACCTGCTTTCACCCAGACCAGGCAGCAGTGAATTAGCCTTAGGTCTCCTGATATTCCACGTGTCAACTCACTTTAAGGAAACGAATTAATTATCCCTGGAATCAGTAATAATAATAATAAATTGCTTTTTAAAACAAACCGAATCGGGACAACACTACTTGCATGAGACTCTAACACGCTTATAACACAGCATACTAAGTCCAAACATCTCCCCTTATGCCACAGGAAACAGGCGATCCACTGAAAAAGACTTTCAGATATTCTCTGATGGAACTTACAGTGGGTAACTCTCAAGAAAAGACATTAGACCACAGATAATTCATCCCTTCACCCTCCTACAAGCTTTCCCTTATAAGCATCCTGTTTTTATCCATTCTTCTGTTCTAAGAGAGTTAAGAAAGAAGGTAGGGAGGAGGAAAAAGAGATAGCAAAATAAGGAAGAAGTGAAGGATGAAAAGAGTAAAGGGAAAGCACTGGAGAAAAAAGAGAAAAACTGAAAAGCAAAAGAGGAGGAGAGAAAAATCCAACCACCTCCTCTCCCTGCCCCCATTTCTTCCATTCTTTCAAGATCAGTTTCTCTTTGATAACTACACACTTGTGTGCATGGTGAGGAGACGGGAACAAGAGCAATGATGGCAGGAGCTGGCCCTGACAGGTCACACAGTCCTCAAAGCCAAGCAACCTCAAGGCTCAGAAGATTTCTGAAAATACCCATAGGACAAACCCATGGCCTTCAAGATCTGGCAAACAAATTCAACCCATTATTCAAACATTCTGAGCTAAGCGAAGTGCAGTGCATTTTGTCAGGCAGTTTCCCCTTAATTTCCAAACCCATGTGTATTTCCAAGGGAATGTGATCCATATGTTTCTAATTCATTTGCATTTAAATCATCATAATGCTGTTTTGCTGAGCTATTTGATGTCCAAGAAGCCTATGAGGCCTTTTACAAGCCCTTTTAAAGGCTTTCTCCTTTGAACCTGCAAGTCATGGTTTTCCTGTACAGAATGTGAATTAAAATAAAGAAAGGCTATAGTTTCTCTTCAAACTAAATTCCTCTGTATTTAAATAGATAATAATAACGACAACCATTAAAATAGTGTGACCTCTGTGGCAGCCTTACATATAAATTTAGAGAAATCTATCGGTTGAGAAAAAAATGTTCCACCTTTTCCAATGCAGCAGCCCTGAATAGTAGTGGCTGGATTCTACTCTGTTTGCAGAGTAAGTTGAAAATATTATTTGTTTTTTTAACCCCTGGATTTTTCTGAAGCCCAACCTACTTTCTTTCAGATTTTGAATACATTCATGGATGTTTATTGTGACTATCCTATAATATTTTTAAAGCAAGTTTTGAATGTCTTTGGGCTCAAATCACTTAGGTCCTCAATATATTTATGAAACATTAAAATATTGATTTGTTCTTGAAACAGTAACAATCACAATATTATCTACCTTGTATTTAGCACATTGATATGGGCTGGGCACTGTACCAGATGCTTTATACACACATCCTAATTTAATATTTGTAACAACCACAAGTTTCTCATGACTGCTACCCATTTCTACTAGGCACCAAGCACTGTTAGGTACATCACATAAATGTCATATTATTCCATGTTAAGCATTTGAGAGGAAATCATGTGATTGGGGAACATGGTTGTGACAGATACGTTTCTAACCCTGGTCTGTGGGATTGTGAAGCCCTATTTGCACATTATTATGTAAGAGACATTGTCCCTGTTCAAAACAGACTCAAAGTCCTATTGGTGACAATCACACGTGAAGCCATCAGAGTTGCATTCAGATCAGGTACCAGTTTGAACGGTACTGATGAGAAAGCTAGTTGAAGGGAGGACTCCTTAATGAAGACCTCTTGCAGTTAACTTCCATTTATGTCTCAAATTCTCTTTTAAAAATCACATGTTTTCTATTTTATATATAGTAGTGTATATATATCAGTCCCAACCAATCTCCTAATTTATCCCTCCCCTGCCATCCCCTGGTAACTATGAGTTTGTTTTCTACACCCATGTCTCTACTTCTGTTTTGTAAATAAGTTCATTTGTACCCTTTTTTTTTTAAAGATTCCACATATAAGCGATATCATATGATATTTGTTTTTCTGTGTCTGACTTATTTCACTCAGTATGACAATCTCTAGGCCCATCCATGTTGCTGAAGATGGCATTATTTTATTCTTTTTTATTGCTGAGTAATATTCCATTATATATATATATACACATACACACACACACACACACACACACACACATATATATATATATACACACACACAAACACACCACATCTTCTTTATCCATTCCTCTGTTGATGGACATTTAGTTTGCTTCCATGTCCTGGATATTGTAAATAGTGCTACAATGAACATTAGCGTGCATGGATCTTTTTGAATTATGGTTTTCTCCAGGTACATGCCCAGGAGTGGAATTGCTGGGTAATATGGTAGTTCTATTTTTAGTTTTTTAAAGAACCTCCTGTATAGCATAGGGAACTCCATTCAATAATCTGTAATGGGCTATATGGAAATAGTATCTAAAAAAAAAAGAGTGGACATATGTATATATATAACTGATTCACTTTGCTGTACACCTGAAACTAACATAGCATTGTAAATCAATTATATTCCAATAAAAATTTTTAAAAAACTACTCAGAAAAAAACCAAAACACATGTTCTTTATGACTTCTTTTGAATTAAAATTCTCAGTGTAGAATACTTGACACTACAGAACGGCACAAACTCATTTTGTGGTTATCTTATATTCTTCTGATTTTACTTCCATATGAGTACGTATATGGAACAACATGGAACATTTTATCCACCAGAAGTTTTGCAGGAGAAAAGAAATCAAAACAATAGAAGAATTGTGTTTATCAAAGCAACCAGGCGTTCTAGAGTTACAGGCCCTTCTTAGGGTGACATGGAAAGCTTGGAGGATGTGAGAGGCAATTATGGAAGTTACTTCTACCAGAAGGTCAAGTGGCAAGGTTATGATGAGGAGAAGAAAATGAACAGAGAATAAAGGTGGGGCAGAGAGTTTGGGGGTTTGGAAAAGAGAGTTAGGCTCAGCTCTTACCCTGACTGGAGTGTTCTAGGCAAAGGGAGAAATATCTAAAGAGGAATGCTGGTAAATTTCACTGGGCCGTGAGTGTCAACACATCTATGTTAGTCAGCATTCTCCAGAGAAGCAGAACCAGTGGGGTGTGTATATGTGTGTGTGTGTGTATAAGCAAGAGAGTTATTTTAAGAAATTGGCTCGTGCAGTTGTGGGGGCTGATGAGTTCCAAAATCTGCCGAGCAGGCTGGCAGGTTGGAGACTCAGGAAAGACTTAATGTTGCAGTCTCAAGTCCAGACTCAGTCTGGAGGCAGAATCCTTTCTCCTTAGCAGGCCTCAGTCTTTTTCTCTTAAGGCCTTCAACTGATTAGAAGAGGCCCACCCACAAAAATGGAGAGTAATCTGCTTTACTCAAAGTCTACATATTTAAATATTAATCACATCTAAAAAAATACCTTCACTGCAACATCTAGACTGATGTTTGACCAAATATCTGGGTGATGTGACCCAGTCAAATTGACACATAAAGTTAACAATGACAAGATTTTTCAGATATTCTTTGAACAAAAGTTCCTTTAGAACTTGATCTGTATCAGGGGCTGTTCTAGGTGCTGGCAATAAGGAAATGTATAAAAGAGATGAAGCCCTGCTTTTAAGGTGCTTACATTCTCAAAAAATAAGTTAACACAGAAATAAGCCAGATTTCAGATTGTGAGAAGGGCAATGAAGGAAGCAAACAAGGAAGGCAATGTGATAATTTATGGGCAGGTATGTAGGGGGCTGTAACCAGCAAGACATGTATTTGATATTTCAATCCAGCAGTACACAGATAGTTCACTGAAGCAAGAGTACATTGAACTCTCTATTTCTCTTCCCTGTTGTGTGTGTGTGTGTGTGTGTAGGTATATGTACATGTGTGTGTTTAACTCATTCTGGTTATGACCCTTATTGATTTGAATCCCACACATGGGTCTTCACACTCAGTGCTTCATCTGGAGTGATGAGAGGTCTTTCTGAACAGGTGACATCAGAGGTGAGATCTAAGCCTACGGAGGCAAGTTGAGCAGGGCAGCCGGGGTTGCTGGAGTTCATTGACAGGGGAACAGCCAGTGAGCTGAGGCTGGGGCTTGGCTGGAGTGGATCATAAAGCTTCACTTTTATAAGTACAATGAGAAACAATGATATGCCATGCTGTTGAAAGGTTTTAAGTGACATCATTTGTCTTACCTTTGTAAGTGGTTGTTCTGGGGTTGTGTGGAGAAGAGATTATAACAGGACAAGATTGGAAGCTGAGAGGCAGGGTCCAGGTGAGAGGGTTATAGGAGGGGTGATGATGGGAAATGAACAGATGCAAATATTGTAGTAAATGCAGTGGTACCAAATGAGAGACTTTGGGAAGAGGGAAAGAAAACAGAGATTTAAGATACTGGAGTGTATCTAGTTAATTCAATTATCTCATTGTCACAAGTGACAATCAAGGAAGGTTAATGAGCTACTCTTCAAAAACTCCTTTTCACCTCTCAAACCCCAAGCCCCAAATCATAAAAGATCCAAAGACCTTTTTATAAAAAACGAAGTAAACTAATGCTTTTAAGTCTCATTTAAACTAACAAGGGAGGGGAGATATTTCGATGAGCAGATACTTGGAGACCTGTTACTTGTCAAATCGATGACTCTGCACACTCACTATATATACTGCTGGGATGACTGATGACTGATGATGTTTCACTGAAGCAATGCGGAAAAGAAACTATTTTATGTAAATGACTTTGACCATTTTCCATTTGGGAGGTCTTAATTTTCTCTTTTTCTCTTGAAAAGTCATTACAGTAGATCAGTTTCTCAATATCAATGGAGAAAGACAAAGCCCAGTGTAAAATCATTCTTGAATTGAAACGGTTATCCAGAAAGGAGCATTTCTGCTTACATGATCATTAAGCTAGTGTTTATTACAGATGACTGCACATGTGTGTCTACGAGTGCATAGACATTACATTGGGAAATGAGAGAGAAATTTGAGTTTTCAGCAAATACTGCAAAATGAGCTTTTTTGTTTAAAAGGCCAAGTGATTCAAAATTATTTAGAAAATGTGAAATGTAAGTTTCTCTCTAATTAATTCTTTTCCCCAGCCCACTGCCTTCCATCCATCACTAGGTTATTGAAACAGCCTCCTAGCTGGCTTCCCTGTCTTAGGTGTCTCCGAATTCATTCTTTGCACTGCTGTCCAAAGTTCTCTTCCAAGAAAACAAAACCCCTGGTCCTTGTCTTCAGGACAAATTCCAAACCTTATTGAAGAAGAAAACCAATGTCTATTAAGCCTGTGGGACAGGTTTAGTCCTAAGTGGTTTATGTGTATCATTGGTTCTTCAGAATGAACCCTGATCCCCATCTCCCAGTACTATTCTACACACCCTAACTTCCAGTCTCTAATTAAGGACATAGTCACACTGCATTGACAAGCACTTCTTTCCAGACCACTAAACTCAGAGCTCTTTAAGTAAAAGGATGATGTTTTGCTTGTTTTTGTTTTTCAGTGTGCTTAGGACAGTGGCTGGGAGATAGTAGAAACTCAATAAACAAAATAAGTTTATACTACGTTTCACAGATTCCTCCTTCTGTTTTTAACAGGGGCCCTTCTGGAAGCTACACAAATAGTAATTGCTAACCCCTAGTTGTCTGTTCTTCTGCTTGCTGGTTGTGTGAATTTGAACAAGTTTCCTTAAATCAAGTAACTTGGCCAAATTTTGTGCCTTAGTTTCTGCATCTGTGAAATGGGTAGCAATCATGGGTAGCAATTGCTAGTGTCTATCCTTGGAGTTATAGCTTAACCTCCACAGTACCTAACAACATGCTAAGCACATAATAAAATAAAATCATTGTCTATGAAATGAAATAGAATGAAATTAAACTGATGCGGGGCACTTTTTTTTTTTATAGTTCTAAGCTACACTGAAACGCATCACTATATAGAGTTTTCCAAATTGCTATGTTCATGTTTTATTATAAGTCTGCCCTACATACACGACATTTTGTAGTGTTTCTGTAAAAGTATATATAAACGGCAGTCTTGATAAAAATACTATTTTATTCTTAACACTGGATTCATCTATTGCCTTTATTTTGAATTCATGTTATGTCCTAAAAATGTCAGGTTTCAAAATTTTGTGTAAACTTGATTCTTTATACCTAGGAATAAATAGTGATGGAGGTACACGTATCATTTTTCTTTAAAACTTTAGTTTCAGGGGCTTCCCTGGTGGCGCAGTGGTTGAGAATCTGCCTGCCAATGCAGGGGACAGGGGTTGGAGCCCTGGTCTGGGAAGATCCCACATGCCGCAGAGCAACTAGGCCTGTGAGCCACAACTACTGAGCCTGTGCGTCTGGAGCCTGTACCCCACAACAAGAGAGGCCACGACAGTGAAAGGCCCGTGCACCGCAATGAAGAGAGGTCCCCCGCTTGCCACAACTAGAGAAAGCCCTCGCACAGAAACGAAGACCCAACACAGCCAAAAATTAAAAAAACAAAAAAAAAACTTTAGTTTCAAAAGTCACTAGAGCTAGATTTGATATGGGCAGCCACTCTAAATGCAAGAAAATAAATCAAACACACCCTCTTCTTCCAAACAAAAATAGTTATTGTAAAAATGCATTAATGAAAATATTCTAGCCTTTGAACAAGAGGCTCATCAACTAGGCAAAACTAAAAAATACTTTTCTAACTTAAAAGAGATATATAGGGGCCTCCCTGGTGGTGCAGTGGTGGTTGAGAGTCCGCCTGCCAATGCAGGGGACGCGGGTTAGTGCCCCGGTCCGGGAGGATCCCACATGCCGCGGAGCGGCTGGGCCCGTGAGCCATGGCCGCTGAGCCTGCGCGTCCGGAGCCTGTGCTCCGCAACGGGAGAGGCCACAACATTAAGAAGCCCAAGTACTGCAAAAAAAAAAAAGAGAGAGATATATATATACATACATATATATATATATATATATATATTCCAATTTATTCAGTTGGCATCCTTCTTATAAGAGGCAAATAGAAGTTTGAGATTGGTTTGATCTTGTTATAGAAGAAATTTCTGTATTTAGTGAAGAGCCCAAGAGACTCTTCCAACTCTAAGATTTTATAGTTCTGTGATTTAGCTACTCCAGGAAATTTTTTAAGTGTTCATTCCTAATATTTTTTATGTCCCCATTTTTGTTTGGTGCTATACAACTATGACCTCAGTGTTGAAAATCCAGAGTTTTTTCCCCACTCAATTTTTTTTGTATTTCAAAAAGCAAGAAGAAAAAATAAGAAGAAAGAAAGAACTGCACAAATGTTACTGAAATTTTACAGGGTAATTCCACTTAACTCTAGTGTTATACAAATACATAATATAATTACACAAATATATAAAACATCTGCTTATATCACCACCGAGTTACACAATGCCTTCTGTATGATTTTCAAGAACCATCTTGAGAACTAAGGCTGAAGCGTTAAAATTTAAAGTATGTCCTAAATGACCTTTAACCTTTATTAGATGTCCTAGTATAAGAAACTAGAAAAACAAGTCTGGGAGTGTATGGATATGTAAAGTCTCCGCTATTGATGCTTGCTTTAAATATTTGATTAAGCACATCCATATGTCAACCTGATCTTATAGAAGATCAAAGCAAATAAAGTGCTTCCAAAGTTCAATGCTCGAACACATGAGGCTACTGATTCTTCTGGAGTTAGAGAAGAGAATTTATTTAGCAAATTGCATCTAATGTCCTTGGAAAATTCAGACATGTCACTAGATATGAACTGACACAAACGAATTTTAAAAACCCATAACTAGATCCCAAATTCCAAAGAAATCAACATTTCTTTTGGATGCTAATTTTCCAAAAATGTGACCAATTTTTCCTGGATTAGTGAAATAAGCACATGATACTAGAAATTGCAAATGGATTTATTTTATCTAGCTCCATGGGAGAAATCAGACAATATACATTTTGAAGGGTGATCAAGGAAAGTCTATGTATCCTGTATAGTGTAACTGGATGAACACACTGGTGTATAGGGTTCCACCTAAGCCTATGAGATTTGAGTCAGGTTTCCCTGGCAGGCATTGTAACATTGCTAGTGGCCTATCTGCACCTAAAAACAGTGTCTTACTTAGAAGCTCTGCCCAATGGCTTGGCATGAGGGGAACTGAAGTGCCTGCTGCAAAGAGAAGTTCTGTTGGTATAGCAAGGCTCCCCAGAGGGAGCCTAACCTGCCTGTGTCTGGGGAACCAGGAGCTCCCTAAACAGTCTGTCATGTTTCTTATTCACAAGAAAATTTAATAATCCCCATAGAAGGACGAGTGAAGAAGAATTTAAGGACTGATGGTCAGTCTCCTGGAAAACTGAGCCAAGTAATCTTCAGTAGAGGAGATAAAGAGAAATATTTGGAAGCTGAGAACACTAAGTTAAAAGAGAATGAAGGTATTGCTTGGGTTTTATAGTGGGAAACTATATTTTTATTTAAGCAGAAGTCATAATCATTAGTAAAATTTAAATGTTCTCTCTGACATAATAAAGAATATATCTGGGTTTTGTCCCTGGTTCCTGGCCCAGATGTTCAAAAACCATTGGGATTTACTGAGTGACAGGAGTGTCTTTGTTTGCTCACTCATGGTGAGTCCCTAAATAGATTCAGCACAGGGACTGGTCACCGGAAAGACCAACCGTGTGATTACATGGTTGGACCTTTGGGCCCACCTGATGATCCCTGATCTCCGAAGACATAAGAGGGACTGGAGACTAAGTTCAATCATGTGGCCAACGATTTAATCAATCATGCCTATGTAATAAAAGCTCAATAAAAACTCTGTACAGAGGCTCAGGAGGACTTTCCTGGTTGGTGAACACACTGATATGCTGAGAGGATGACAAGTTCTGACCCCACAGGGGTTAGGCATGGAAGCTCTGAATCTGACCCTTCCGGACCCTGTCTTATGTGTACCCTTTATAACAAAATTGTAATCATATTATGGTGCTTTCAGGGAGTCCTGTGAATCTTTCTAGAATGTCAACCCTGATGGTGTTGCAAGAACCCCCAAATGTACAGCCAGCCAACCAGAAGTGCAGATGGCCCCTGAGACTTATAGCTGGCATCTGAAATGAGGGCAGTTTTGTGGGGAACTAAGCCCTAATACCTGTGAAGTCTGACACTAACTTTGGGTAGTTTGGGCCAGAATTGTACTGAAGTACATCCACCTGGGGTAAAAACAGAGCATCTCTAACCTAGAGATTTAGCCCATGTTCCTTGAGACACAACAGTAATACACATCCAGAGAGCCAGGCTCTCTCTCCCATCTTAGTGAAATCAGAAGTGGAAGTCAATGCCATCCCCCAGGATGTGCAAATACATCTAACCCTGGTGCTGGCCTTGAAGGAAGAGCAACCAGGCACTTGTTGGAGAGGGCATAGCAGGAGTGCAGGGGAAACACCAGGGCTGAAGCCATCAGAGATTTACAAATGCCACAAAAGACAATGTTTAAATAAAGGTGAGACAAAAGAGATGACCCTGAGTAAAATATCAGGAAATGGGGGTAGGATGTGGTAAAAAAAAAAAATGAGCTTCACATTTAGGTGCAGGCCATGCTGTTATCAAGTAGTGAGCAGTTCTAGTATCAGATGAGAGGCATTAGAAGTAACATCTCCTAGGCTTGAAGGTTCCAGATTGAGAATGCAGCCTAAGAATGGCTTACCATCAAATTCCCCCAATCTCTCAACAGGATAGAGAACTGCAAGCACCAAGAGACCCAGACAGTAAGGAGCCAGGCAGAGATTGGGGCAAGAGATAGTGACTGTGTGCCTAAATTAGCTAACATTTGCTATTGAACATTAAAGTCTAGAGTGAAAATAACATCCAAATATTAATGACGGTAATAATAATGATAAATATCTATAGAATATTTTCTATGTGCTGGACACTCCAGAGCATTTTACATGTAATTTTCTCAGTTAATTCTTACGACAGCAGCATCAAATAGCTACTATATTGTCCCCATTTTATTCAATACATAGGAGAAAACTGAGGCCTGGAAATCAGTGCCCGAGAGCCTGAAATGCTGGAGGAGACTTGGGTCCAGAGAAGCATAAGGTGTCCTGCAGTTGGTGGGATGATCCTTGTGTTCAGCTGAGAAAGAGTTAGAACGAGGTCAGGGAATGGTGAAAAAAAAAAGAGGATAGCAGTGGCAAATGCAGCTGCTCTTTGGTTTTTACAATTAAAAAAAAAATAAAAACGAATATGGCTCATCAAACTGACCCTGTAGTCAACAGATTCCAGTCAGTATGAATTTAAAAACAAAACATCAAATGATTTTCAATATGAAGATTTTCTTTGCAAGGACACTGTCTGGATACTTTCCCAAAAGGAAAATTTAACAAAAGACCGCATATGTCCTTGACTGTATCATTCCAATCAAATAATAATCTAGTTTCTTGGAGACCGAGAACAACACGAGGAGAGAACTCAGGAGTGGCACAATCCAGTGAAGGGCCTTGGCTAAGTCCTGGTATTTTCAGTCCTTCTGAAGATTCCCACACCTTGTGGACATATGAAAGGGCTTAGTATTTGGGAGGTTTTATTACCAAATCATAAATATTTTATTTACCCAAACCAGTAAGGAAGGAAGAAATGAGGGGGAATTTGGGCAGCTTTCTGAGGAAATCCTTGCCAAGGCCCCATTTGCATCGACTCTGCCCAGCATTCAAAAGGACTTTTGTTTTGTTTTAAATCTTTCATTCTGTTGGAATACAGCCATCAGGTATGCAGCACAAACTCATCTGCCAATATCCGGGATTAAATCTGAAAAATAAATACATCAATGAACTTGATCGAGGTAACATCTTTCACGCTAGCATCTGCTCTGCTGTTTCCAAAGGTACGTCAGCAATGGAATCAATATTAATGCTGTCCTTATAAAGACAGATCTACTGAGCCACCACCACTGGGGTGACTGCTTTGAGAGTTCTCTTGAAGATGAAAAAACTGGTCCTTACTCACTCTGTTGACTAAACCCCAGTGTGCCCATGAGAAGAGTGTGCCAGATGAAATGGGTAGGCTGTGGCTGGAAAACAGCACTGTAACTGGTTTTTGTAGGGATGAAATCCTTGACTTTGCCTTTGAAATCGTTCTTACTGATGGCCGTAGAATCAGTCTTCACCTCATAACTGAAGTTGTTATGTGCCTGTTGTTAGCCTCTGTTCTTTTCAGTCTATCCTCTACACATCTTCTGGACTTGTTTTTACTAAAATGAAACACTATTGTGTCACTCTGCTTAAAAACCCTCAACGACTTCTCATGGCCTCCAGCACAAGCAGATTGCAATCTAGCTTGTGGGGAATTATTACTACGGTTATGGAATTAGTTTCTAATACTGAAAAATCAAGAGATTTTACTTTAATAGATATATGGATTTCTGTCTTGTTAGACTGAGATGTCTGGAAATCCTGTGGCCCTATCCTTGCCTAGAAGGGAGCTGAGTTGCCACTATCCTCTACAAGGTAGGGCACTCACACTGCTGCTCTCCACGGTTCATGGGTCTTCCCAAATTCATGCTTGTCAGTTGCCACTTACTGGGCTGCTTGTTTAATTTTAGAAAGGTAGAGAAATATTCTTCTGCACATTCATCAAGCGGGCAAACAAAGTTGGGCTGGAAAACAGCAAAAAAACAAACTACCAAAAATAACAAAAGGGAGAAAAAAATACTCTGAATTGTCACATTTGCCCATTTCCATGTTGCAAATACTGATACTTCCACCATGCCAGATTTTAAGCTACCAACGTGAAATCACTGAATTCGAAGTTGAGAGCAGATGCTAACAATCCACTCTCATACCAGCTCCAGCGCATCACTGTAAAAAATACAAGGAAAGGTGCATGTTTCAAAATTAGAAGACAAAACAGAAAGAAGGAGCTTACATCCTACCCTATTCTCACTCTATTTTCCTGGCCTGTGCAGACCCTTGGGTGTGCAATTCTTATGAGTGATCAAATAAAATTCAAACTACTTTGAATGGCTTACAAATCTCTTCACAATCTGACCCCAACCTAAATTTCTAACCTATTTCCTTTCACTACCCGTATAAGCTAATCAAAGGGGTTCTTGCTGGTCCCTGCACATACCAAGAATTTTAATACATTTATGTCTCCATGAATGATATTCCCTACACCTAGAATACCATTCTCGTCTTTCACACCTACTGTACATTCTCTCCGAAACTTTCTCTAGTGATGCTGGTCAGAGTTAAATTCTCATCTCTGCTTCTATATCACTTTGCATTTGGGGTTGTAAATTGTGAGCTCTCTGAGGGACCATATCTTATTTATCTGTGTATTCAAAATGCCTAGCATGCACTAGATCTCTGATAAACACTTGTTGAAAGCAAGATATAACTGAGCCCTTAAATGAAAGACTTAGGTTTCATTTTCAAACTGTATAAAATGCTCATATATATCTACATGGTAATCTATATGTTTTCCTGATTTCTTTGCCAATTTTCTATCAGAGTACATGCTAGGGGAGTGAGAGTATTTATCTTGCAACCTCCAGCTGACCAACTGTCACCACTACCAAGTAGTATATTCTCATAAATGCAAACATGGAGACTTCCTTTTGACACACAGCTCTTGAGAGATACAAATTTGGCTCCATCACAAGGCCAGGACTTGGGTTTATACAGAACTGCTGATTCTAAAGCACTGAATTCAGATAGAATGTAGCTCTAAAAACACAGCAGTCAAACCCAAATCATGAGAAATGGATTGAATGGATGGTTGGAAATGATAGATTTAGGAAGATTTCCTCCCGTCTTAGCTAGTATATTGAGAAACATCTACATCTTACCCATTTGTTTTTTTTTTTTTTTTTTACTAATATGTTGCCCTAGCACAGAAGTTCACAAAGTATTTGGTTTCAGAACCCTTTTACATGTTTTAAATTACTGAAGACCCACAAAGAGATTCTGTGTATGTGGGTTATATTTATGAGTAATTATTTACTGTACTCAAATTAAAACAGAAAATTTTAAACACAAGAATCCACAAGCACACATATCATTAGCATCAGAAAGATGATGCCATTAGATATTACGTAGCCTCTGGAAAACTCTACTGCATAGTTGTGGGAGAATGAGAGTGAAAAATGAACATCATTCTTGGTATTATTATGAAGAAAGACTTGACCTTGAAGATCCCTTAAAGGGATCTTGGGGACTACCAGGGGTCCCTGGACCATACTTTGAATACTGCTGAACCTAGTTCTTTAGGTTCAAACAAACAAGTTCGTTGAATAAATTAAGTAGTGATAGGTTAAATTCATGGCCAATATTTACTACCAATGTTACATTTACCCAACTGTCTTTAATGAATAATGATCAGAGTCTGCTTGTTTTTGCACTTTTATTGCCATATCAATCAATCAATCAGTTTTGGTTACTAGCCAATAGACTATGAAATAGAAAATACTTGGGACAACAAGAAAATAAGTGTTATGAAAGGACAATTATCTACCTTGTTTGAAATCTTTGTTTATAATGATGTAAAAGGAGTCAGGTGCAAAGTAGGGGAGGGAGGGACATGTATGATGGATTCAGAGAAGGCTGAAATTACCTATCTTAACAACCACTAAATCAATGATTCCATCACTGCTTTCAGATTCATACCATTATGACATGTCATCTAGATAGAGAAAAGAATCTAAATTGGCCTAGTTACAGTATTTGTTGTTAAGTTTACAAGCACTAGATTTGACACAATCTCTTATAAAACACCCTTAGATACATGCAGAATTGCCTTGGTTTACCTAGTTTTTCCATAGGTCAGGTTCATTTCCCCTTCCATCTTCAGTTCATTTCAATGTAATAAATGTGCAAATAAAGGCATAAATAAATGGTAATGAGACCTCAAATTGCTAAGTATTTTTCTTATATGTTATTTAATCTGAGACTCAGAATAGAAGGAAATAAAGTTTTCTTTAACAAACTGTGTAAATATCCTTCAAACAAGGAATCTATATACCTCTTAGATACAAAAGCCATTGTTATTGTGCTTCTGCTTTGAGCATTCTTTACAATTTTCAGCCTGTAGCCCATTTCATGTAGATTAGAGAGTCAAATAAATCATTCCAGTAGAGGACAATCTTAAAATGAAATGTCTCTTGGAGAAATAGCTTTTCCACTTATTAATATTAATTTTTAACTTTACCATATGTTCAGTTCATTTTCCACCTCTGAAAGTCAGGGTTCATGGTGTGCGTGTGTTTTTCTGAATAGTTGAAAGAATGATGTTACCCACCCAGTGGTCAGTTTATAGCCTTCCCATTCCCAGTTCTTTATCCTGATTTTAACTCAATCCCAGGTATGGCCACATTCTGGTAAATCCCTTAAGCAAGAAACACTGCAGCCAAATTAAACAAAAGAAAGGGCGGGGGTGCTGCTGTGAAGGCAGTTATGCCAATGGGAAAAACGAAATCAACTCTTTGCCAATACTCTGTGGCCTGAAGGTTAACGTAGTGTCCAAGAAGAACTTATAAAATGAGCCTTAAAATTGAAGCATCACAGAGTAGGGAAAAGAAACTGCCAGCTTAAGGTGATGAAATGTTTTCCTATTTCAGCACTGAGTTTGTATCTTCAGAACGTCAGATAAACACAGCGTATTAGAAATACGTCTCATATTGGTGATTTTTTATAAGACCAGATTGATACCAGTTACAGGTTTAGATATGATTTACTTTCAAGTGGATTTATATTTGCATTAAATAAACCCAGTAAGATGACGTCGTGCATTCAAACCTATTTGCTTTTGTTGATGAACATACAGTGGTTGGTAAATATAGAAGGAAAAAACTTTTTAAATTGTCAAACTAGGGAGAAGGTGTCTATCAATTGAGTTTTCAGAAAGAACTTTAAGTAATCTGTTGGCTTAGGCAAAAAGGAACTTCAAAATACTGTGAGACAGAAATTATTCTGGCACTGGCTCTTCATAATCTCCATTCTACCCTCCTCCTTCCTCTAAAGGGAAATTCTGTACAAGTCCGAAGTAGGAAAGGAGACACTTAAAAAGAAGAAAGAAAAAATAGTACTAAAAAAAGAAAAACGTTTCTACTAACTATAACAACTACTGGGGATTATAGCTTTTGTCAGAATGACATTAAAATAGCTTGTTTAAAAGCAGATGCATAGGGACTTCCCTGATGGCGCAGTGGTTGAGAATCCGCCTGCCAGTGCAGGGGGCACGGGTTCGAGCCCTGGTCCAGGAAGACCCCACATGGCCAGGGAGCAACTAAGCCTGTGTGCCACAACTACTGAAGCCCACGCACCTAGAGCCCGAGATCTGCAAGAAGAGAAGCCACCACAATGAGAAGCCTGCGCACCGCAACAGAGAGTAACCCCCGCTCACCGCAACTAGAGAAAGCCCGCACGCAGCAAAGAAGACCCAATGCAGCCGTAAATAAATAAAGCAGATGCATGTAAATACTACCACATGTACTTAGCTAGTTCATATACGGTTTATCCTCCTCCTGAGTGTTTTATAGGGTTTTTACTAACAAAGTAGTAATATCAGCAGTTATTTATTTTCATCTGTACTTCGTGGTACTTAATCCTCATGCTGACTCTACAAGCTAGATGGTTGGGATTTGAACCCAGATGTTTCTTCCTCCAAATTCTTCGTTATTTTCACTAAGCTACAATCATGTCTAAGCCACTGCCAACTGGATAAGAATACATATGCCTTATTGTCCCCATACCTTTCATGTTAGAGTGAATAAGACTCACTCACCCAGGAAGGGAGGTGTGGGCAGGAGAGGGAGAGAAGACTGTACTGTGGCTATTTGTGTAAGATGGATTCTGATGATAACTATTTCAATTTCTGGGGCAACAAAGCCAACACTGAACAACAAACCCTGGCTTTCTCTTTACTGTAGACACCAAAGACATGTTGCTATTATGTTGGGTTTTCTTATAAGTGGATTGAGCAAAGACAAGGGTCAGAGCGGGGTCAGCATTTTACACATGGCAGCCCTAGAAACTGTGGCTTTTGCTGTTGATGAGCAATGGCTGGAGGATGACGTTTCTCCATTTTCTGACAAAGACGACCAAAAACAAAGACAAAAAGCCACCAAGACACTGTATGAAAAGCTAGAAGATATGCCAATGTCATATCTACAATGGGGAGTGAATCTCATCTAAAAGATCTTCTATTATGTGCCCAATGTAAAGCCATGATTACTATTTGTATTTAGTCAGTGGTCGTTTGCCACTTGGTTAACCAAACTGTCAACAGTGCTTAGTAGTCGAATTGAAAATCGGGTAGGACTGCCAATCCTATTCTAACCCACTGAGATGTTAATAATAAATGGAAAGATTCATCTGTGTCATTATTACGTTGTGTTTATTTTGAGGTATGGAATAATTCTTGTTTACCTTCCATGTGAAAGATAAAAAAAAAAAACAATTTAAAGTGATCTCTGTAAAGATTTTCAATTCAGGCACTCAATGACATTTGAACCTCCTTAAAGGGGTAGCAATAAAGCATATTCATTTTCAAAATTTTTAAGCATGAAACTATATTATAATTAAATTTTCTTACTGAGACACAATAAGTAAAACAGATAAAAGTGTAACTGCTTTGGTGAAATCTGATTGGGAATGTGCTGGAGGCTCTCCTCAATACTAGCTTCCCCTTCCTACCTCTGACTGCTCTCAAGAATAAGGCTTGATGGATTCCTCAGGACTCCCGGGACTCAGTCCTCTAATATGATCAATTACATGATTTACTGAATTTTTTCTTGAAACTGGAAATCAACTATTACATGAGCTGTAACTTTAGAGTGATTAATTTAAAAAGAAAAAAAAAACCAGCAAGAATACCATGATTCATACAATTCCATGAGTGCTGTCCACTTCAGGGTAGTCCAATTTGGAAACTAGGCACTTGCTCCACAAATGATGGCATTGCTCAAAATAGTTTTGGAATGTCTGTTTTATTACTGTCCCTTACATGTTCTTCTGGATTCTGTCAATATTGGCAAAACTTTGTCATCTGAAATTGAATTTGATCTTTTGGAATAATCAAAATCATTCATAACAAGGGTTGTTGATGGAAGTAAATGGTTTGTCAGAGTAACACGGCTTACTTATTCATTTATTTTAATAAACCTGCCATGTGACCTTAAAGCATTAAGATTTTTTTGTGTGGGTTAAAAACTTTTTTTTGAGAAGAAATAAATCCAGAGGAGATCTAAAAGCAATTTAGCTTGGAATAAGGATAGAATTTTATAAAGCAACTTTTTGACAGTAACTTTTTTTGTGAATGTATAAATTCTTGCTGAATAGTCTGACTTTTAAATAAGCATTTTTAAATATAGAAACAATTTACCACTACACATCTTGAAAGCTCAGGTTTCCCATTACAGACCAAGGGAAATTCTACCAGTTCCTTCTTTATTATAAAAGGTTACATAAAAACTAATTGGATTGTTTCTGCATGGAACATTTATGGCCTTGAAAATTTCCTATTAAAAAAAGGACAGGGCTTCCCTGGTGGCGCAGTGGTTGAGAGTCTGCCTGCCGATGCAAGGGACACGGGTTCGTGACCCGGTCCGGGAAGATCCCACATGCCGCAGAGCGGCTGGGCCCGTGAGCCATGGCCGCTGAGCCTGCACGTCCGGAGCCCATGCTCCGCAACAGGAGAGGCCACAACAGTGAGAGGTCCGCGTATTGAAAAAAGAAAAGGACATTTGATTGGTTAAAAAAAAAAAAAAAAAAAAAAAAATTAGAGTTGTAAGAAGATGAGGAAGAATTTCAGCAAAAGTACCTCTGGATTGATTTTTTTAACATTTTTACTTATGTTCTTTGAAAATATTATTTAAGAAAGCTTATTTTAATATAATGATTTTAAGGAGAAGTAACACAAAATCTGAGAAAATGATAGAATACAGAGTAGTCAGCCTGGGAAAGTCTGATTGTACACTGGGAGGCTACTTAAGATTCAGATTTAGTTAAATGTTCCAGAGTGTCTACTACACAGGCACAAACTCTAACTCATTCAATCCTTAAGATAATCTTAGAAGATACATGATGTTAATCTCCACATTAGAACTAGAAAAAAAAAAAAAAAGCAAGACTCAGAGAGGTAAAATAATTTTCTCATAGTCACATTCTGGCAAAATTGTCTTTTGACTCTATGCCCAATGCCCCTCCCATGACAGCATTTCAACTCTGTGGCTAGAAAGGCCATTGTGCTAAGCATCAGCAATAAGGGGAAAACAGGGAACATTAGAATCCTAACGGATTAGAATTCAAGATAAGGCAAGTCTCAGGATTCAGTTCCTTGGACAGGAAAGGCTGGTGGACATGTGACTTTGGTTTCAGCGAAAGGTACAATCAGTCAGCTTAGACAAAATGAGGCAGATCCAATCATAGAGATAGGGCTTACTCTAGGTGAACAGGAGATCTGGTGGGAGAAAATAGGATGAAATCATGGATGACCCTTAAAACCTAGCTTTCATGGTCTTCAATCTTCTTTCTATAGACTACTGTTCTCTTTTGAGGAGAGAGGCAAAGGATTGGACTCATCACAACTGCTTTCTCATGCCTGGAGGACTTTTGAAGGTGGAGCAAAAACCTTGATCAAGGTCACATGTCTTCCTCAACCAGCTCTCCTCAACTGTCTTCTCATCCATCTTTACAGTCAATTTTATTCTGTAATAAAAAGATAAAGGCAATAAAATCTTGCCTATTGGTGGGAATGTAAATTGGTTCATCCACTATGGAAAACAGTATGGAGGTTCCTACAAAAACTAAAAATAGAACTACCATATGATCCAGCAATTTCATTCCTGGGTATAAATCCAAAGAAAACAAAAACAATAATCAAAAAACATACATGCACCTCAATGTTCATAGCAGCATTATTTAAATAGCCAATACACGGAAGCAACCCAAATGCTCATTGACAGACAACTGGCTTAGGAAGATATGGTATGTATATATACACACACACACACACACACACACAATGTATATGTGTGTGTGTATATGTGTGTGTGTGTGTGTATATATATATATATATATATACACACACACACAATGGACTATTACTCAGCCATAAAAAAGAATGAAATATTGACATTTGCAGCAATGTGGATGGACCTAGATAATATTATGCTTAGTGAAATAAGTCAGACAGAGAAAGACAAATACTGTATAATATTACTTATATGTAGAATCTAAAAAGTAATACAAATGTATTTATATACAAACAGAAACAGACTCACAGACATAGAAAACAAACTTATGGTTACCAAAGGGGAGAGGGAGGGGGAGAGGGACAAATTAGGAGTATGGGATTAACAGATACAAACTAATATATATAAAATAGATAAACAACAAGGATTTACTGTGTATCACAGGGATTTATAACATATAATGGAATATAATCTGCAAAAAAACCGAATCACTATGCTGTACATCTGAAAATAACACAGTATTGTAAATCAACTATACTTCAATTAAAAAAATAATCTTGCCAAGCAGAAGCAAGCTACACCTGGTAATGATTCTGTGCAACTCAGGGTAGGTCAGCCAATGACTTGGTGAAAAATAGTTGAGATAGATTAATGAATGCTATATTCATAATGGATTACTATAAAACCAATATGCTATGGGGGAAATGTCTTCTCCTTTGATCTTTAAGTCATTGAGAGAGAGGAAAAACTAAGTTTTGTTATTCATCTATCATTTAATCATTATAATAACCAATAATTAATATTTTTACAGATGTGGAACCAAAGGGACAAACTTGTCCAGATTCACAGTCAGTAGTAGTACTGAGACCAGAATTTAGATACACTCTGTCAGTTTCCTATATACCCTTGCTCATTAGATTTTTTCTTTCTGCTTCAGACTAAACAAATATTTCAACATACACACACACACACACACACACACACACACACACACACACACACACACCCCTTGGCTGACAGTATCAGGGGAGCAAATCATGGAATTGCATAGTCTATGGGCCTTTTACTGTGAGAAAATTTTAAATTCTCACATTTTACTTGCAAATCCTGTATGAAATGGTTGCATACACTGTAATTTGCAGTGTACATTTTGGAATTGGTCCAAATACACAAAAAGTACTATCAGAAAATGTTCTACAGTGGCATTATCACTAAATATAATTGCACATTATATCACTATACCTCAAGATACCTCACTATACCTTAAGAATTCCACTTATATCACAATCCAAACGAAAGTCCCTCTCTGAAACAGATCGAGGATATCACTCTGAGTTTTTAAGGAAAACTCAAAGCTGCAAATTCAGTACAACAAATTCATCATTATAGATTATTTGGTGAATTGGTATTACCTTTTTAACTTCACTAATTTGCACCAATTAAAAATACTGCCATAAAAGAAAGAAGCTCCATCATAATATCATGTTAGCTATTTGCCTTTCATGTTTGGAAAGTCTGTTTACATAACAATGAGGGGAGTCCAAGGATTACATTCTACCTAATGTTTAATCTCTTTGGATATTCTTTTCTCTCTCTTCCCTGATATCCTCTTCCCCGGGTTATATGTGATTTCCCTTACTATATGATGTGCAATTTTCTTTCACAGTTCCAATCACAGTTTATAATGTTACTTTTTAAGCATAATTCTTTGACTAATACCATTCTCCCCTACTAGACTATAAACACCGTAATGGTATTGACTGTATCCCTAGCACCTTCTTGCTCAGTGGTTCAATAAGTAAATGTTCGTTGATAAATAAATGTTTTACATATACTCCACAAAGTTATTGTGAGTGAAAAAAAAATGTCAATGTGAAAGTCCTTTGTAAACTGAGGAAAAAATGCTCTATAAATGTAAGCTCTTCTGGATCTATTGTCTTTTCAGTCAATATTCAAAGTAAGAGGAAGCGATACTACATATACCGTCAGACTGGCTAGACCCGAGTTTCTGGGCTTAAAGCTGGTAGTTGGCAAATGCTTCATCATCTCTGCGGGGGAGGAGAGAGAGAAGTGATTCATCTCTCATATCACCCCCAAGGGACAAGCAATTCACATAATTGCCCCTGTAGGAGGGAAGAGAGAAAGAAGAAAACAATTCCGAAGACCTGAGACTGGTCCTACAATATCAGGATCTTTGGGGGATTCCTGCCGCTACTGCTATTTTTACAGGTGGCGCTCATGGGCTATAATATTCAAATTCACTGAAGATGGCATGCTATAGAGGAAAACTCTGTAGCCTATAATTTATTTTTTAAAGCCACCTATCTAAGCACTCTTGAGTTCTAAATAATTTAATGCCATGTCTTAAAGTTAATCTAACCAGGAAAGTCACAAACACTGGCAATAATCACCTTAATCATTCCAGCTAGCATTGTTAAAAAGTAGGGCATGGAGAGCCACAAACAAATGCATGGCACTCAATCAATCAGAGCTTGGAGGAACGATTGTACACTGGGGGTGTGTTTGGAAACTGACTGAAAACTGTGTGAGCAGCAAGCCATGAAGATTGTACCTCCCGGGTTCCCACCTCTGCTCAACAGTCAACATGCCTAACTTCAGGATGGGCTCTTAATTTTCCTCAGGGCTCCTACCCCCAGTCAAGTGAGGGCAAAGCAGAGTGTGAGAGGTCAGATAAGAGGAAGCAAATTTGTGATCTGTTTGCACTGGCACAGTGGAGGGGTCATGATTTTGGAGCCAAGTGGGAGATACCTTTGTGGTCTCCTTGGTGAGGGAAATTCCCAGAAAAAGCCAACTCTGAATATGTATATGTGGAGGCAGCATGGTTAATCATCATGTTGCACATGGAAAGGGATCAAACCAGCACCAAGTGCTTTTGCTGAAAACAGATGATGTGTCCCTCTTCCCTAGCCGGAGGCAAACTGTTTCTACAAAGAGCTGACTTCGTTATATAAAGAACTGGTGCTGCCTGATTCTGAGAGGATGATTACCAAGGGGCAGTGACCTTCTGTCTGATCTGAATATCAGCTTATCTTGGTGCTGAATAATGCATAGTTATATTTATGCTCTCATTTAAATACTGTTTAATATTTAACTTGCAATTGCCCATTCACTGGGTTAAAATGAGTGATTCCTAAACAGCACAGACATCGCATGTACTGTAAATGCAGTCATGTTGACATTTGGGGTCTCTCAGAAAACTTATATGAACCTCAGTCATTGAAAAAAATTGTCCTAGAATCTGGGACATGTTACTTCATCAACTCTTGATTAGCCTTCAAAGATCTTTGCAGTATCTGTTGTGGGGAGCCTGAGGGCACTTCATTTTCTTCAAAAACAGTCTTAGTATTAAGAAATGAACTAAGTTTTTTAAGAAGGTTATTTAAAACTTCGATCATGTTAATGGGATTTTTAAAAACCCAATAAAGACATCATCCTGATTTAATTGCAGAGGCTATTAGTTTATTAAACACTTTGTTATCTGTCCGTTTATACACCACACACTGATTCTAAGTGACAGCGAGCATCCAAATGAGGAATAAATTAAAAACCCCGTGTTTCTAAGCATCCAATGTTGAAGCAAAGAGGCTGACAAAAATTCTAGATGATGTAAATTATTCTCCCACTTTTTTTTTTCCAAACAGTTGGTCTCCCATAATTTCAATATAATCTTACATGTTGCATAGATATCTTTGGTGTAGTGACATCTGCACTGGATTTGGAGCCCAAATCCATCGGTAAATCTGTTTTTCTGCCCTAAGTGAGGGCATGGGTGATTCATTACCTCTGGATGCCAGTTTGTTCATCTGCAGGATGAAGGTGCTGGATTAGGTGCCCATGCTGCTTCCTTTCTGCTCCAACATTCCTTGGCTCCAAGTATTACCCACAGCACTTCTATTAGGTAGGGATGGAACCATGATCTCCCTTTCAAAGCTCAAAGTCTGAAGGACTAGCTCAAGGTCATATATAATCTGAGGAAGCAGCCAGGCTTTGAAGACATTATGACTGCTAATGTCTAACTCATGTTTCCTCTCCAATGGAATAGCTGCCTGAAAGAAATGCTGCATTCAGATGCATGAGTAACAGAGCGTCCACAAATAACTCAGGAAGATCCAAGACCACTCGACTTCTAATTTTATCATCTTTAAAAATTATAGGGCAGAAATAAAAAGGGATTTTAAATTACAGCTGGCAAGTGTGTTTCCAACGGAACTTTTTGAAGTCTAAATCATATTTGGACAAAATTACTGACATAAGTAAATTAATAACTCAGCTGAGAGAAAACTCACACTAAAGTATCATTTAATTGCAAAGACAACCAGCACCATTCTCAAGTTAAGAAAAACAAACATAGCGTATCTCCTAACCCCAGCACAGATCTTCTTACTTATAAAATTAACTATGACAATGAGATTAAGAGGTTTAAAATGCAGACTGCTGTACCATACTTTGGTAGCACTATAGCAACAGTTATATTTAGAAGCTTTTAAATTAAAAATGTAAAAGCCTCGTATTTGTCTTTTTAGTTTAATTAGTTGCTAAGTACCATACTGGAGGTTGCATTCATGACACAAGGCTGATGGTTGCAAATCAGTACTCTCTAAAGGATTCACAGCAATTCTTCAAATGAGATGTCATAAAGCCCCATAACAATGCATTTAATTTCAGTTTAATATAATCACTTTTATATGGTAAATAGTAAAAAACAAATCCAGTGCCTTCATAGGCCTCTAAATTGTCAATTTGTTTCCCAGTCCTTCCTCTAGCCTCTCAGGGAAAACACACATATTACAGGGACGCATAAAACAAGCACAGCAAGCATTACTCTGATTTGGTAACACAGCTACAAACATCTTCTCTGAATGAAGGATAAGTTATCTAAGGTGAATAAAGAATATACCGTTTGTCTAATGAGTTTAAAACATGAAATAGGTTTACTGTGAAAGCGAAAGCTAAAATAACTGACACTCAAGCCTTGCAGCACTGGCTCGCAAGCTTGCCCGAGGGTGGTAATGACAAATAAAGGCCAGTGGTGAGGATATTTTCTGCTTCCCTATGTACTGCCCTGGGGAAAATGAGAGCACAAGAGTTAAATCTCAAGTCCCAAACTGTCACTACTGCCTCTACTATAGCAAATAGAGCTAATTCTCCGGAGGTCTTGGTTCTTGCCCTCAAATTCATCTAAGGGGCTCTACTTTTTAAAAATAATTACTACTAATATGGCAGGCCCACTGCTAGGTGCTTTCCATGATCTTAACAACGCCCCAATTTATTTATTATTAGCTCTATTTTAAAGCTGAAGACATTTAGATTCAGGTTAACAATCCCACAGCTAATAAGTTATGGAATCTATATTTGAACACAAGTCAACTTGATTCCACAGCCCATGCCCTTTTCCACAACCTATGCTGTAGCCAAGTGATAAGGAATGATCTCTGTGTTCTGCTTCATATTATTCTGTACCTGAATGCTGAGAAGGATGAAACATATGTTTACCCTACGTTGCCACACTTCCTTTGGTGCGCCTGGCCCAGTCGAGGGTCTGCCTCTCCCCGGGCCAACCTTCCTGAAAGTAGATTTTTCTTTTTCTCACTGCCTCCTCGTCCTCATTCTCAATTCACTGAAGTCTGGGCTCCATCCCCACTTGCTGAAGTTATTTTCTAGTGCCAAGAGCAACTGGTGCATCTTACATGGCCTCTTTAAAGCGTTTGGCACTGACGACCGTTCCTTCCTCAGGAAGGGTTTCTGGAGTTCCTCCTTCCTCTCCAGCTGCCCCTTCTCAGTTTTCCCTCCTGGCTCCTCTTCTGCATCTACTCCTAAAATGCTGCTGCCTCCTGAGTTCAGTTCCTAGACCAGGTATGATTACTCTATATACTCAACTTGAGTGATATCATCTAAATGCTGGTGATTTTTCTGGGAGAATATTCTCCATGGTTCTCTTATATTCTTTCATGTCTTGTGAAGTCAGGTACTGACTACTCTTTATCTGAAACTATCATTTTAATAAAGGACAGTCTTGGAACATAGAAATAGTATCTCCTCCTGGTTAAAAGGAGAAAGTTCACTTTCAGGTTTAGATAACATGATGCCCCCTCCTGAAGAAAGTAAATCATGCTTATTGCCCATTATAAACGACTTGGATTCCCTAAACTCAGATTTCCACTCCCGTAATGTAACTCACTGAGTGCATAGGTGCCATCTGGGTGCTTCTGAATCACCCTGTGGGAACTGGGGCTATGGGCAGCTGTATAAGCCATCATGACACTCTGGCTACTGCCATTGCTGTGAATAATACGCTGTCCTTCATTTTGATCTAGGAGTTTCACATCTCCCATCAACATCCATGATCCATGGAATTATGGCAAGTTAAGTTGTTAATTTGAAAGCAGGTTAAAATATCAGGCCCTTCACAATTCTTAACAATTCCCTGTACCAGTTAGAACACCATAGATTATAAATAGGAGAAAGGAAAGAAAGAAGGAATGAAAGACCAAAAGAATATGTATTCTTTTGAGAAAGAGAGTGGAAGGACGGGAGGAAGGAACGAAAGAGAGGCGGGCGTAGGAGGTAAGACAGCCTTTCGAGAATATGCTAGATTGGTTTAGGCTAATCAGGTCTCACTCCTAGATCTTGAAGTTGTGTCAACTTCCTCTAATAGACATGGACTGGATAGGGAAGGAGTGGCCACTGAAATAAAAACTGATTCCTGTTACAAAGGGAAGAGGGGCAACTAATGCTGGGTAGGCAATTATCACATGTCCTTTGCAAGCCTGAACCTGTACCCCTGACTATACTTGCATCCAAACCAATACTTTCAATTGCTCCACGGACATCTCTACCTGGCTCTCCTATAGGCACCTGAAACTCAATATGCCTCTCCTCATTCTCTTCTTTTTTCTGAATTGTCTGTCTTGGTAAATAGCAGGGTTATCCACTCAATCAGCCAACCTCCAAATATGAAAGTCATCCTAATTTCTGCGTGCCTCCTATCCCTACGTCTAATAAATGACTAACTCCATTTGGTTCTATTTCTAAGTACTGCTTGGAATTACCCTCTTTTTATTACATTTCCACTGGGATGTTCCTGATTCAAGTCATCGTTGCTCCTCTCCTGTGTTACCACAATGTCACCCTAACTGGCATTTCTGCTTTCAATCTTGCTGTCTCTAAACTATTATCCACATTACTACTAGATTTGTTTTGGAAAATAAAAACCTAAACCTGTCTGAACCATATTTAAAAGACTCCCTGTGTCATCAGACAACAACATTCTCCTTAATGCGGCCCTTTATGATCTAGTTTCTGTACCTTTTTTACTCCAACCACTCCTTATAAAAGTTTTTCAAACATACCATTCTCACTCATGATGACTTGGCTCAGGCTGTCTCCTCTTTAAGAAATACCTTCCACTCCAACAAAGTCTGAGTAATTCCCACTTCTTTAGACTCAAGACTGAATTCAAGCTTAAAACAGCACTGCACTTTCTGATTCCAGCTGAGGCTGAGCTAAGGGGCTTCTTTTCTGTACCTTTGCCATCTAAGCCTGTAGCTTCCAACATGTGTTTCTATCATAGTACTTACATCACTGTATTACCATCAGTCAGTTTCTTTTCCTTCTCTCTTTTCTAATAATCTGCAAGGTCGTTAATGGTATGAGTCCATGTTGAGCATCCATCATCCAGCATGGTGGCTGACCCATAATGGAGACTCACTGACAGTGAATGCTGAATGAACAAATCACGTTTTACCAGTGCATTCAGAGTCGATATTTAGCTTTGCAGCATAGCCATGCTGGTTGTCTACAATGCCTGTGTTATACCAGTTGCTAAACATTTGAATATCATCCTTATGCATGGATCTTATCCCTGTACATGTCACTTGATGTGTAGGATTGCTGATACCATATATTTATAACTGGTATCAGTAGCTAGTTTTAGTGATTGATTCTTGACTTTGCCAAACACATTACTGTTGTGAATGTGTGATTTAATGCAGTCAGGATTGTGCTCTTCTGTTCCAACTACACAATCAGCTGGAACTTGCTAACTGGAATAATGAATACCTTGCTAACATGAAGAAGAGAAGTGGCTGATCAATCTCACAAGCAGATGCACGAAGGGGGCCTAGAAACCCCGTTATCACTATCTACACACTGACCATCACCCATTCCTCTAAGACAGCTCTGTTAATTTTAGAATATATTTCTACTAATCCCATTGCTAACTCATAACTTAATGATAAAAACAGTAAGAATAATAATAGCTAATATTTACTGTACACCTACTAGACGCCAGGTATAGTGCTGAACACTTCACATTCAGCATTCATATTGTTTCACTTAATCCTCTCAACATGACTGTGCATTCTCATTACCTGTATTCACCAGTGTATTGGTGCTCTGTTGTCATATGAAAAATCGCCACAAACTCAGTGGCTTGAAACAACACATATTCTGTAAGTCAGAGAGGTTCAAGGTCCTCTTTTAAACTTGAAACTGTAGAATTCATGGAAGCTGGTGGGAAAACCCCCCCATACTTTGAATCTCTCTGATTTCTCTGTTACTGACCTCTAGAGCTGACCTTTACAGAGTTAAAGTGATTAGGTCAAGCCCATATGCATAATTTCCCTTTTGATTAATTCAAGGTCAACTGACCAATAACCTCAATTACATCTGTAAATTCTCCTTTGCCATGTCATATAACATAATCGTGGGCGCGATTCCTCATCCTCTTCACAGGTTTTGCCCATACTCAACAGGAAGGAATTAGAAAAGGGAGAAAGTCACTGCGGGTCTTTGTGTGATTCTGCCTACCACAACTAATGGGGAAGCTGCTAATTAGAGAAGTTACGTTACTTGGCCAAGGCCAAACACATAGGAAGTGTAGAGCCAAGGACCAAAAACTGAACCCATACTACTCAAAGCTTTTGACACTAATCCCTGTGATATATTTCTTTTTTTAATTAAAAAAATTTTTTTTATTGGAGTACAATTGCTTTACAATGTTGTGTTAGTTTCTGCTGTACAACAAAGTGAATCAGCTATATGTGTACATATATCCCCTCCCTCTAGAGCCTCCCTCCCACCATCCCCCACCCCACCCCTCTAGGTCATGTATTTCTGACCTCAAAAGAAGCAGCGCTTTGATGATCAAGGTGGAATATATGAACCTTTACCCCTTCACACCAGTTCACTTACTTTTAGAAAAGGATTAGTTTCCTCATCTTTATTAAAGGTCTTTAAAGATCAACGTCAACTTAACTTCCTTTTATGCACCACTGCTAGAATATTTTTGCAAAGTACAGCTTTTATCAGATCACTCCTCAGCTCAAAATCTCTCAGTAGCTTTCTCCCTCTTGCCATATCAAATCCAAATAGTATGATCCCACCCGACATTTCCATCTTTATTTCAACTCCTTCCTACCATCCATTCCACTGGCTCCTCTCCGCCACATGCACTATATGGCCCAATGGGAGTAATACCATTTCTATGGCCTGTAATGTGTTTTCTCCTTCATATTCCTTCTTAAAACCTCATCTCCAATCTCTTCTGAGAAACCTGCCCCAATTCTTTCTGCATACACTGATCCTCCCCTTCTAGGAATTCTTATTACACTTAAAGTCAGCAGCACATACATGAGCATTTGATTGATCTCTAATTTTTCATGGATATCCGTTGTTTAACTAACTAGTTTGTAAGTTGCTTTGGGCAGGACCAAACTATTCTTTGACGACCTCCACATTCCCGAGAACAGCAGAAAAATCACATTGTAGGCAGTCAACACATAGAGGTTGACTGATGGAGTTCTCCCAAGTTGGATTCTTCCTTCTCAACCAAGAGAATTTGCCCAGTGTTTAGAAAGCAGCTTTAGCTCATCCAAAGATGCAAACTGTTGTTGTTATGCATTCAGTTTGGTTTTGGACATCAGTACCAGGAATCTGTATGGCCACATGCCTTCTCATTCTGGAATAGGCTACTCCTACCCTGGGGCTAACGGCACCCACCCAAGCTTACAGAACAGACTTCTCTGACATTCCTCTTGCTTGCATGTTGCTCCCACCAATTACTCCTGGAGCTTTATTTTGATTAGGAATGAGAAGACATGATATTTGAGGATTTAGGTTTGAGTTTATGTGCAAAGTTAAAACAGAACATCTAAATTTGTTTTCTTTCTCAACAAAAATAGTAGGAAATGCAGTGATTAAGATGTTCAAGAGAGGCAAGAAGAAGTATGAAGGAAAAAAAACAATGAAAACTACTGTATACAATGCTGGATTCTGAATGAATTTTAGCATCTTTGGAACAAGCTTAGCATTTATAAGAGAGTTCAAGAAACGGCTATACCCAATTTTCATTTATCATTTCCCCCAAGAAATCTATAGTTTTATTAATTTAAATTATTTGTGATAATATAAAAAACTTACTCCTCCATGTCTTTGGGTAAATCACAGCAGGCAGAAGTGACTGACATGGAATGAAAGGCTTCTTTCTGATGTACCATCCAGGAAGAGAAACAGAATTGTCTTACTGTGACTTTCTCAACCTTCTTTAGAACTTTTCCCAGCCCTCCTCCCTCAGGATAGTCAGTGAGAGCATCAGTAGACTAATAACAAAGAAGAAATGAGTATCTTACTCACCAGTGTGCAGGGATTCAATGTCACTCAAAGCTAGAAAAATGAAAACAATTTAATATTTTATTGGTTTTCTCTACAACCACAAAAGCAGGTAATACATACCATTCGGGACTTCGTGAAGGCAAAACACACATCCAACCTCTGCCTTAAATGTCAGTTCAAAACCTTCGACTGAATTCTCTGCAGGCTCTTAAGGTCTATTTGCTTTTGTTTCATTGGAGAGCATAGTGTGGCTCTTTCATTTCTCAGCCCTGGCATGCTGCTCTCCCCCAAGCTAACTGATCTGATGTATCAGTTCTAATTCTATGTTTTCATACAGACACACCAGGCTGCATCTGTGGAAGTCGGGTGGAATATTCACAGCCTGGACCTCTTATCTTGGAAACTGGTCTTGGCCATGGTTTTGGTCTTAGAGAGAGAGTAGACAGGGCAACAGCCAACAGTGATTCTTCTGTCTGTAGGATGACCATCATCAGGAGATGCAAAGTAGGCTGAGTGTCTCATTCCTTCTTGGGCATTCGTCTTACTAAGTGAAACCAAACAATTTCCAAGGACGGATGAAGTGGGAAGTAGAGTGAACATTTACGAAGGAGTTTCTGTATAGCAGGAACAATGATAGGAGCTTTAGTTTGGTGTTTTGACCTGCCACAAATGCTTCAGGTAGGTATTAATATGGACACTTTAGAGATCAGAAAATTAAACCTCACGGAGGATTAAAGACATAGGTAATAAAGGTTGGTGCCAAAACCCCACTCTCTAACTCCAAAGGCGCTTCTGTTTCCACCGTGCCACACTGCCCAGCTTTCACTGGCTTACCACTCTTTGAATGCTGAGCTGAGCTGAGATGTAAGGAATATCCAGCAAAGCAAAAGCTAAAGCACTATTTTTTACATAGTCTCAGCATGCTAATGAGATCCCTTAGTGTAGTGTCAGCAAAATAACACCGTTTGTTAGAAAAATTATTCACTAACTTATCTGTCTGACACAAAGTCCCTTTTTAATTTCCCCCTCACTGAGTTCTGAAAAAAAAAAAAGGAGTGCTCAGATACAAGTGTCATTCCTAGTCTTCCCAAGTTTTCATTTTATTTTTTTGCTCTTTTCTATGTCTATTTCTATTTATTTCTCTGACGCCTATCACCATGGTGTCTAAGTCTCCAGACAAACACATTAAGCTAAAACAAAACATATGAGAGAATTGAAAAGAAAAGCTTCTCAGATCGCTCTCCTCTGGAGCTAAGCTTTGTTGATTGAGAGATAACTGATTGAGCTGTGAAACCCTGGGGCTACACTGGCAGTGTTAGGAACGGGCTCTGGTGGCAATTTGCTATTATTTAGCCATGGAAATGATGATTTACCTACAAACCATTTTTGGAATAGAAGAGTAAAGGAAACCCAGGAGAATAAGACATAGAAAGTAATCCATTTTGATCTTAGAAGATTCTTCACCTCTAAGATCCCAGCACCCCAAATACAGCAGAGTGAAAACAAGGTACCTAGAAGGCATGAGAGATCAGGGCTTTTCTGTTGCTTTTCCTGTTCCATTTTGGTTTGCTTATCCAAGTCATCCCATGATGGCTCTGAAAATGCAGAGCCCACACAAAATTGTCATTATAAAAATAAATTAGTCCAAAGGGTCGGGCCATACAAATGTAGTCTATGTCTCTCTGATGAAAATAGTCACTTTTTAAAAAATGATAGGAATAAGGAGGTGAAATAATACCATTGGAATTTGTAGTTAGGGAGAATGAACGTTCTGTAGAAAAAGAGAAAATCTGCTATATAATATTTTATAAACACTCTTGAAGTCTTGTCTTTTAAAAGTCTGACACCACATCCCTCTCACATGCTTCACCACACATGTGCACAAATACACACAGACACACAGACATCACTAAGGCCCATCTATTTCCTGGGGATTGCAGTCACCATACCACTCCATTGGCTGCTTTGTAAAGACGTATCTACAAGGTCAAGGGAGAAATGTTCAGCATCCTGATTGACACAACCCTGGTGTTTCTGAACCCAGGGCACACAATGGACTAATGATCTTTTGAAAACACAAATCTCATTGTCCATTTTCAATTACTTTTTTTTTTTTTTTTTTAACATCAAAAGCAAAATCTTCAATGTGACTGCAAGGTCTCACGTGATCGGGCTGCAGCCCCACGGCCTCTTCTGCAGCTGCCCTCCCAGCTTCCTTCACTCCACACATACCAGCTTTTGTGCAGGTCCCCGAATAGGCCAAGCTCTTCTCAACTCATGCCCTCTGCCTAGAATGTTTTTCCTTTCTCTCTGAAGTTGCCTTTGAAAAGTATTTTAAGTAATGTTATTGAGTTTTCTAGTTGTAAGTGTAATGAATGCTCTTGAATAAAATTTAGAAAATACTGACAAGTTTAAAGAAAAGGGAAGATAATAGGCTCACAATCCGGAGACACTACTCAGTATTTGAGGCGTTTCTTTCTCCTTGTGAACTTATTTCTTAATACAAATTGTGATCATCTTGTGTTTGTTTGTTTTTTAATATTTATTTATTTGGCTGCATTGGGTCTTAGTTGCAGCACGCAGGCTCTTTGTCGTGGCATTCAGCCTTCTCTCTAGTTGTGGCACGCAGGCTCAGTAGTTGTGGCATACAGTCTTAGTTGCCTTGTGGTATGTGGGATCTTAGTTCCCCAACCAGGGATTGAACCCGCGCCCCTTGCACTGGAAGGTGGATTCTTAACCACTGGACCACCAGGGCAGTCCCTTGTGTTTGTTTTAATGTTTTCTAGGGGGTTAGAAGATAATTATTTTTCAGTTCTACTAATAATTACTTTTGAAATTTTTGGAAACATTCTTTAATATGTATTTCCTAAATGAGCAAAATCAGATATACAAGTACTTCTGAGCAACTTCCTCCCACATTTCTTCTATGGCCATCCTATACACTACCCTGTATCTCAACTTTTTAAATATAACCTAGTATTTTAGACCCCAAGTTTTTAAATTAACATTTATATAATGAAGTTTCTCTTTTCATAATGTAATTATTTTTATTCATGTATGAGTTAAGTGTATAAAATTATTCAGAAATCTATATTTTCACTAATTTAACATTCGCTAGTTCCTTTATACCTCAACTTCCTCTTTCTTGAGTGCTTTATTTGGGTTCTTTCTCAGTCATCTGAACTACAATATCAAATAACATGTTAGATTATAGTACTTAAATAATACATATATTCTCAGCCTTAGATAGCTGAAAAACTCCTTTTGTTTGCATTACAAATAAATTATCTCATTTTGTGTTTTCCATTTTAAAGCACAACTATTTTCCCTCAAATTTATACAGCCTTCGCTTTGTGTCTTAGTACTTAGTGTTATGGAGGAAATGTCCAGAATCGGCCTGAATTTCTTCCTTTCTGCTTTCATTGTTAAAGCAATTTTCCCTTATCAAGATATTTCAAAAAAGTTTTATCTGAATATACCTTAATGTGTTTTAAAAATTTCATCCAAAATAAAGTGAGATATGTGAAACTGCATAATTAGGAATTATCCCAGTTCCTGGAAGTTTTATTTAGAGATGACTTTTCTTATGGTTACTACTTCAATTGTTCTACTTTCTTCCTCAGGGAAATTGAATCTTTAAATTGAATCTCCATTTTGTCTGCCAGTCTATGCTCTTCTAACTCACTATTTTTTATCACTTTAGTCTCTCCTCTGCTCTTTAGGAGACAGTCTTAAGTTTTTTCTCTGCACCACAGATTTATTTTCCACTGTGTCAATTCTGCTCTTTACTGCATCAATATTATCACCACATTTTAAGTTTTCTTGGTAAACTTCCTTATATAATTATATCCCTTTCCCTCTTGGCTTATCATGTCTTCATTCCCACTTGTTTTCCTTTACAGACTTCTTTGTGCTTTTCACAGAAAAATTCTGTCCTCTTAAATCCTATTAGGAGGTTAATATGTGCAATTATTGGTGCCTAGTGGGCTTTATCTATAGTTGCTTAGAGACTCCACACTGCCTCTTTAACTCTCTAAATAGGCAGAGTATATACAAACTAGAATCATAGATTAGTGCTAACATTCTTTTTCCTGACTCTTCCGTCTTTCCCTTTGCATTCCATGATGCAATTAGTCACACCACTGACACCTATCCACCCCACAGGAGCCCCACCCAACAGACATACATCCACAGTTTACGCCTAGTTGTTTTTAAGGAGGTGAAATCACCAACTGGATGTACAAATGGAGCTGCTAATTTAGGAGGCATTATGCTAAGAGAAATAAGCCAAACGCAAAAGGACAAGTATTGTATAATTATATAAACACAAATAAAAATATATGCCATAACTTCCAGTTAGATACAAAATACTGCGTATCTACAGCAGGGAGCAGACGATGGCGTGGGGTGCAACATAACAGAGAACAGAAATTCTCTATTCCTCACTGGTCCTAGTTCAAATAGGTCCATCAATTACATTTTTCAATTCATTCAATTGACCATATATAATTCATGATAACTTCTCTACAAAATTTTGGCAATAGATTTGCTGTCAGTCTTAGTTTTAAGTTTCCTTTTATTTTTTTATGTTTGGTACTTTTCTGAATTATAACAATTATACTATTGGGAAATTTGGAGATATTTCAATAGAGTAGCATTTTAAAATTAGAAATATCTTTCAAGATTTCAAAACACATAACTGGGGTCACCCTTCCCTGAGAAATTCAAAGTAAATGACTGAGTCCTGCGCGTGTGTACACATTTCGTTTATTTTTTTCTGTATATTATAATATCATCTTCGCCATCATCATCATGTACTTTTTGTGTTTCTTCCTGCAAATTTAGAATCCCACGTTACTTAAAATGTATAGTTTTATAGAGTGGTTTTTAAATGTTTCTCATGTCATGTTAAGTATGTTTTAATAGTTAAATTCTGGTACCAGTTAAAAAGACTCTACTTCAAAGTCTTTGTACAGGCAATCTGTATCAGGTTTTCTAAAGATAATTGAGCAAAAATATATACTGGTCTCTTTCTTTCATTCCCCTAAAAAAACATTGGTTACATGTCCAGACTATAACCAAGGAAACCACTAGTCACTTGGCAGCCTCAAATTGTAACAGCAGACTAAATATCTAGGAGGAAATAAATGTACAAAGTGGTAAGTGTACAAAGAGGAAATAAGTGCCAAAAGAGGAGATAAGTGCACACACAGAGTATTCGGGGGCGGTGGGGGGGGGGGAGGAAGGAAGAAAATGAGGATGGCGGAGTAGATGAAGGACCAGATTTGGAGTTTAAAGACCTGAGCTCATGTGTCCATACCTCCTAGCTATTAGGTAAACTGAAGGAGCCATTTAATCTCTCTGGCCCTCACTTTTTTAACCCTTGAAATGTGTTCATTATAAGATTCATCCCTAATGGCTGTTATCACAATGAAAATATATCATAACATGCCTTATAATAAAATGTTATAAAAATAATGTCAAAGTGAGGTATGAGGACGCTACAATATGGATTAACCTTGAAAACATTATGCTAAGTGAAATAAGCCAGACACAAAAGGACAAATATTGTATGACTCCACTCATAAAATACCTAGAATAGGCAAATTTATAGAGACAGAGAGTACATTAGAGGTAACTAGGGTCTGGAGGGAGGAGGGAATGGGGAGTTATTGCTTAATGGTTGCTGTAGCTCTGGTGTGATTAAAAAAAAAATTGGAAATAGAAAGTGATGATGGTTGCATAACACTGTGAATATAACTAGTGCCACACATTGTTACACTTAAAAACAGTTAAAACAGCAAATTTTATATCTATTTTAACACAATAATTTTTTTAATGTCAGGTTTTATTTTGTTATTTTACATGTATTCTTTAAACCACTTATGATACAACTTTGTTCAAAAACTAATTGATAAATTTAGGGTGGTATTGTAGTAATTGTGTGAATACATGAACAAATTAAATCAATTAATTAATATAAATATCATGAACAAACATTTACGTAATGCTTATGTATGAGGACTAGTCACCATGGCTACAAGGATACTTGAGAGAAAATTACTCACCCACTTAAAGGATAATCCCATCTATCATTTTAGAATGAGTTTTTAGGATGTGCCTTATGATTCTCCTGTAGTAAAGAGGTACACATGATGATTTATGACATAACTACTCCATATGTGAGCATCCCTCGGATAGCTATGATGAAAATGAATGCTATAATATATATTTTCACCACTCAGGAAGCATGAATCATTAGAACATAAATAACTTTTCCCATTTCAAAACTTATGCATGATCCCAAGAGTTGCTGCTTCCACCTGAATTCCCCATCATGTCTGAAGGTTACAGCTTTCCTCTGGTTTTATCAAAACAGCTGGACCTCACAGAACCTGGGGAACAATACTCGTGACTTTCTGTATTGGCTCCTCTCCTCCACAGTCCAGCATCATCTCATTTTCACTTTAGCTCTCATGAAGCAATCTCATTCCCAATGGGAGTGACTGAGATCACCCTCCCATTCCCCATAGTTAAACCTATCAACAGTTTCATGATAAATGCACTCCCTGCACCAAATACAAAATTGAGATGACTTCAGACTAAGACCTTAGAAGAAAAGAAAGTCAGAGTTAATTCCCCAAACTGTAATAATTTTTATTTGTTGAATATTTTATCTCAGATGAATAATTTTATTTGTTGTAGTCACTTTCTTCTTAGTTTGATAAGTTAATTTAAACTGTATTAGCCCAATTTGAGCTGAATTACTGGGGGTTTTGTAATTGCTTTCTTGGTTCTAAAATTATCTTACAAATGACGTCTCATATTGGATTTAATTCAGCAAGTATTTTGGAGGATCATATTATATAGAGAGCATGGAAACGTTCTATGAGATGCTGTTATAGCAAAGCTGAAGATAATATCACCTATTCCTTGACGCTAAAGATTCAGGATCTAGAGAGAGATTACAGAATTATAAATAAGTGAAATCTTAAGAAAGATAAGGTTTCCCTTGAATATATTTACTTTGCAGAATTAGAAGAATCTTAGAGAGAGAAGTGGCATTTATGATGGGTTTTGTGGCAATGTTAGAAGGTTTATTATTGTACATTTAATCTATTAAACATAAAGGTCCTCAAGTGTACAGACTATCTTAGTTATCTGTGTACCCTGGAAGCAATCAAGTTGTTAGGACAGGATCATAAAGATATCCTGACTGGAACAAAGGCTTTAAGATCGTGCTTCTTATTTGGGAAATATGTTCCTAAGTCACCAGGATTTTTATCAGCACTTACTTACAATAATTCATATTCCTTTTACAAGATTGATCCAGGGACTGAGAAGCTGAAACATAATCAGAGTTGAACAGGACTGGATACTACCAACTTGATCAAGTTAGAAGTCATGAGCTTGAATTCCAGCTCTGCTTGTTAGCCAGGTGAACTTGAACGAGATATTTGGTCTTTCTGAGCTTCCAACTTGTCCACTGAGATTAGAAATAACAAAATGTGGCACTCAGGGTTTGAGGATGATTAAATAAAATATTAAGCCTTTCACAAAGTAGAAATTTAAAACAGGTTAGACAAAGTTGAATTAGACTCAGCAAGACATGTTTCAAAAAAATCTTTTATTTATTAATAATAATAGCACATATGAATCGAATGTTGATTGTGCATCAGTATCAAAAATACTATGTTCCGTACACGGTCTCATTAATCTCCAGACCAACAGCAGCTCTGAGAAGTAGAGATAAAGAAACAGAGACTTCATGGTATTTACTTGCCTAAGCCTGGAAGTGGAATAGACAGCCTTTGAGCCCTTACTGTCTGCCTCCAGAATTTTTGCAATTAGTCATAATGCAAACTATTTCCCAGCGAAATGAACAACTGCAAACTTCTGAATCTAGTAAGAATACAACTTTTTAATTTGTCTCCTGTTAGGGAAGCTGTTTTTCCTCCTTGCCCCCTGAAGGGTACTGTCTTCCCCTTTACAAGAAGTTCTCGCCTTCTTTGAGAAACCTTTAGCTCTGGCTTCCCCCTCTGTCACTGTCTCTTCCACAAGGGAGGAAGATCATCTGGTTAGTGAGGTTGAGGGGTAAGGGTGTAGGCCAGGCTTGTTGATAATGCAGCCCTATCTCCTCCATAGGGTCCCCTACCCAGCATGTTCTGACTCTGCCTGGAACGCTCGTTGCTGCCCTGCTGCTCTGTGACAAGGTGAGTAAGGTCCATTCAAGGACAAAGTGTAGGAAACCAGGTGTTAGCCTTGGTTCCAAGCTATCTGAAATAATTCTAATACCTTGATGCCTATCAGATTCCATGTGTATTTATCAGTTGGTTCAACATCTGGAGGAGACAGAGGTATGATTAGCCATTAATTTCAAGTTCCAACACATGTGAAATTTGGCCAGTGGTATGGGCATTTTAAACTCCACTTGGAAAATGGACCATAATGGATGAATGAACTTTTTGTATCCAGAATCCATTTTTTGCTCTTTCTCAAAGTATATCTTATGAAACATAGATACGGATAAAATATGGTCTGAGTATAATTAAATTGTCACTGAAGAAAAGAATGAAGAGGATGTGAGTTTACTACCTCACAAGGCGGGGAGGGTTTAAGATGAAGAGAGTCACTGGAGCCAGTCAGATCCTAGCTCTACATTATCAGATACCTAATCATCTAATCTTTAAGTCACTTTAATACCACCAAGCCTCAGCTTCGCGTCTATAAAATCAAATAACAATGCTTCATTACAGGATTGATCTGAGAGTCAAATTTATTAAAGAGCAAACAACTTACCACCATGTTTAATATACCATGAGCACTCAGCGGTATCTAATGCTATTATTATTATATTATCACCATAATTTATTCAATTAACCAGTTACTGATTTTTCCATAGATAATAGAATAAAAGAAAGTAACCTAAAATTTGGTAAGAAAGAACCCAATAAAAAAGAATGAGCTTTTAAGCCGTAAAATGTGTTAGGCATTTTAATAGACATGTTTTTGAATTGTTATTCATCAAGCTCATTTAAAATAGGATCAGTAAACCACCAGTATTTTTAGATTATTTAAGCAAGGGTAGTAGTACTTGCCCATGATATCTTCAATTAGTTAAAGCATGTCATGACTTTATACGATGCTGATCACAGGGCAAATTGACATTTTTTGTTTTGCTTTGTCATAATTGATAAAGTAAAAGATGCCATTTCTAGAACAAAATTTGTTATATTCATATTCCAATGAACTTTTTTCTTTCCTCCTGAAACATTTTTGATTATGAATACTGGTTATAACCTTTCTCCATGCCCAATAACCACTATTATTACTGCCCTCTCAACTGTGGCCAGTTTCAGATTTAGAAGTTAAGTGACTGTCACTACCTTGGCTCCTAATTACTGAAGACACTCTAAAATTGAGACTTGGTTGCTAAGAAATATAGCTTTGAGGGAACATTTCTGGTATCTTTTATGTTTATGTTGAGCCTTAGATTAATGCAAAGCACGATATATTTCCAGCTGGTGACTAAAATAAAAGCCAACTGCAAAAGAAAAGTAATCAGAAACTATTGTTGTGTTCAGATAATACAAAGTGAACCTGTGTTTCCAGTTATTCTGTGTTAGTAATTGTTTGAAGTTGCACGGTGAATTGCATAATTGAGAAATTCAGAATCAGGCATTTTAAATAATAATATGTAGCAGCTGTCAAGGTAACTTGGGAAGGGTATTGGAGAATTTTTTTTTTTTTTCCGGTATGCGGGCCTCTCACCGCTGTGGCCTCTCCCGCTGCGGAGCACAGGCTCCGGACTCGCAGGCTCAGTGGCCATGGCTCACGGGCCCAGCCGCTCCACGGCATGTGGGATCTTCCGGACCGGGGCACGAACCCGCGTCCCCTGCATCGGCAGGCGGACTCTCAACCACTGCGCCACCGGGGAAGCCCGGAAATTTTTTTTTTTAAGTAAAAGGAAATGGGAACATTCTTATTTATTGATCGTGTTTGTGCTTTATGCTTTGCACTGACACCACAGAATGCAAAATGTGATACATTTCCAGCTGGTGACTACAGTAAAATCTTTTCTCAGACTTCAAAGGGAGCAATCTGAAAATGTTCTGGTATTCTTTAATACTCTATTATAATATGAGCATATTCTATTAGTATGTGTGTCTAATTAGCTGAATCAGAAGTGAGGCAGGTAAAGGATATTCCTGGAAGGTAATACTGTAGGGCTACAAAACTGAGTAAGATGATGACTGAACAGACCCATGAAGCATCATACAATCTGAATTTTTATCAAAATCAAACCTTGGGCAAAATTTCAAACTATTTGCAGAGATGCTACTGGGTACTCATATGTCTATGTTGCTTTATATTTTTAAAGAAAACATGCACAGCACTTGCTATGTGCCAGGCCTCATTCTATGTTCTGTACCCACTTAACTCATTTGATCCTCAGAACAACCCTGTGGGCCAGGTCTATAATTATCCTCACTTTTCAGATCGGGAAACTGAGTGATGAATCGATTAAATAACTCATTCATGATGCCAGATAGGAAGTGCCAGAACTACAATTTAAACGAAGCAAGTTTGCTTTCAAAGTCTATACTCTTGACCACGCAGTTTCTCTTCTTGTGGGAGGGTCTGGAGTCCTTTATTTTCTAAGCACAAGTCTAATGAAAGTAGAAATGTATTCTAGTCTCCTATCTGTGCCTTCCCTTTGTGGGTTCCCCATTGGGAGAGCCGTGGAATAAGAGTGTTCTTGCCTCCCTGGTTTCAGAATGTGCTTAGTTTCACCCTTTGGAGTTAGAAGAGAAGAACTGAGCTGATTGGGTTTTTAGGGACGTTGCTTGTTTCACCAGCTTTAGCAGAGGTGACTTCTGCACCTCCAAAAGCACATCAGACCCATGGGCAGCCTCAGTTTGGGTGTTTTAAAGCACCACCGCTGACTGAGGGAAAGTCATGTTTGCTACCTATGTGTCTCGCTGTAAAACAAGATATTCTGGGGCCAATGACAAATGCTTTTGTATAGCATAATAATGCAATTTGGCTGGTCTTCTTCAAAGGAATTTGCACAATGGAATTAACTGAACACATCAGAGTGAAAATAAAAGAGTTCACAAGAAAGAACAAACAAAACAGAACAAATGAAATGCAAATGAATTTAAGACAATTGTCTTTACGAGTTTTACTCCTCATATCTCTTAAAATAATTGCCAAAGTCCTAGGTTTAAAACTGATATTATATGATTTTGGTGGATAAACCATAAGCATGCTACCTAGAGGTACGGAAAAACTTAACAGAAATTATTCTAAATATAAAGACCTTATCCACTCATATTAGTGAATTTAAATTAAAATATCTGTAGTGTGATCATATATTTAACTCTTTCATTTTTCCAGTCTAGGGTTGAAATATTTAAGCACAGACAGAAAAATATAAATTCTCCGTGTACAGAGAACAAGAACAAAGTAGCCTTCAAGGTTTTAACAAAAGCACACATATGATAGATAATCATAAAATTGAGGTCATGAAATTCTTCACTGGATGTCCTAGAATCAAGGTTTTAGGGTTCTGGGAGAGTCCTCTGGGCTGACTTAAGGTTTTTTGCCTGATTTCCTTGAGATTCTATTTAAGGTGGAGTTTGAGACTGAGAGGCAGAGAAGCTGCCTGGATCTCGAGCTTTTGAAAGAATATCTGAGCCTGAAAGGCAACTAGAACCAAAGGCTGGCTTCTAATGCAGATCTGCTTGGCTTTCATCCTCAAATATTAATTTAAATAGTCCACCCTCAAATAGACAGAGATTCATTCAGATGGGATCTCACAGCCTCTTAAGATTGGGACCAAATCAGAATGTGTGTGTGTGTGTGTGTGAGAGAGAGAGAGAGAGAGAGAGAGAGAGAGAGAGAGAGAGAGAGAGAGGGAGAGAACACAGAAAAAAGAATTATCATTTCTTCCCAAGAAAATAAGTCTTAGGACCTAGTATTCAGGACTGCATGATGACAGTTATTTCTGGGACTTATTGAGAGCATTTGACTACATTTCCAACGCCACCACTTCATGTGACAAGTGTCAGGCATAGGCCATTCAGTGATCCCTCCCTAGTCAAGAACTTGCACATGCCCACCAGGTGAGGGCCTGAGGATTGTTATGAAGAAGAAAATCACTGAGGTTAAACTCCCTAACCAAGCCTCACCACAATCTTCCTCACCAGCCCTCACTACCCCTCACCATCTGGACTCTGGCCCCAGATCAGTGGAGTATGTGATGGCAGGAGGGTTTTCCCCCAACACAGGGTTCGGTGGAGTGACTGCAGGCAGGGAGTGGCTGCTGTCTTCCCAAGAAACCTCTCCAATCTGGAGTGAATTTCACTCATTTACCAAACACGCTGCACATAAATTATTCCAAACCATGTTTACTTACTTGGGCCTAAAATCCTGTAGATGGACAAAGCACACATGGCCACAGAAAGAAAAAAAATCCTGATTGGAGCCTAGCCTGGTGAACACAACTTTTCCTTCTCCAAGAAGTTAAGTCCGGGTTTTAACCCTCTGGCATCAGATGTGGCCACACAGCAGAATATATTAAATTAAGAGACTTTTTTTTTCTTTTTGGTCAAAGACATGTAAATAAATGATCAGGAGAAGTAAAGCTAATATAAAAAAGAGATTCACAGATGAGTTTATCAAGAACAGAAGGAGAGTTCCATAGTTCTTAAAAATTATGTCCCCAGCTCATTCTCCTATAAGTTTATACTCAATGACCAGTGATAGCAACTTTTTCTCCCAACCTGACTATTATTCAATTTTAGGGATTTCCTGGGTGTTTTATTGCAAACACTTTCTTAGGGAATTGGTAAAAGAAAAGCTTCTCTCTCAGCTAATAAGATGCATTTCTACTCAATTCTTCAGCTCATCCAACTTGAGGTTTCTAGGGCCATATTACTAACTCACAAGACTGTTGTGAGACTTAATTAAGCAGCATTTGCAAGATCCTTCAAGATGTTCACATAAAAGTTGCTAAGAAAGAATCAAATCTGGCATCATAACAGAGGGGCCTCCAAAGGAGACCTCCTTCTATTAATATTTTTTTCTTAATTCTAACCAAAACTCAGTGGTTGGCCAATGCCAAGACACTGTTTGGAAATACCTGGATGATGGAATTCTGATGTTTGCAATCAGATTTCTTTCTGGCTTGCTCTTAGTAGTGTATTCCTATTAGGCCATAACTCACACAGTACCCCAGGACTACAGCATTTTCTTTATAGCTTTTTTCGTTTGGGGGAACATTTTTTTTTTTTTTTTGCGGTATGCGGGCCTCTCACGGTTGTGGCCTCTCCCGTTGCGGAGCACAGGCTCCGGACGTGCAGGCTCAGCGGCCATGGCCCACGGGCCCAGCCGCTCCGCAGCATGTGGGATCCTCCCGGACCGCGGTACGAACCCGTCTCCCCTGCATCGGCAGGCGGACTCTCAACCACTGCACCACCAGGGAAGCCCTGGGGGAACGTTTTTTTTCAAAGCAAACAAACCACCCAAGAACCTCACGGCAGTCCAGTAAGTAAGAAAATATCTATTGTCCTGTTGTGCTCTAACAGGGACACCAGCTCATATTCAGTTTTGACTGCTCTTCCTATTTTCCAGATCATCAGTGTCAGAGATGAGTTTCTCTTGTCCTTCATTTGAAAGTTGTCTGCAACCACAACCTCTGAAATCCTTCTTGGGAGCCTTCAGGTCTGTTTGGATTATTTACCTTGTTGCAGCATTTCCAATCATCTTGGCTTTGTTATCCAGCCCAGCATTATTTCTAAGGTCCATCAATTTCTGGCCCTGAGTCACTGAAGCTCTTATTTCCCATCACAGAATTCTAAGAATGTGCTCAGCATGAGAGGCATTGTGCAAGCTAAGGCTGCAACCATCAGTAATTTTACCAAGTTGAATTTCCCAGGGTAGGTGTCAGCAGTCTTACTTCCCAGACCCCACCACACAAGGAGCATTGCCTCCCCACCATGAGTGGAGGATTTGATGGCAGAAGAGTTTTTATTCTGCTTGCTATGCACTGTAGGGCAACAGGCAGAAGTCCTGTGTGCTTGCCCAAGAAGGCACCACCACATTAAGATGAGTTTTCAAACTTTTTTTCCCTTCTGCTCTTGTCATACAGAAAAGGAAAGTAGCATGTAGGTCAGCACCAAATACATAATAAGCATTCAATTGATGTTTGTGATGACGAATCATTCAGTCAGCAAATCTTGTTGAGTCCCTACTATGTGCCAGATACTTTTCTCAGAACAGGAAATACTGTGGTAAGAAAAACAGATAAAGCCCTGCCCTTGTGGAATGTACAGTCTTGTGTGGGGCAAAGATGCAAAAGTATCCTCAAAGCTCAAAGCACAACTGGCCAGTTTCAGCAAATCAGACCAAAGACACTGCAACTTCTCAATAGTAAAATTTCTGGCATTTCAGCCCTTGTTCCCCAGACAATAGCTGTAATTCTCTTTGACTTTAGTTTTAGTCTCACTGTTCTAATACAGAAGCATCCAGAAATGCTTCTGTTTAAACCCTGCCCAAGGACTGTTTAAGATAGAAGCTCTTACAGCCTTTGGATTTGAAATTAATATAAAGCGTGTCGTGGCCCCATCACTTGAAGGACTAAGAGAGCCTAGAATTTGGCTCGGCGAATGGCCTGGTCATTTACTGCGTCCTTCCTTAGGGCCTGTGCTCATTCACTGCATATTCACTCCTCTGTCACTGAGGCCGTTCAGCAGGTGTCTGCCTTGACACATCCATACTTAATGATTACTCTGGTTCCTAAAACGTTTCATCAACTGGCTGAAGTTAAGATTGATTGTACTACCCGTACTACCTTTATCTATTAAGTTAGTTACTCTATTTAAAAAAAAAGAATAAATAGGTGTGTCTGGGAGGATTTATTTTTAAAGACTTTAGTAAATGATCTCAGAGTCCCCATTTTTCTTCTTCCTACAACTTTGCAAGCAAATTACCCCTGGTGTGATGCCTCATTGTATGTCTCCTACATACACATGTGGTTTGATAGCCCCTACTTGACCAACAGCTCCCCAGCAAGTTACGGTGCTCAAACAATCCTCACCTTCCAGCATCTTCTTGTAGGTCCATGGCATTCAGCTGCAGGGAAAACTTTATCTTTGATTTTTTTTTTTAATAATTTCCAGGGGCTGATGTGTTTAGCTGAGACTGCATTTTTTCATAAGAAGTAGGGCTTCTCAATACTATGGAAAGCCACACTGCAATATTTTGGGATTAATTTACTAGTAACAATGAATTTAATACAAAACATACTTCTATTGTAGCAAAGAAAAAAGCCTAAGGGAGCAATATGCATTTTTCAGATTCTGCCAAACGAGGCAATGTTTGTTTATGCTTTAGAGAAAATAAATTAATGTTTTGTTTACATTTGCATACATCTTTCTAAAACACATGCATACACAAAACACAGTTGCTGCTGTGTTATTATTAATATTTTTGTTATGGGGCCTCTTCCTGTCAGTCCATATGGCTTCCTCCACATGGCTTTACCTTTCTACCCTAAGAATGAATCTTATAGCCCTTCCTAACTTGCCATGACCTATGTAACCTAGGTAAAGACACTAGGAAGCACTGACTTCTACTCTGGATTGACATTGCCACCACAGTTCATGGATATTATATATATATGTACATCTCCCATAAGATTTACATGAAAACATCATCCAATAAAGAAAATTGATAAATTCTTTCTAAATAGTTACTCAAACTGAACAAGTGACTATTTTCAAGGCTTGGAAAATATAAATTAACAGAAAAAACTATCATTCCTTTTAAGAATTTGACCTAAAATGTCTACTCAGCCTTAGGTTTTATTCAAAAGGATTTTTTTTCTATATATATATCAAGAAGTCCTCTTTCTGATACTTCTTTGCCTTAACATAGCCCTAATGTAAGAGAGCACGTTTTTTGACCCTGTTACTTTCTTAATGTATTTCCCCCTTCACAATTCAAATTTGGTCACAAGTGTGTGAACCAAATACACTAATTGGTTATTATTTATACTTTTAAAATCCATTTAACATTTTTCTTCCTTCTCCCTTTTCCCTGTGTTTCTTTTTCTCTTCCTATTTTTTTTGCTTCCTTGTTTTTTAACATATGTGTACATATATTTGCACATATATATAGAAATACTTATAGGCTTAAGTGTGCATGTGATTTATATAGATATATGTTTGTACATATAAAAATTAATTTATTTCTAGCCCTATCCACTAAGAGGTCCACAAAGTAACAATACCCCAGTAGCAATGATCACACTAAACACCCAGATCTTGGTTTCTAATTACCCTTCTCCACAAAAAGGAATCTGGGTTGCTTGGAGAAATGAATGATTTCAGAACTAGAGCAGGAAAAGTGCAAAATAAACTTGAAACAACTTGTGACCAAAAGGTGAAGACATGCTCAAACAATGATGGAAAGGTGTCAAAAGAACACAGGAAGGGACCACTGTTGGACATATTAGGAAGAGTTTGAGCATCAAAATAAGTACTGATAATAATGAAATACACCAGTTAAATGAAGTTGGAACCTATGTTCACACTGATATAAATACAAGTGGGAGAAGCAAGAGTTCTTCCTTAAAATAAAACACTAACTAATAAATGTAGAAGAAATGGTGGAAATAGAAAATTACCATTAGGTAACTATCACAGTTCAGGCAAGGGGTGGAGATTATTGAAGCCAGAATATTGTGTACTCTCAGAATACTTTCCTGCAAAACACTAGGCAATTACAAAGGAAAATGTTGACATTATGATGGGGAAATCTGCCAGACAACAATATGGCCAAATGATCAAGTTTCACATCACCAGACGTGATGGTGATGTGATGTGCTGAAAAAAACACAGCATCTTTCCTACAGTATTTCTGCCAAGAGAGCATAATCTAGTCTGGTCATGAAGAAATAGCTTAAGAATTGGTCAAGGACATAAAAGGGAAAGACCATAGAACTGTTTCAGTTTGGAGGAGAGCAAAGGGATGTGACAACTAAATGCCATGAGTGTTCCTGGATGGGATCTTAGACCTGAAAGGCAGAACTTCATTGGAACAACTGCCAAAATTTGAATTGGGTCTGTTGACTGAATGACTGTATCATTGCAGTGTTGGTTTCCTGGGTTAGAGGTTTGCATGATGCTTATGTAGGTGAGTGTCCTTGATTTGGGGAAATACACACTGGAGTTTTTAGAATAGTTAGGGCTTTGTTTGTTTGTGTGTGTATGTTTTGTTTTGTTTTGTTTTTGCCACATCACACAGCTTGTGGGATTTTAGTTCTCCAACTAGGGATCGAACACGGGCCCTTGGCAATGAAAGCACGGAGTCCTAACTACTGGACCGCCATGGAATCCCCAGGGCTTTGTGTTTTCAATTTGCTCTCAAATGATTTAGAATACCAATGTTAATGGGGATACCAATAGGCCTGTGTGTGTGTATGCGTGTGTGCACACGTGTGAGTGCAGGGGGAAGACAGGGATAGAGACAGAAGGAGACAGAGAGAGATAGAAAGAGAGAGAGAGAAAGGTGATAGAGCAAATGCTTTAAATAACAGTTGGGAAATCTGGGTAAAAGGGATATGGAGAGTTTTGTACTTTTAATGTAACTCTTTTATAAATGTGATATTACTTAAAATAAATTGTTTATTTTCTTATCTCAGACAATTTTTCAGTTTTATTTACATCCTTTTCTCCTGGCTGTGGTGAAAAATGGGAACAACAGTTGAGGACTCTAACAGATGCTCTCATAAACTGAATATGTATTTGTAATCCACATTTAAAGTAGAAACATCTGAGGAAACATCTTGACCTCTCCTATCCTTCTCTAGGGTTCCAAAGAAAAAAAGGAAAAGGTTATTTTGCATGTACAGAAATCTCCCCTTTCTACTCATTGGTGTATTTGCATTGTGTCACTCTGTTCCTGCAGAGAGGGACAGTGGAGTCTATCATATTCTGATTTATCACATCTAGCACCCACTGTGTACTTAATAAATTATTACTATGTGGTTAGTTACGTCTTTTCAGCATTCTCCTGCAGAGTAAGGTGAAAATACACAGACTCTGAGTCAGACAGACAAGATTTCAAATTCTTGCTCTCACCTGTTTCTAGCTGCTTCTTTAATTGCCTGAGTCTCAGTTCCTTGGTAGGGTTGTTGAAAGGATTAAATATATTTAATATATGATTTGGGCCCAGGGCAGTGACTGGGCTATAATGGATTCAATGGGTAATAATGATTCTTACTGCTTTTTAACATGTTATTACCTTTGCCCAAAGATGACAGACACAATGAACCGAAACAAGTTGAAAATTGTGTAGTATAGAGCCCCTGAATATCAAGCAGTGGGCTTTGGGGAAGAAAGGAGAGAGAGGATCTATGAGCCAACAACAAACTATTCCACTCCATACAACTTGGTTGTCACTGTCATTACCATTACCATCACCGTGAAGAGCACCATTACCTTATCACTAACATTCATGCCACACTTGCTCTGTACCTATAGTATCTCTTTTAATTCTCACCACAACACTCTGAGATGGTGTCCATTACTCTCCCTCTTTTATAGAGAGGTTAAGTAACTTGTTCAAAGTCATCTAGATAGTAGGTACCAGAGCTGGGATTCAAACCTAGAGAGCCCTACTCCAAAGGTGGCCATTCCAGTACACTATACCCCTGAAGGAGTTCCTCCTGGGGTGTCTTCCTAGATCCAAAAAGAAATTAGACAGTCACATCTGAGTCTTGAATCTCATGTTAACTTTCTGGCTTTAAGATTCTTGAGGTCCACTGGAAAATGTTTAAACCCAGAGATCAGCAATGGCCTTCCACTGGATAACAGAACTTAATAACCTAACCAGAAGCCCGAGAGATGCCTGTGGTATGTCAAGGGTGCAGTCTAAATAATGTGCAGCTGGCCATTACATTTGGCCCTGATGGCTCTAACCTTAATATTTGAAAGTAGATTCCAACCTGACAAAGGCAGAAGTTTTATCTTCTTTGTTCATACAGGGATACCTCCTTTACTAAGCATAGTGCCAGGCACAAACAAGGTAGGAGCTAAATAGTTGATAAATAAGTGAGTGAACTCTTTTGCACCATTTAATGACACTCAGCAAGTACTTGTGTCACCACTGCTATTAACCTTGAACGCATTTCCCTACCTCTTTGCCTCAGTTTCCTCATCTGTATAAACTAGAGATGATAGTTGTATATGCCTCATAGGACCATTTGAGGATAAAATAAATGAGTACTGCTTAGAAAACAATGCCTGGTACACAGTGTTGGTCATGATTATTTTTATTTTTATTATTTACCGTAAGTTCCTAAAGGCCCGCAAAGGCTACTCAATATAGTCCTCAGCAAGTGCCTAATTTACTTCTAGAGAGTAATTTCCATCACACCGACTTATAAAGTATTTAGACCTATTTGAACATGTACATCATCATCTCTCCATTACCAAGCATTGATGTCACACCTACTGGACAAGACCAGTATTAATAGAGCGATTTTTGCATTCTGCACTCATCTTAGAAAGCTTTTAATCCACTGGCACATTTCACAAGTAATTATAAGCAGCTCCATTAGTGATACCAATCCCCTTTCACCTTTGCATGCATACAGTTTCTTAACTTTCCATATTTCAAGCCTTGCTTGATTGCTTTTTGCCAATTACTTTTTTCATTTCCTGAAAGGTCTTCATTAATTTCTAATTGTAGACTTTCTTATCTGCATTTTTCTTCTTTAAATAAAATTAGAAATATAAATGTTCAGGAATTTTGCCATTTTATATTCATCATATTGCCATGGCTTTTGTTGTTTAACTTTCAGAATGTATTTTTTCCTCCTTAATAACACTTGATCATATTCACTAAAATTAACTCATTTAAGTCCTTGCATCTTTCCACCACTTATTTTAAATATGTACCCTGTTTTTAATCCACCTCTACTTTTTATCCTACTCAGATCATTTTTAAGCTAAAGATAATTTGAGTTCTTCATCTAACACATTTTACCTCTTCCTTCACTGATTTCAAGAGGAGTTACAACTATTGTCTTTAATAACAGTACATATCTCCTTCTAATACTTAAGAGATTAAGTTTTTTCTCTTGTTGCATGACTCATATTACTTAATCTAAAATCTCCCTTTTAAAAATGCCTGTTGTAACAAATCAACTATGATGAACATAAGTTAAGAAAAGTTTTTAAAAGATATACACAATAAAAGGGATGACAGAACATTTATCTCCACAAGTTAGGTCAAACAAAATGGTATATGCCTCACAGGGCTCTTATGAAGATTAATTTACGCATGAACACTTACCTGCCCCCACAAAATAAATATGGGTCTATATGTATTCCCCAAAACACATTATTCCTGACATACTCAATCATTCAATCATTACCTATATCTTAAGCTTATTTCTTTGGATTCTTACAAGTTGTCTAGGTACTGTTTGAAATGTCTAAAACACCATAGTGAGATCATAATCTCACGATTCCTATGTCAGCTCTCCACAGAACTTCAGTTACACTAATTTTTCAGGCATTGGGTTCTACTGACAGTTTACTTATTTCTTGTATGAGTATATGAGCTTCTGAGATTGAAAACTCCCTTTTTTTCAGGTACTTGGAAAGTGCATAGGTCCTAGGCATTATAGATATTGTGTCCAATAATCATAATGGCCCATTAGCTCTGTGTTGGGTAAATTAGAATCTTAATAAATGTACTGTTGGTGTGTTAATTTTAACAGAAACAATCTCCAACACTCATAGTAAAGAATATTTTAATTATACATTAAATATAGGGTGGTAATAGACAGATATCTGATAGAATGGTGTTTCCATTCTTTTTATATTCATGTTATGGGTCATTCGTGAAATCTTACTTTTGATTTTGTTTTTCCATTATATTCTGAGGTTTTGCAATGCATCTCACTCAACATAGATTTGGAATCTATTGCAGAAATCTGTTTTTACACATTGATTCTGGCTCCTATGTCCACTAAGTAGACTTTCTGGAAAGAAAGAAAGGAAAGAAAAAAGAAAAGAAAAGAAAAGAAAAAAGAAAGAGAGAGGGAGGGAGAGAGGGAGGAAGGAAGAAAGAAAGTAAGTCGGGAAGGAAGGAAGAAGGGAGGGAGGGAGGGAGGAAGGAGGGAAGGAAGGAAGAAAGAAAGGAAGGAAGGAAGTCAGGAAGGAAGAAGGGAGGGAGGGAGGAAGGAAGGAAGGAAGTCAGGTAGGAAGGAAGGAAGAAGGGAGGGAGGGAGGAAGGAAGGAAGGAAAGAAAGAGAAAGAAAAGGAAGAGAGAAAGGAAGGAAGGAAGGAAGGGAGGAAGGGAGAGAGAGGGAGGGAGGGAGGAAGGAAGTCAGGAAGGAAGGAAGGAAGAAAGGAGGGAGGGAGGAAGAAAGAAAGTCAGGAAGGAAGGAAGGAAGAAGGGAGGGAGGGAGGGAGGGAGGAAGGAAGAAAGAAAGTAAGTCAGGAAGGAAGAAGGGAGGGAGGGAGGGAGGAAGGAAGAAAGAAAGAAAGGAAGGAAGGAAGGAAGGAAGAAGGGAGGGAGGGAGGGAGGGAGGAAGGAAGGAAGGAAGGAAGGAAGGAAGGAAGGAAGGAAGGAAGGAAGGAAGAAAGAAAGAAAGAAAGAAAGAAAGGAACAAAGGAAGGAAGGAAGGAAGAAGGGAGGGGGGGAGGGAGGAAGGAGGAAGGAAGGAAGGAAGTCAGGTAGGAAGGAAGGAAGAAGGGAGGGAGGGAGGAAGGAAGGAAGGAAAGAAAGAGAAAGAAAAGAAAGAAAGGGATGAAGGAAGGGAGGAAGGGAGAGAGAGGGAGGGAGGGAGGGAGGGAGGAAGGGAAGAAAGGAAGAGAAGGGAAGGGAGGAAGGAGGAAGGAAGGAAGGAAGTCAGGTAGGAAGGAAGGAAG
>NW_021703770.1:20548032-20548327 GCF_005190385.1 Monodon monoceros | reverse complement strand
GGGAGGGAGGGAGGAAGGAAGAAAGAAAGTAAGTCAGGAAGGAAGAAGGGAGGGAGGGAGGGAGGAAGGAAGAAAGAAAGAAAGGAAGGAAGGAAGGAAGGAAGAAGGGAGGGAGGGAGGGAGGGAGGGAGGAAGGAAGGAAGGAAGGAAGGAAGGAAGGAAGGAAGGAAGGAAGGAAGGAAGGAAGGAAGAAAGAAAGAAAGAAAGAAAGGAACAAAGGAAGGAAGGAAGGAAGAAGGGAGGGGGGGAGGGAGGAAGGAGGAAGGAAGGAAGGAAGTCAGGTAGGAAGGAAGGA
>NW_021703770.1:20481370-20548022 GCF_005190385.1 Monodon monoceros | reverse complement strand
GGAGGGAGGGAGGGAGGAAGGGAAGAAAGGAAGAGAAGGGAAGGGAGAGAAGGGAAGAAGAGAACAAGCTGGCTACCATTTACTAAGCATGTTACAGGTGTACTACATCCCAGCAATTTTGTTAATCACTTTGCCTGCATCATTGAGTTTAAACTACTCCAGTAACTTGTGAGACTTAGAGCAGTTATGTAAATTGCCCAGAGCCACACAACTATTAGGCTGCAAATCTAGAATTCAAATCCATGTCTATTGACTTCAAATCAGGTACATAATCATTTCACTCTTCAATCTTTCCTGCAAGAGGAGACCAACTTAATCTTTCTATTTTGTCATGTTATTTTCCTGTAAGAGGAATTATGATCATCTCCCATTACCTACCAAGAAAAGACCATAATGAAGGGAGAGATAGCAGATGAAGCTGGAAATATAGGCAGAGGCCAATTCATGGAGGACAGCCATGTCATGCTAAGGAGTTTGGACTTCATCCTGTAGACAACAGAGAGTCATGAAAAGACTGTCACCCCTAAACAGGGGTGACATCATGAAATTCGAGTTATAGAACCATCTTCCTGGTAGGAAGCCCTATAAAGGGTTGATTATGATGGTACAATCTAGAAACAAGGTTTCTGCTCTTATCTAAGTAAGAAGGTGATAACCCTTTCACGAAGGCAGATTCGGTGATAATGGAGGAAGAGGGTCAAATTGTTGGCTGTATTAGGAGTGAATTCAGTAGAAATTAGTGACTCGTTAGATTTGGAGAGTGAGGGAAAATGAGGAGTCGTGAAGGACTCACAGATTCCCGACTTGCGTGTCCAGGTAGAGATGACAATGCCAGCAGCGGAAATAGAGAAAAGAACAGAGAAGTACACTTGCTATAGAGAAGGCAGTCTCTTCTGCCCTCTCACCTTCGCTCACTCACTTCCTTTTGCAATTAGTTCCCTAGACATATCTCCTCTTCCTGGAATCCTACCAACTGTTCAAGGCCCAGTACAAATGCTACCTTCCCCAAAAGGACTTGACTTGACTATATAAGAAAGAGGCGGTACTTCCCTCCTCCGAACTCCTAGTAAATTTAGGTACAAATTCATTAGGTGAGCACCACGTTCTGCCTTGTCTGAGATTTGTCTGTGAATTTTCTGATAGTTTACAAAATCTCTTAGGACTGAAACTACATCTATTCTTTCCTTATGTGTACCCTCAGTTGATATATTTGATACATAAATAAATCCCAATGATTTTAAATATGAGAAATAAAGCCTGGTGTTAGACATTTTTTGAAGAATGTAGCATCTACCACAAAATTGGAAGCACTCTGAAAGCAGGCAGTGTGTTGTACAGCTTTTATATGCTGTTGTCTCAAAGCCACAACTCAACTTAGTGGTCATCTCAAAGCTAAGCACCAAGTATGAGCCCCAGTAATATGTGTAAAAACACTCTGATGTGGATGGCACCTCTTCATCTCTTTTTTCTTTCTCCAATCACTGTATGGTATTTATCTTTGAAGGATGGCATCTTAGCAACGAACATGATCTCAGCAGATTTTGTTTATCTAAATGTAGTCATAACCTCCTTCACTCAGATGCACAGTTATCTTCTTGCCAGCCTCCTATAGTCCTTGCATTTGTACAAAGACATTTTAGTACTTTCATTTTTTCCATCTTTCATCATATGCTACAGAAATTTTATCTTCTGCCTAATTTTTTTGAAAAGCTGCTAGCCTGCCAGTTTTGGCAGAGCAAACTAGGAAATAGAGCCTGGCAACAAAAAGCACTAAGCAGCAGACAAACCCAGGGTTTGCAAAGTAGTGATGCTCTTCAACCTGTTGTATTGGGTGTGAAATTAGATCCTATCAATGTCACACTCACCCCCGGAGCAAATGTCCCCTTGTGACAACTACATGCTGTGCTTCAAGCCAAATAATGGAATAAAATTTCCAACAATTATGTGTTGGGAGCAGAATCTCTCTAAAAGTATCAGCATATTATTGATTGGCCTTTAGCTACTTCCACAGTGTCTCCAGTAACAAGTCCACCACCAGCTTAAAAAGCAGATGCTTTAGGATAATTGGGAGTAAAACAAGAATTCACAAGGGTGGGAGAAGAAGCCTTCAAGGATATAGCATAACACAGTGTAAAACGGGAATGCTGCTTCTGAAAATTGGCAGGAACCACTCAGATTATAATAATAGGGAATATAAGTGACCATGTCTTTCTTTTTTCCTTCTTTCCTCCCTCCCTTCCACCCTCCCTTCTTTCCTTTCTTCCTTCCTTTCCTCCTCCTCAGACTCACTCATGTATTCCACAATTTTTTATTGAATACTCCTCATCTCCATGACAGAAACTGTGTTTGGAATTGAAAACTCAGTGGTGACCAAGTCAGAAAATGATGAAGGAGAAGGGAAAGGGGACTGCTGTACAGATCACAAAGCCAACAGAATCAGGGAAAACCTCAAAATCCTGTGCCATCCTCAGCTAGGTTCTGCACATTAGCCATGGCACCTACTTACACAAATTCCTTGGACCTACATCCCTTTATATATGTACAAAAGAGTAATTAGAGACAGGGTAACTCCATTTCAGGAAAATTAGCAAAAGACCTACAAGCAATAAGAGCCCCTATGCCTGTGTCTTACCTGAAATCCTGATTTGGGGTTGGGAAGGACTGGTCTTTAGAATATTCAAGAAGCTGTGATTCCTGCCAAGAGTTTTAATAGGAGCAGATTTCTCTCACAGCAAGCACTTTAAAGTGAGACGAATTGTACTTAGAGTGAGCTTCAGTTACAGTGGTTCAGTAAAGTAGGAGGGATGAGAAGAAAATGACCTATTCTGCTTGGAAAGAAGGAGATGTGGATAATCAGTGTGCATGTGGGGGGCGGGTGTGTGTACACAGATATCAGCTAGAGAGTCTTGAAATCATCCTAAGATCACATTTATTGGAAAAATGGTTCCATTTATCAAAAGGAAAAAAGTTTTGGAAATGTTCTTTCAAACAAAGTATAGCAGATATCTTTATTATGAGACTTTCGGAATCTTTAAATGCCAATGTCACTATGAACTTCTCATAGAGAGGCATAAAGATGTCGTGCATTCCACTCTCAACAGACTATACTTTGAAAATTGATAAAAAGCATCCTCTGCATTTTAAAACTGCAGTTCAGGGAGGTTAATTAACTCATCCAAAGCCACCGGTCGGCTCTTTTGATCCTGTTCTATTGCTCTTTCCACTACCACACAATAGTCACCAAACTGCTAAATGGTCCTCTAATTTTGATGATACCACCTTCTGTTTTCATCTCTATGCTTTATCAAAAAGAAAATCTAATATTCCCATATTTGCTTATTTTGGGATGGCCCCAGCTATAAAAGAAAAGAGAAGATACCTTACATATTCTCAGAAGTAGGAGGTAACACTCTGGGACTCAAGTCTCAAATGCAACTCCCCCTGAAGAAAAATGTTAATATAAAACTCCCACATCAGGCCAACCCAGAGAAGGCCCTCAGTGTCCTTTTAGAGCCTTGCTTTGGAAAAATTATTAGCATAAGGTGTGTGTGAGTGTTATGTGCATGTGTGTGTGGTGTTGTTGGCATTTCTACTGGCACATCTTGATTCCACCCCCTAATGTCTGATATCATTTCCAAGAGCTATAGGTTGATTCCATTTATTCATTCAACCATTCATTCATTTACTAATACAACCAACCAACATTCATTGAGCCCTGCCTCTCAAAGCATTGGGCTTGACCCCAGCCTGCAGCCCCACCATGTTGCTACCATGAGGATGTGTGTTTATGTGGTGAGAACTCTGATTGAGAAATTTCTCCCTAGAACTACAGATTCTGTTTCCACCCACACTTGCTCTGAGCTAACTGCTCAGAGTATGTTTGCTTTAATGCTGAGATCCATTCAATATGTCACCATTTAGCAAAACAGGGATGCTCTCTGTAAAGTTACCTCACTGGCTTTCCAGAGGCATTCCAGAGGCAAACAAAGAGTGTCTCCCCTCAGAGGGGTGGAGGGAAATTTACTACAAGGTGCAGAAATGAAGGAGGATAGTCAGCATAGTACATGGAGCTGAGCAATGAAAATACGATAAAGCGCAGAAAATCTAATCAAAGAATCCATGCTGGTAAAGACTTTGGAAATGGGTTCTTCAGACTGGTTCCTTTGTGAAATCTAGGCTAGCGAAAACTAGATTGACTGGAAGAACACATCTCCAACCCTCCCCTGACCACCCTACTTCGTGATGTTGTCCTGTCCCCCATCCCATTACTCCATCACAGCACCTGTTTTCTTTACTTCATACTATTCACCACTCTCGGAAGTCATCTTTTTTTCTTTTTCTATTTTTTTTTCTTTTTTGTCTCGTACTTTCCAGAATTTACGTTGAGTGTGGAGATTTTTTTTTACTTGTTTCTTGTTTTATCCCCAGAGTTTAGAACTTTATCGACACATATCAACCAACCAACAATACTTGTTGAATGGATGCATGCATGAATGAATGCGTGAAGTGGCTAAAAACCTCTTTTAATGTCCTATCTCATCTTAACCTGTGTAATAACCTATGTTTTCTTGTGTAATAACCTAACCTTTCTTTTCATCTGAATTGCTGAGCTATTTAGTTGAAACTAAACAGTCCAAAAAGTTACTTCAAATTCCTCTGGAGCTTTACTATAAATTCTAACAAAAACATATTTATCACATGCAATTAGATTTAATTCATGAAAGTAGGGCCAAACAATTGTCTTGTCTGAAACACTGCCACCAGCCTCTTCCAAGCATCCTCAAAAAAAGAAGTATTCAATGTGAGCAAACACCAAAACTCCAGTATACATGGGAGAAGCCTACTTTCATTTTTATCAGAAATCTTCCGCAAGCCTAACTTCTTTCAGGCACTGGGCCAGGGGTCCCCTGACCCCATAATCAGAGAGGCAGTTTGCTGCCTACATCTCTTCACAAAAGATGACTATTTGTGAAATTCATCTCTGTGTGCTTCGGTTGCTATTTTATGGATAACAATCAGTTATCTATGAAAAGAAAGCGTGCACGTTACAAGCATGTGCACCAGCAAGGAAGAAAGACTTCTAGAAGCAATCTCAGCCTTCTTGAGGAGCAGGCACCCCTCCCAAAACAATCACCAAAGACAGAGTCTTTGATCACTAGGCACCTGTTTATTTCCTTGCTCCACAGTCTACATCAAGTCAGCCACAAAGCCCATTATGAATGCAGTTCTGAGTTTGTCTGGATGAAGTGGATAGTAATTAGTTCCTTTTACATTTGGTAATTTTGTTAACACAACTCAGTAGGTGTCTTGTTAATTTGTTCATTACTAGGTGGATGAAAATGTGCATCTCTTCTGTGAATACCAATTATTCCTAAATGAGGTAATTTCACCAAGACAGTGAAACTTCCTCATTCTTCCCTGGTTTAAGAATATCACGGTCAAGAATGAATAGTTCCAAACAAAGAAAGCTGTGGGAGGCGGAAAATGGCGCCCTGACTTGAAAAAGGTGGGGTAGACCCTATTATTTTGCAGTCTTAAAAGGAAGCCCATTTTCAGGGTGAAAAGGAATTTGAGGGGAAGAGGCAGGAGGTGCTGGTGGTAGCGGCACTGTCTCAGACTCAGGTGGCCCTGGGTCTCCGTTTGCTCTCTGCAGAAACTAAAGGGATATGTCGCTGTGGGGATGTAATAAGAATAAGTGGTCGTCTCATCACTTCTGGGCAACTCAGTCATACTCCAGGATTTTTACCACAAGCGAAACAAAGAAAAATCAGTTTCAAGATCTTCAAATGAGTTTTCAAATCCCACCTCTATCTCCTGCTTGAAAACAATTTTTCTTTCTGAATCAAAGCAGTTACATAAGTCTCAGTCTCTAAATAATTGAACCGGGGGGCGGGGGGAGGATGAAGGGAACCAGATAGTGTCCAAGGCAATATTATCTGTAAGACTAACGAATGGAGTTAGTACATCTCTGGGGTGAACAAAGTGGAGAAGGAAAGGATTCAAGTTCACTGAGGATAGAGACTGTTCCTTCTCGCATTTTCATCCCTGTACCTAGTACGTCCCTGGAGCAAAGCAAATAAGTTTGCAGACCCCCATTTCCTCCTAAGCAGGTCCTGTGGCTTCCGCCTTGTTCACACACACTCTCTGTGTTGAAAGGCCAGAGAAAATTGATGTCTGCCCCTTAATTGATGGAGTTGATTCACAAGGCAAAATGGAGGGAGCTTCCTGAAGAGTCCCAATGACTCTATCGTTCCCTCATTCCCAACCACAGAGGACGGACAAACCTATCTGTGAGCTTTCAGGACAGCTCTGGGGTGACCTACTAGAGAAACGGGGAAGACGGGATGGCCTGTGGAGCCCCTGAGCTGCCTGCTACTCGCCTCCTGCCCTAGCAACTCCCAACCACCTTCTCTACTCCAACTACAGCATTTTCTCTGCTCCTTTCTCTGCAAGTCAATCTCCAAGAGACTCCCTTCTTCTTGGGGCAGTTAGGGTGGAGTTATGGTTACCTCAACATTCTTTCCTCCGTCTCAAGTAGGAGTGAGTATTGTCTTACAGGGCTTTACTTGCTTCCTGTTAGAATTATTCTTTGTGTCACCTTCACGCCAATGAAGATATAAAGGGGACACAGACTACACATCCTGTTTGCTATAAATCCCCAAGTGATTAACATAGTGACTGCTATTCCATAATTGCACAATGAATACTTTAATTTATTCATGGTGAATATTAATGGTCAATAATAAAAACAATAATAAATAGCTAACAACTCTCCGGTAATCAAAGCACAGTCCTAACTGTTTTGCATATTTTAACACATTCAACCCTCGAAGCAGACCTAAGAAATAGGAACTATTATCACATCCATTTTAAGGATGAGGAAACTGAGGCACAGAGAAGTAATATGGCCAAGATTATATACTGCGTAAGTGGCAGGACAATGAGCGTTTGTTCCCTCTTTATCACTAACTTCTGGAGAACAGGAATCGTCCTGGTATTTCCCACAATGTCTAGTAAAGATTCCTGCATTCAAGCAGCACAACGTAGCTGTTAAGAGGCCAAGACTTTGAGTGAGACGTCTGCATTCAAATCCTGGTTCCATCACTTGCCTGCTGTGTGATGTTACTTAACACCTCTACGTGTCAATTGCCTCTTCTTAAAGTGGAGATAACCACAGTACTGTCTCTCAGCTTGTGGAAGAGCCCCACTTAGCTCTACAACAGGGCCTTCAATAAATGTCAGCTCTCATATCTCAACGGCCAACCTGGGGCACAGCACTGTAAGAGCTCAGTAACTATTTGCTGGGTGAAAGATTGAGTAAATGAATGAAGGAAAATGGAATGTCTGCATCCCGTTGTTTTCTTCCAGGGCCCCTAAGCCACAAACGGAGTTCTACTCACCATCTCTGGTACTCATACAGCCTGGCTGTCAGCTCATGGATTCTGCTCGTCTGTTCACACCTTAAAAGCAGTAGAGGGAACACTGAGCAGGAGATGTCTTACTCCACAGGGCACTGCTAAAAGCAGGACTGATACAATCTGCACTTTTTCAGTCTTCCACCTATGGGGAGGCTCCTTGGCTTAAACATGGAACGGGGACGCAGAAGGGGAAACGAAGTCTCCAGGTTGAACTCTACAATGTCGCACACCACAGATGTAGGGACTCTGCTGAGCCCAGTGAAATGGGGACACCTGAGCTAAAGATGGGGCTCTGGGAGACATCAACTCAGTACGTTTTCCATGCTGGCTGGGAGCCAAGTCCATGAGAAATTCTGCTGTCATTTCCTTTCAATGAGTGTGAAATCTGGTGAGCTGAAGAGACAGGCATGGTGGTAGAGATTTAACAGCAGAGTTAAGTAGATGAGACAGAAATACGCTTCAGGACTCAAGAGACCTGAAATATGGAAGACAGAGAGCAGAGGCCAGTCCACCCAGAAACTGGAACACTTAGGAATTGTACTCTTTTCCAAGGAGAGAAGTAAGTGAACAAAACGCAGGAGGATCCGGCTGAGATGGAAGCCATGTGAGGGCTGCTGGGTCAATTTCTCTTGGGTCCTTTCTGACTTTACCACCTTGGAAGCCTGCAGCTGGCTCTGAATATAAACACCATTTCTTCAGAGGAACATATGTAGAATGTAACAACTTAATACTAACACATTCATTTAATTTCCACTTATTGACACATCGCTTTTTATTTTGACTTTTTTATGCCCAAAACGGCTGTGTCATCAGACATGGAAGACGACCATCAAGGAGGTCTTTATGATGCTTCTTGGCTGATGCAACAGCAGCTCTGCCAAGACCACGAGGAGGCTTTTACCCAGATGGGCTCAGAAACACTGTGGTCTCGTCACAGAAGTTGGTTCCCATCCTGCATGGCATCTGGTCCGAAAAGGGAGCAGGGGGTTCTTTGTGGTAGGTGAGAAGATCTCTTTTGCAAAACCACCATGTGACACAGTCCTAAGGGAAATCATCTGTGCTCACCAGGATCAGAACAAAACTTCAAGGGAACTTGAATTTCTTCACTGTGGTTGGAAAGACCTCCGAAGACGGAAGTCCAGACTTGGAAACAAGACTAACGAAGCCTCCTAAAACTTTGTAGAGGCTTCAAAGGGTAAAACCCCTGGGGGTGCTTTCCATCAAACTTATTTGCCACGATTATTAATGCCTAAACCATATAATATCCCTATCAGGAAATTGTGTGATGATTTCCCTAGTTTTTGCAGAGGAGCACATTGGTGCACAGAGAAGATGAGTGAGTTTGCCTCAGGCCCTGCAATGAGTCATTGCCATCCCAAGAATTACAACTCTGAGCTCCCGACTTGCAGCTCTGAGCTCACACCTTCAGGATCAATCTTCTTAGATCCACCAGACAGTGGCTTCAAAAGCTTTTAAGGCAACTAGATGAGGAACACTGCCTCCTATTAGGACATACCTACCCAGTTCTCCTTTTGGACCTTGGCAGAGTTGCTGCCAGTGAGCAGGGAACAGGAGACATAATTTAGTGCTTGAAGTCTTCCATGTCCAAGCAGACTTCTTAATGGCAGAAACCACACCTTATAAGGAGAAAAGTCTGGAGACGGGAACTCTCCTTGGCATGGCTTACGAGGAGGAGAGTATTGGTATGGGGGAGCGAAGAACCAGGCATCTCATCTGTTTGTTCTGGAACTTGAAACTGACGTGAACTGAGTTTAACTAATATTATGCCATAGCATTGTTCCCAGAGTGATGGCCCACAGTTCTTGAGAGGATGTCTTTTTTCCTTCTTGTGAATGTATACTACACAAAAGAAGCACTTGAGATAAAAAGAGGGCTCCGATTTCTCAGCTTCAAATGATGCCCTCAGCCAGATGTGTAACGCTGATGCCATTCAAGGAGGTTTCACTGTGAGCCAGAACAGTTATGTTCTATGGAAGAAGGCAGGAATGATCACAACGAATATTTCAAATCTAGTACTTGCCTTTCCCATAGGTTAAAACAAGTGAATATGGAAAACTCAGCTGTAAAGAAAAGTGAGAGGACTATGCTAATGAAGAGTCTATAAACACTACCATGTAATCTGTTCTTGGCCAGTAGTGGGGATGGGGGTGGGCGGGGCGGAAGCTGCTCCAGAAGTTTAAAGGCTAAATCTAGCAGACTAAATTATGGATGCCCTTCTCAAGGAAGAACACTTTTGATCTACCACCCCCTCTAATTTAACTTGTCAGCTGTACTTCTGAGTCAAATGGCAAATAGCATTGGTGGGCCACCCACTCTTCTGGCAAGGACTGTGCTAGTTAAGTGTTAGAGGGCAGGGTCCATGGCTCTTATCCAACCTTCACCAGGTCTGTCTGAAGACAGCAGGTGGAAAGCCATTCTTGAAGAGAAAGGCTTGGAGCTGGCCTCAGCTGCCGTGGGCATGCCCTGTTCTTAGAAATGGTTCTTAACCGGTCTGAAGACAGTAGGCTCTTCATAGCAATATGAATTTGCAAAGCTTGCCCCTCCACTGTTCAGACGGCACTGTAATCTCTGATCATGTCAATTCGAGCACCAGCTGAGTTTCAGGGAGGGATGGAAACTCCCTATTATACCACAAATAAGGTTGTTTTCTTCTTTATATAAGAAGATCTAACTTTACATCCTCTGATGCTAATTTACTCTGAGACCCATAGAAAGCAAAGGATCCTTGTGATCATTTTAGGAAACTGCCTAAAATCTTGCTTCTGGAATTTTTAAGTAGAACAAGCACATCTGAAAGTTTTATTTCGAAAGGTTTCTGAAGTACTTACATAACAGAGATGGGGAGGGTGGATTTGGTATTCACGAGGAATAATTTGAGAGAAGAAATAGATGACTCAACTCAGGATACACCCCAGGACCACATTACCCTTTGAGCTTTCTGGTCTCAGCACCCTCCAACAAGGCCTCCACAATAATAGCTGGGCAAAACTTTATCAAAGGAAGAAGCAAAAAGCCCTGACAGGTGATGCTGCCAGCATTTCAGCAGCCAGGTTAGCTTTGTTCTAATGCCATTCTGTCAGGCTTAACAAGCAGATATTAAGAAAGGTTTATAGAGAATCGAGATGAAAGGCTGTCGGTAGAGATGAGAGCTGCCAGTGGGCACCTCGCATCACAGCTGGGTGTAGACTCTCCCGCAACTGGCTGAGAGAAAAAGAGGTTTGATATGGAAGCAGCTGCTTCCAAGCCCTGCTAGAAGAGAGGCTTAATCATCTGGCACCCAAGAGTATGGAGCTCCACCTGGAGAGAACTACAGCAACAGAGGGTATTCTGGGTGTGAGCCTCATCATTAGATTAGAAACAAATGATGTATTTGCAGGAATTGGGTCCTTGACTGGTCCTGACCTGATATGACATTTCTCATCCAGAATGTTTTCACCTAAACATGCAAGGACAACGGAAGCAAGAAATAAGGAAGAGATTCAAGAGGAAGTTAACCATTTTACTTAAGGGCTTGGGGGTAGACACGAGAAAGGAGGGGAACTGGAAAATACAAAAGGCTGATGGCGCCCTAGGAAAAGGGCGGTTTACAGCAAGGTGAATATGCTCCCGCAGGTAGGGCAAGCTGCTTGAGCTCTCTTTTATCAATTTTCAGTCATACTAAATTCTTCCTGAGTCCACATTCCTTTCAACTGGGCACTTTTTGAAATGTGGATGAGTCAAGATGCTTCGGAAGGGCTGTATGTCATCAATACAAGGAAGGTCAAGTTCCAAGCCCCATGCAATCGTGCTATAACTCACCCATTTGTTCCCTCTCTCTGCTAAGTCCCATTTCTGCCAACTAAAATCAATCAGAAAACAATTATTACATTGGTTTGTAAAAGAAACAGTTTTTCAAAATCACAACTCCTCTTCCAAATGTCTAGATGTCACTTGTAGCTCAGCCATGCATCTTTTCCAATGAACACTACTAATGCCTTCTTTTTGAACAAATAGAATTATAAAACAGCAGCCATTCCATCTAAAATCATTAAAAGACCCTTACACCTATCTGCCAACGGTGACGCAACCATGCTTGCACTGAGTGAGCTCCTTCTGTCTTGAATTACAAACGTATTTTTCTTTTACAGAGGTGAAATTCACATAACATAAAACTAACCACTTTAAAGTGAACAGTTCCTCGGCATTTAGTACATTCACAGTGTTGTGCTACCACCACCTCCATCTAGTTCCAGAATGTTTCTAATCGCCCGCAAAGGAAGCCCTGCATGCATGAAACTGCTCTGCTGCTCCACCCCCACTTCTCCCGGTCCCTGGCACCAAGTTATTTTGGAACAGTGTTTTTTCATACATTCTTTGTTGTGATGGAGTACGCATTACTGTTCCCATTAGAAGACCAGTCATGTTGGGTTAGCGGCTTTCTCAAGGTTCAACCACAATTAAGATCTCGGGTCTTGAAACAAGTGCTCCCAAAGATGAGGTCTCTGGCACTTCAGGAATGCATGACATTGTTCTAAGCTACCACTGCCAGGAGCCAAGCTTTCAGCAGTTCTTTAAGAAGATTATCGTCACTCCTTTGTGCAGCTAGTGGGTTTTTCTTCAAAGCCAAATGATAAACCTAAAGTACATTTCACTGAGACTTCTTTGAGATCTCCATTCTACAGGTACCGAACACAGTTGACTCAGGGTTAAATGCTCTTCCAGCCAACAGATTTAAATCTACCAACAAATTTAAAGTTACAAACCCTGAGTTTCCAGCCAACAGATTTAAATCTGCCGACAAATTTAAAGTCACAGACCCTGAGTTTCCAGCCCACGCCTCCTGTGCTGCTCTGGGATTTTACACACATGCACACTGACTTCCATTATAATCTCCCTATTTTTAGTTACACATCACTTTTAAAGAAGTTTCTCTTGGAAAGTGTGAGGGTTTTCAGCAGTTATTTTTGTGATCCCTGAGAAGGAAGACCTAGCTTTTTCCGCCTCAGAAATGCCAAATGTTTTTTTCTTTTTACATCTGACTCAAACAGCTGAATCGTAACATGCCCTAATTCCTTCTCACGTGGCTCCTCTTCATTCAAGGAGAGCAGTTTTACTGAATCCAAAAGAAAAAAAAAAAACATTTAAAAATAATTTTCTCATATGCACAGTGAAAAAAAAATTGTCTAATAAGGTTCATTTACATTGTTACCTGAGGCCATAGGGAGTTGTGCAAAGCACATTGCATAATTCCTCCAGGCTGTTAGTAGGTGTATTTTTTCCCCATAAATAGAGAGAAGAGCGTTTTCAAAGAGATCAGGAAGCCAAAATAAAAAAATCCCATAAAAATATTCATACTGATGCAATGGAGAGTTTTTCCTCTGCCCTCTGTCTTTGGATTTCTATTTTTAAAACTAGATTTTAAAAAAATCACTGCTGCAAACATCATAAAACATAACAGTACTGATAAGGCCTAATGTACACTGAAAAATCCTAGGTATGTGGATTCTGTGAAGATGTTTATTTCTGAGTTTTCCTCCCTTTCTGTTCCAACTTAGAGGTTACCGGTATTACTCTTGAAAAGGAATGTCACAGAATATTCTCTCCAGTGGTAAAGGGCCCCTGATGCGGTGGTTAACTGGGGGTTCATTCATTCAACAATTATTTTTAGCACTTTATTATTCCTTTTGTTTCTCAAAAATACCCTGTGGAGAAGCTATACCTAGTCTTCTCCAAACCAGAAAAAAAAAAAATCAATACTTTGGCAATCACAAAAAGGAATTATTCCATGAGTTTAACAATTGATTAACTCAAGACCACTGAGGACCAGCAGAATTACGGAGCTGGATGACTGGTTAAACTGTTTATGCAAAGGGTAGCGCACTGGAAGCCCGATATTGTAAGTTCTACCCCTGTACGTACATATCGTGTTTGTGTTCCTCTTTCACAGGCACTGCATGCACCCATAGCCCGAACCTGCTCTCTCACACCCACGTCTCAGTGGCCACGGTGGAATTGTGAGTCAGGGAGAAAACGGGAACTAATCCAGCTATTCACGAATCCATCATGCACTTGCTGTCAGACTCGTAGCACTTTCTTATACCAAAGACCAAATTCTTGTTAGCATTAGAATAATGAGGAAGAAGAGGAAAATGGGAGGCAGGGAGGCCTACTGAGTATTAAGTATTAACTCAAGTATTAACAAAAATCTCTTGACAATGTTCAATTCAAAAACTGCAATACCTCCATCAATTTATACAGTTCACATAATCCTAGGGAGGTCACAGCTAAGCGTGAGTTCCCTCAGTTTTTCTGGGGAAAGACTTAAATGACCTCCCTCCACCCCTAAATCACAGAGCTGGTACGAGGTAGAACATGAACTTGAACCCAAATCTTCTGAGTGTCAGTGTTCAGGTTCTTTACCTACATCCTGATCCCTCACACTTAAAATATAACGTAAAGACACTCGTTCCATTTATCTCTTAAATAGTTATGGAGCAGCCATGACTCTTCTCGTCATTGTCCTAGGCAATGTGATTCCGTGAAAAGCAAATGAGACCCAGCCTCTCAACTCAAGGCTAATGTGTCAAATACACAAAAGTCTGGAGAAGGGCATTGCAGTCAACACAGAAGCAACTCAAAATGCAGTGGTGGTTCTGTGAAGGGAAAGACACAACTATTGGGAAAACGTCTTGGGGGGAAACTGAATTTCACCTGGATATCTAAAGGGCAATTAAAGAGAAGAAAGATGCATCAAAGACACAGGGATGGGAAAATAAAGTGCAGATTCAGAGTCAGTGCAAGATGCTTGTCACTGGTGAGCCATCCACCCCCGTGAATGTCTTGCTATTGCCAATCTCTAGCAGCTCCTTCTAGCAGTGTCCTATTTCTCCTGAAGCAGAGCAAGTTGGTATTATCTCTAAATCAGCCTCCTGAAGTTTCTGAATCTTAAATATTAGTGTCTTTCTCATAGAACTGATTGCTCACAATTGGAAATTTGGTATTTTCTTGGTGTACTTAACTGTGTTCTGTGTGTGTGTGTGTGTGTGTGTGTATGAGTGTGAAGTAGGGAATTCAGAATCATTCATGTTGTCAACTGATAGTAAACATATTAAACGTGCCAAATAACATGCTGAGACTTGGCAGGGTTATGTTTTCTCCATGTGTGGTGGGGTAGGGACAATACTGCCTGTCTCTTCTCTCAACAGTTTTGGCGGCTGACAGACCACCTTAAAGAATTTATATCATGGGATGTGAATAAAGGCATAACTGAACCACCGTGTCACACAGTAGCTGCCATACTGCACTGGGACACGCCTGCTTGAAGACACCATCCATCCTGGGATGGAAGGGAGGGCTGATCTGGGGACCTGGACTTAGAAGCGTGACTTGGAATTAAGGTGTGACTTTCCAAACCTGACAGTCAGCACGAGGAATGAAGCAGACAGGGACACACAGAGAACCAAGAGGATATTTCAGAGTCCTGAGTATGAGTGGCGACCAGTCCTGAGAGGAGATAGAAGTCTTCTAGAAATAATGCTGCTGCCAAGTTTGGTCTTTAGTGTCATTCAGTCACTCTTCCTCTCACCCTTTCTTTCTTCTTTCTTTCCTTCCTTCTTTTCTCTTCTGGATATGCTTTTTGTTCACAAAGACAGACCTGCAAGACCTGCACACCAAGTCTTTTTTCCAAACAAAACTGAAATTGCAAATATATAGCCTAGTTTTTAACTCAAGGAAATTTCTGAAAACTTCATCTCTTTCACCTTCACCTCAAAAGAGCAAAGATTTTGCCCAGTGTGTTCTTTCAGGATGCATTTTGATAAGATTTCATTCAAATAGGCAAAACTATTTCCAATTAACCTGAAAATCAACGTCTCATTGCCATCGGTGTGAGACAAGGACAAGCAGCCTGTAACAGCGAACAGGCTGTTCTTCCCACTGAAGCACTGACTGGAGAGGTGCAAAACACAGGGGTTTTTTTCTCCAACCTTCCAGATTGCAGCCTAACCAGCCTGCCGGCTGCTCTTCTGTCACACCCACTATGAAGTGGCACACACGTAAATACACAGTCCTGTGTATTCCCTGGCGCAGTCCCAGGGGAAATAATAACACAAGAGTCATTTAGCAAGAGGGCAGCCCTTGTCCACGATCCGACTGTCTCAGCTACCCACGTCCAGAGACAGAGCAAGGAAGAGTATTGGATCCTCCAACCACCCACCACATTCCATGTGGTGATAAACCCCGGATGGCGAATATTGACACACAGGAGAGTCCCTGAGCTGACGTGAAATGTAGTTAGAAATAGCTGAAATTATTATTTTGATAAATAGTCTTTCTAAATGTTAAAATTGGAAAGGAATGAACTATTTTAGGCTCTCTTTGGATGTGTACCCCAATTATGGTCACCATGTTTAATCTGATGGTAAGAGGTGGAGGGGCACCCAAATCTTTGAAAAGTTTTTTTTAAAACAGGAAACATATGATTTTCTTGACTCATCTCTATTTTTAAAACCCAAAGCACACATTACCCATTTGCTGCAAAGATGAATCACTGTGGACATTTCATTTGCAATGAAATTTCATATATCTAAAGACGGGGATTGATTCAACAGCAGAGATAGCAGGGTGGTCACAAGCGAAATAAATACCCAAATGTGAAATGGGAAGAGAGATATACTTATAAAAACTTAGGAGAACGGTTTCAAGAGTCTTTAGAAAAAAAAGAGAAAACAAAAACAAAAAGAGGAAAGAATAAAGGAAAGGGGAAAATAATTTCCTTTTCAGTCTAGATATCGGCAAGTACACTGAGAACCTATTAAATACTCAGTATAGCTTTGTTGCCAGAGACAGCTGAGTTCACGTCTTGCCCTGAGACCTAGTAGCTGTGTGACCTTGGGCAATTTACTTCCTCTCACCGAGCTGCACTTTCCCTACCTGTGAAATGGGGCCCAGTTATACTGTAGATAGTTTTTATGAGGGTTGTGTAAGACCACATTAGAGTATCAGCTCCATGAGAACAAGACCTCTTGTTCTCACCAAATCCAGGCTGGACACGTAGTAACAGAGATAGTTAATGCTCAGCAGACATTTACATGGGCCAGATCCTGTTCTAAATGTTTTGCACATTTCAATCCATGTAATCCTCATAACCTCATGGGATGGGTGATATTATTGCCCCATTTCACAGGCAGAGAAACTGAGACACTGAGAGATGAAGTGTTACCAAAGGTCACGCTAAGCAGATGAGCCAGAATTTGAATGTCACCTCTCAAGAATCATACAGTAAGTAGGCATTCAATAAATACTTCTAGAATGAATTGATGAAATGGCATATGCAAAGCACTTAGAAAAGTTCAGCCACAGGTTGGCACTCAACAGATACTGAGATAGTTGACCTTCCTTTTCTCTTTGTCTTCACATCTGGAAGAACAGAGGCATAGAATAATGCACGATTTCTGACTCAGAGATCTGCCATCTTGTTGAGGAAACGTGAATGAGGACAACTAGAGAATTATAGGTACATGACAGAACCTTTTAAACTAAATTTTTTTGGCATAGGCCAGTGGTCCCAACCAGTGGCCATTTTGCTCCCCCAGGACATTTGGCAACATCTGGAGGCATTTCTGATGGTCACAACTGGAGGCAGTCAGTGATGGGAGTAGAGGGTGGGGAGGGGGTAGGGCAAAGGGTGTGCTACTGGCATCTAGTGGATAGAAGCCAGAGGCACAGCTAAACATCCTTGGAAGCACTGCACAGCCCCCAACAACACAGACTTATCCAGCCCAAATATCTACAGTGCTGAGCTTGAGAAACCCTGATTAAGCTACAAACCCTGATTAGGCTACAGTCGTTTCTAAGGGGAGAGAGAGAAACACCTGGCAGCTAGAAAGGTTACAGCAGACTTTGTTGACGAGGTAAGATCGTGTAAGGTAGTATGGTTTAAATAGATGTGGAACGGCATGCCGAGGGGCGAAGCAAAGCCTCCATCAACTTTCAGCTGTGTTCTAGGTACTAGTGAATATCCACACATAACACATTTCCACACAGAAAAAGACCAGGATCAACTAGTCAATCATTGAGTTAGTTTTGGTTTGAAAGGTTTGGCCTGTGTTCATACTTAGGAAAACAGCAGTCAAGACCAGAAATTACTAGCATTACAAGTGAATGGGTGACACCTCTATATACCCAATAAATAAGATATTTCCCCTACACTTTTTATTTATCAGTTTGAAAAGAGGCTTATCTGGGCTCAGTGTAGATACTGATACATGTTTCTTCTCCACCCAATACCCATAAATCGCTTAGCAAGGACTCCAACTGGACCCAGGCTTGAGATTCAGACATGACAGATCATGTGTAATCAACAGGTAGGACTGATCACAACACTCACCTTCCCTAGAAATCTTTCTGTGTGTGTGCCTAAGGAGTGTCCTTGAAGAAGATTCTTAAAGGAGCCAGACTTGACCATTTTGACCCAGAAAAAAAGCTTCAGCCACTGAAGAAAAATGGTGCATGTTAATGTCCACAATACCTTGCTATCAATCCAAGCAAAACGAACTCCATGAAACCATACGAGAATCCTAGGCAAGGAATATGGTACAGAGCTTGAGAGCACGACCTTGGGAATCAGGTGCCTGGATTGATATTCCAGCTCTGCCACCCATTAGCTATATAACTTTGGACAAGTTGCTTAACCTTTCTGAGACTCCATCTGTGAAATCTGACTAATAACATATAATAATATGATGTAAATTGTCACAAAGATTAAATGAATTAATTGATGTAAAGGACTAATCTACAGTGCTTGGCCTAGAATAAGTACTCAGTAAAGCCCAGTTAATTATTGTTGTTTAGAAGAGCGAGGTGTAATAAAGATTAAATTATCTGGTGCACTAAAACTTCTGTAAAACATTTCAACTTAAGCTGTACTGTTTGGGACAGTACACAGTTCTTGCTTATCCCACCACCTGTTACTTCTTACCTTTGGTCCATTTGGGGTGTTTCAGTATACACAAAAGGACCTCTCTGTAAGCTGGTGTACTATACCCCAGGAGATCTTCCAACAGTTCTTGAGGGCTTCTTTCTGGGTACTGAAACTCCTTGATAAGTGAATGAATGCTAAAGGCAGTGCTATTAATATGCTATTAATTGATCTTACGATATTCACAGATTATTCACGGAAACTCAGATCATAAATATGATGCATTGAGCCACCTTTTTTCAAAAACAAATCTGTAGATACTAAATAATTTGCCCAAAGTCACACTAAAATAAGTGATGGAGTTGAAGTTCAAATGCCCCTGCTATGACCCTGAAGACCAAGCTCTTTCCACTGTTCTGTCCAGTCCAGGCTTCCAAAAAGTGTCGCATTTCTTTGAGACCTGTATTCTCTCAATTAGCAGAATAAAAATGTGTTAATTATTATTGCATTCCTGAGTTCTAAACTGGGTAGAGACCACATCCAAAGTAATCAAATGTATTGAGCAGAACATGTTGGCTACATATGACCAGAACCCAATTCAACTGGCTTAAGTATAATGAGGAATGTACGGGCTTGCATATGTAAAAATTCCAAACACTGAGCTTGCTTCAGCAGGCACAGCTGGATACAGGTCCTTCAATTATGCAATCATTATTCTGCCTCTCTCTCTATTGTTCCTATCTGCATTCGTCTACAACAGCATTCATCTCAGTCAAACATTCGTCAAATGGTGCAAAGATGGCCACCCACACCAGGCTTCCAACCAGCCAGCTTAGCACCCCTAAGAGAAGAAATTATGGTCCTCCCAGTGGTACCATAAAAAGTCCTAAGACTGAGTCTCGTAGGTCTAGATTGGGTCACCCACCTACTTTCTGGATTATTTTTGACTGCTTGTCAATCTACAATCATCTCAAAATAAAAGGGTTACTCTGTAAAAGGTACACACACCATTGTTCTAGCCCCAGCCCCAGGGATTCTCATTTCATTCGTCTATGGTGGAGCCTGGGCACAGGCAGGTTTTTGGGGTCTCCAGGTGATGTAGGCTGTTTTCTACATCTGTGCTGTTACCAGAGGAAAGCATGCTGGCCAGTCAACCAGATATCATTTACACCAATGAAACCAAGCAGAGCATGGTTTATTCCAAGATATGTCAGGAAGGACATGAAGTAAAATCCCAGGGTAATTTTTCTTAATTCCATACTAGGACTATATCAGTCATAATGGTGAGTAGGTCCCTTTCTTTACCTGCCTAATGTCTGTAAATTCTTCAGCAATCAGCTACCAGCTCCTCTAAAACATCTTCTCTAACCCCACTTTCCCCACAGACTCTGTAAGGGGTCCCCATAGTAACTTGTGCTTCCTCATTCACAGCACTGTAACACGATGGACTCTCTTCTTTGAGGCTCTTACCATAGCTCCAGAACTAGCTATAATTTCAGTACAGTTTTATCTTTTTTAAAAAAAAGGAAATCAGAGGAAATGAACAAAAACATTAATAGAAGGCACTATTCACTGTACTATAGTTTGAGTACTGCTCATTTCATTGCGGAAATAAATTTAAAAGCATAAAAACCTGATGAAAATGTAACTTTGTAAACAGTTTTTTTTTCCAATTTACCTATAAACTTACCCAATGCCATCTGTTACTAGTCTATAGTAAATGACATACTCTGGTCACAAAACTTCTCAAGTATTTAACTGAGGCCTTCAAGTGAAGGTATTCACAAGCTTTGTCATGCCCTTTATTACAGCTCCTGATGCACCGCGTTGTGACTTTTTGCTGCTGCTTTTACTTGCCTGCTACGTAACCGTACACAGAGTGGTGACAAGACAGTGAAAAGAGCATGAACCTTTGAGTTACGCAAAACTAAATTTGACCCCCAGATGATTCATATATCAGCTTGGAAAAATTTCTTCATTCACTCATTCATTCATTTGCCCACTCAAGAAATGTTTAGTAAGCACTAGACATAAAGGATTCTATAATCCCTATGGACAGGTGTAAAGAACGGAGAGATCACTCTGAAAAGGAAAAGTCTCAAGGAGAGACATCATAGTTGAAGTTTGTCATATAAAGGCAGAATTGTCCTTACTCTGGTTTTGGATGGCAGGCTAAAGAGTAGTTACAGGAAGATTGAGAACATATGATCCTGACCTACGTCTGCAATTTTACCATCACAAGGTAGAAAGTCTGCATGTGAATGGAGTCAGCATAGAGGAAAAGAGAGCAAAGAAATGAAAACCTCCTTCTGATGAAGTCATTTGAGCTCCTGAATCTAATCACATCAAAATCAGATCCACTCATGGATTTTTCACTAATATGAGCTTTTTATTTAAATCCTCTTTTTACTTAAATAATGCATTTGGGTTGATTGGTCTGAGTTTGGTACTCGTAAATAAAAGAATACTGAATGGTACAGGAAACATCTCAGTTCCTAGAACAATCCCTGGAACACAAAAAGCACTTAATCAATACAAATGGCGTAGTAAGTGATCAAATCGTTCAAATGTAGCATAAATACGTGAATGAGCAAACGGACCAAACAGAGCATGAACATAGCATAGAATAGTCTCAGGAAGGTTCCTCCATCACAAGAAATAGTCAACCAAATGCTGGAAAAATCCTAAGTCTCAATACTTTAAAAGGATCTCAAACATCAATAGGAGGCTTATATCTAATGAATTCTGAGGTCCCTTCCAATCCTGGTATTCTATGATTTTATGTTTTCAGTTCTTATCTGGATGAAATTTGGATAGGTTTGGGATTTCACACTTTCTAAGGCAAAGTAGCTTGCCCCATCGGAAAGAATATCATATTCAGATTTATACCCAATCCATCACACCAACACCTTGATTTAAGAGAACTGAAAACTTTGGATTGCCATCCACTAAATTTTGGGTAAGTGATACAAGTTGTTGACCCACAACAGAGAGTTTTGCCCCCTTGTTTGCTTCTCTTTGAATACTTTGATATATGTCATGGGTTTGTCTAAAATATTCCTGCCTGTTATTTGTGCTTTGGGGTACTTATATGCAATAAATAGCCTTAAGTATGAAAAAATAGCTAGCGTGTGAACGAGAACTACTGAGACAGATGGGCCTACAGCAAACACATTTGGCCTGTTGAAACACAGAATTTCAACTTTAAGAAACTGCTATATAACTCATAAGATGTATTCAGCTGCAGTACAGTCTAGATGAAACGGAAGGAATTGGCAGTTATAGATGACAGAATGATCTTCAATCTATTCGACACACAGCATTTGTACTCATAGATGTATCTTCCATTTGAGGAAGGTAATCACAGTTCTATCACCATGTATATCATGCCCTATTGTACAGGTCCACTCCCTCACTCCTAGGTATACACAATGTCATCCTCCTAAATGCAAAGTGGGTTTGACATGCTCCATCAGCTGTACATGAAAAGGAAAGCAAATATAGTAACTTGTTCCCTGGATGAAATCTTAAAGTTGATGTTGTACACAATGTCTCCTTCTGGTGTTTTTTAAATTATTGTTATGGATTTGGATGTGACAGCACACTTTGATATTGACGTGAATGGATGAAAGATAGAATTCCTTGATGAGACTCACAGTGATCCATGTGGTACCTGTGGGTCTTGCCATCAGTTATCTTATAGAAAAAATAAATTATTTAATAACATTTTTTTTGCCTTACATGCAAATTATGTGCAATCCCTCGCTGTACAGTTTCCAGCAGACAACTGTTTTATCATGGGAAACAGTGGCATTAAGAGTGCATGTGATTAATAAGGCTAAAGATTTGATTTTCTACATCAGTTTCATACAAACTTGAACCCATCTCTTAGGAGAAAATGAACTCCTTATAGGCATCTCTTCTAGAAAAGGAGGTGTGGTGCCAGGTTTCTCAAAGAATACAGATCTAACAGTCAATAAATATGTATCAACAGCATATATGCTCAATAATTAAGTACACACAGAAGGAGGGTTTAACAAGAAAAATGCTCACGGGTGAATTTGAAGGAAGATGCAAAAATTAAGTAAATCTGTTTTCTCTATATGGAGTTACTTGTTAATAGCCCCTCTCCTCAGAATACTAAGAGCAAAGAAATATTTTTATAATGATCTAGGAAAAAAATCATCAGCCAAGCACTTTGTTCTGGGTGTTCCATATGTGCCAGGCACGGGAGATACGAAGATGATTAAGACGTTGTTGTTTCCTAAAATGAGTTAACATATAGAGAAGGTAAAATACACTAACGTATGCTAAGCTGATTTGACAACATGAGGCACTATTATCTGAAGGTGACACACAGGGATCAGACTTCAGAGAGCTTTGGATTTTTCAGTAGCAACACAGGAGAGAAGCCTTAGAAATTCCCAAGATGATGGTGAATGGCAGTGTCAGGCTTGGTAGCTGTGTCCGATGAAGAAGGGATCCAGTCCAAACTATAGCAGGGCAGAAGGCCCTTGCCCAGGGCTCCTCACAATGAGGTACAGGGCTCTCAACATTAGCGTCACCGGGAACTAGTTACAAATGAAAACTTTCCAGCCCTACCTCAAAACACTTGAGTCTCTGGGATTGGGGCCAAGGAATCTGTGTTGTAGGGAGGCCTCCAAGTAATTCTGATGGATGTGCAAGCTTGAGAACCACTGCTCTAGGTGGTTCTTCTTTGGGGAGATGAAATTGTTAGAGCGTCTGATGCGTGGGAATAATTTATGAAGATAATTAGACAACTGCTAAAGAGGTTGAGGATAAGTTAGAGGTAAATGCCATACAAAGGAAACTAAGGAAAAGAAAAGGAAATTATTAAATCCAGGGAAAACAAAACATTATATGAAAATGGCTAAGTAGCCATAGTTTACTATATAATTCAGATTTGAATCACACACATAGTCATCATAATCATGTAAATACTAAATCCTGATCTAACCAAAACTACAGTTCAATATGCTGCGAGGTAGGGTGGGTGATGCAAGGTTGCTTATGTGGCAGGAGCCGGGTGTAGGAAAAAGTGTGAAACCTCCATCTCCCACAGAAGAAAGTCCATAGATAGTACCTGAAATTAGAAAATCAATTTGGAGCAATACGTATCTATGTAATTTAGAGATTTAGAGGTTAATACTAGAAGCATCAGCAAAAGAAGCTGATAATGACTGGCTCCCAGACAAGGGAATGGGGGAGAGGGATGATTTTTCACAGTAAATCCTACAGAGTAAGTTGACTCTTTCTACTCTGTGCATGTTTAACTTGGATAAAAAGTAAAATCCAAAATAAACAAATAATACATTCCCTCTCCTCTTTGAAGACACTTTCCCAGTTCATTAATACTCATTAACTCTTCTTAACTCTTAGAGCACTTAACTGTCTAGTCCAGGGGTCAGTAAATTATAGATCGGCCTACCTGTTTTCGTAAACAAAATTTATTAGAATGCGGCCACGTTCTTTTATTGACATTATCTATGGCTTCTTTCACATTACAATTGCAAAGGTGAGTAGTTGTGAGAGAGACTAAACAGCCTGTGATGCCTAAAATATTTGTTTTCTGGCCTTGTACAGAAAAAGTTCACCGGCCTCTGATCTAGAAGGTACATTTAGCAACTAAAACAATTCTTTGAATTTTTGTATTTTGTTTTTTCTATCAGATCTCACTCATTTGTCACCACAAACATGCTAGTTGGATGCTACCATATTACCAATGAAACCAGCTCAGAAATTCCAGCTGAGGTCTGTCTGAAATGAAGGTTTATCTTTTTTCCACTAGCATTGTGGCTGGTGTCAAATCAGCTTTTCATGTTAGTATAGCTTGCCTTTTCTAGATGTGAACTATTTAGTGCAAGAACCGTGTCTTAACCATCTGCATATCCCCTGTGCCTGCAACACAGGAAGAGCTCAGAACAAAGTTCTTGACTGGGGACAATGAAGATGAAGGCAAAAGGATGACTCAAAATTCTCAAAGTAAATTCCATGTATGCAAAGCAACTACAGTGATCCTGATTATTATATTTTCCCGAAGATCAAAATATGCCCTGAGCTGCTTTTTACTTGAAGCTTTCTGAATAAGTAAAGCATTATTGTCTGGAAGAGGTCACACATGCAGGTATCAATGATGCCCATTCATCTTCTTGTGGTAAAGCTCAGGTTTCCTGTTTTGCATTTGTCTCAATCTAGACTGGAAGTTCTCCGAGGCAGAGGTTTCATGCTTATGTACCCAGGGAATTCTGGGCACCTGTGCTGTTCCATGACTAATGGCTAAAAATAAATAAGTAATCATGCATTGTTGGTGTGAGGTTTGCTTCATGTCCTGAAAAGTATTCTGAAAACACTGATTATGAACTTTCTTTAACCAACTGAGTCTTCCAAAAGCAGAAACCTGGTGAGAATTACTCAAGGGAAAATGACATTATTGTTTTCGTTGGAGAGTTTCATAGGACTGATATATAACTAGCTATGTACACTGTCAACACTGACTTGAGTAAAAGCAATGCTGTTTTCTTTAAAGTGAATAGAATTATTGAAAAGAAGAATTCATTGCTTGGAAGGAAGCACAGAGTACGTCTACTCTCGCCATCTATCCCCATTACAACATTTCCTACTTGTTATCCAGCTTGTGCTTGAATGCTCTGCAGAAAGAGAAATCCCCTACCTACCAAGGCGGTCAATTCTCACTTCACTTCATTCATTCATCCATTCAAACATTTTAAAGTACCTCTCGGATGTTCAGGCATCGTTTTAGACTCTGTTATGTTATTTGCTTGTGTAAGGTTGAAATATGAGTCCTTACAGCCTACATCAATAAATCTGTTTTTTATTTCTTCAAAGCTCACAAGTGTAATCCATTCTTTACTTGTAGTCCTTCAAGTATTTGGAGGGAATGTCCTCTTCCTTGGTCATTCTTATCTCTGTTCTAAACATTTCCAGTTCTGAATCCTCTGTTCTTATGACGTGGTTTTATGTCTTCTTCTGCACTCCAGTTTGTTTGATTCCATTCCAAAATGGTATCACCAAAATTACTGCTCTGTATGTTATCTGACCAGTTGAAAGGAAATTCTAGTGTCTCTTTCTTCCTTTGTCCACTATATTTGTTAATGCAAACTTAGTGGGCATCCATGTTTGGGGCACGAAAATACTAATATTTGTTCCTATGGAACTAATCATTAAATCTAAGGTCCTTAGATCTTACTCAAGTGGATTGCTTCTAAATCACATTCCTCCCATACTGTATTTATGGGGCTGGTTTCAGGGACAAAGTTTCCTTACATTTATATGTATTAATGTCACCTTGTTATTAACTTCAGCTAACTGTTTAATTTTTTAAAAAATTAGTGAGATTCTGGGCTATAGAGATAAAAGACACAATTTTTGCTCTCCAGGAACAGAGTCTGGTGGTAATGATCAATAATTTAACAAAGAATCATAAATCAGGATATGCACCATGATTAATATAAAGACAAAGTAATTGATAACCTTTAGAAGGAATGCACAAACTTTTGCTACTGTTGTTGTTGTTGAAATCTTAAGGGAGGCAAATAAAAAGGAAAGACTATGAAGAACTCTCAGAAGAGGTGATATTTGATGTGTACCTTGAAGGGCAGAAGAAATTAACCAGGCCAAGAACAGATAAGGCATTCTAGACTGTGCTATCCAATACGTTAGCCACTAGCCACATGCAACTATTGAGCACTTGAAATGCAGCCCATGTCAGCTGAGATGTGCTTTAAATATAAAATATACATCAGATTTTGAAGATTTAGTAACAAACAAATGTAAAATATCTCATTAACAATTTTTATATTGGCTGTATGTTGAAATCATCATATTTTGGACATATTTGGATTAAAGCACATTACTAAAACTAAATCCATCAGATTCTTTTTTACCTTTATAACATGGCTACTAGAAAACTTAAAATCACTTATGCAGCTTATTATATTTCTACTGAACAGTATTGCTCTAAAAAGTAAGAACGGGCAGAGAGATGAGATGAATAAAGAACAACAAAAAAATATGGAAAGGTTGGACTTTTCTAATCCTAATTCTTGTTTCAGTCATTCATCTTATTTGTCGACCAATTTGGATAAATATACATATTACAATTTCAAGCACATCATTAAGGAATATTTTGATACCACAAAGTCTTAAGGCCTAACACACACTGCACATTATTACAACTGTAATTCAAACCATATCTCTCCAAATTGCTCACAAAATGTTTTCTCCAAAACAGAAATCACTCTATAGCTTATCAGCATTTCTGATAGATGGTGCTTCAGTGTGTCAAACTGCTCCTCAGAAGATCCCTCGTGAGACAATCTCCCAGGTCCCCATAGTGGTGATCAGCCTGGTAGAACACTCTTAGATTGGTTTTCCCTCTTTCCCTACTTCATTTACCCCATTTTCCAACTCTATTCTAAAAGATCACTTTCCAAGAGAATCCAATCACACACAAGCCTTTCCTCAGGCTCTGCTTTTTGGAGACCCTAGGATAAAATCATTGTTACAAGGAGTGGCTCTGGAAAATCAGACCATCAGGATGGGATTCAGAAATGGTTTTACTCCCCGGTTAGATAACAATACAATTCCTTTGATAATAACCTCTTGCATGCTACAGCATCAACACTATGAGATGTTCATCAGTGGTGACTTAAGTTGAGGTACAGAAGCTAAAACACTGGGCTTATGCAATAGCACTGGCACTGAAATTGTATAAGTCATAACTGGATCAAAGCTAAATTTATCTGCCTGGTCCTTGGGTGCATAAGTGAATGAAAATCCATAGCACCTGAAAGAATTCTCAGGATAGTTCTCTGACCACTGAAGTACAGCTATTATGATATAAAAAATCAAGAAGAAACCTATTTATCAAGTGACTCAAAAAGCTTCTAAGAGTAAGAGCAAGAGCAAGAGAGGTGTGTACAACTGGTCCAGGCTATCATGGAAGCTGTCGTGCCACTGAAGATATCTGACCCAGCAAACTGATGGTGCTAGAAGTACATACAGTAGATTAGGATGCTGTCTGTAATCTCTGACAAGCCCTAATGCAAGCATCATACAGACACCAGGGGTTCTGCCATAATGCTATGCCATTAGCAGTAGAGAATTTGTTGCCATTTTAAAAGCAGTTCATGGTATCTTTCTAGACCCTAGTGGAGACTGAGTGACTGACCATTAGATGCTAAGTTTTCACAGCTGGAGCGGCCATCATGACCTGGATATAATTAGATCTAGTAAGCCTTAAGTGTGGTGGGCAGAGCAGCAGCCCATTATATTATGGGGTAGGGCAAGAACAGATCCAAAAAGTACAAGTAAGCTGTGGAAACCGGTGGCCAAGACTCCCGTATCACCTCCCTGCATTGCACTGAAGCCTCTCCTTTAATTTAAATCTATAGCCTCATGGGTGATTCCCTAAAACTAGCTAACCCAGGAGGAACAAAAACTCAGTCTTGGATCAGAAGGTCTTAATGCTGAACTAAACTGGTGGCCACCGTTCACTTAACCCCAGCCTACTGCCATTTTGCTCAAACCCATTCTTCCAAACGAGTTCTACTAACAAACCAAAAGACATTATTCTAAGATGATGACAGTGGTCAACGGCAAATACTTCCACAATCTTACAAAAATATCCCTACTTGCCTTCCCACATGTTTGCCATTAGCATGAGAAGGACTGGCCAGGGCTAGAACTGACCCAGCTAGAGAAAAGATCACACCCAATCTGTGGATGAGTAACACGCCCAGTCTAGATTAGCCTGGATCAGTTGAGACCCAGTGACCACAGAGCTGTGAGATGTAGTAATAAATGTTTGACATCTTAAGTCAGTGGGTTTTGGGGTAGTTTGTTACACTGTAAGAGCTGACTGATAGAATTTGTAGCCTTTTCTCAATGTAAAACCTAAGGCATAGAGATTTTTTTTTTTTTTTTTTTGACCATGGCAATGTATTACTTGCAGAATAGCAATGGCACAGGTCCTGAAGCAGAGCATGCTGGGCATGTTAAAGAAACAAGGAAGCCAGAATGAATGGAGTGGAGTGAACGAGGGTGAATTCACAGGAAACAGATCACAGACACAGTGAAGGAGGAGGCAGTGAGAGTCGTGCTGGCCCTACAAAGACTTCGGCTTTTACTCTAAGTGAAATGGGAAGCAGTTGGAAGGATTTGAGCTGAGGAAAGACGTGATCTGGATTATTTTTAATCACGTTATTCTGATTTCTAGTTTGAGAATAAGAAGGCAAGCATAGAAGCTGGGACAGTAATAAAAATGCTATTGCAAATATCCAAGGAAAAGATGATGATGGCTTGGACTACAATTCCCAAGTAGTGGGGAAAGTTGTGAAATATGAGAAGGTTCTAGATATAGTTTGATGATAGAGAAAAAAGGATTTGCTAATAGATTGAATATGGGGTGTAAAAGGAAGGTTGGAGTTCAAGACTACATCAAGAATTTTGGTAAGAACAACTAGAAAACCCAAGGTGACATTTGCTGAAATGTATAATGCAAAAGAAGTAGGTTTGGGGATTAGTGTATCTTAAGATATTCATAACTTCTATCATGAATTGTTTTTAAAGATTTGGAATGAGTCCCAATTGGATAAGGGAGCCTCATTGAGATGAATATTTGAGTAGCTGACAGAAAATATAGTTTTAAAAAAAAGTTGATTTATGTACTAGGAGAAATAAAGTGAAGGGTGCTAGAGGAGAACATGAGCAAAGGAAATAAAGAGCTATTGATGCAAAGGAAACATTCACATTCACATACACAGGACAGGTAAGAGCACAGGCCCTGCAGAAAAGGACATTTATTCTTACTCATAAGAATTCCATTAAGGCATCTAAAATATACTAAATCTGTAAGTAAGTGAGAAAAATTAATTAAACTCAAGTTTGAGAGTAGATGTTTAATTTCAGTTCACTGTTTTAATTTCTTGCTAATCAAGTTGAAGGATTTTTCCTGTTTGGGAGACTATTTCAAGAAAAAAAGTTCTTGATTGAAACTGAATAAGTTAGAAGACAGGCTTAGGTATTAAAAATAAAGAAATAAAGGTGAAATAGATGAATCCAAACAATAAAGCAGGCTGCAGCATACCCAAACATCTCAGACAGTAGTATTTGTGGTTAAGGAGAAACTTTTTTTTTAATTTCCAAGCTTTCTCCTAAGTTATCCAATTCCCTTACTATTAACTATTAATGAGCAATGATCAAAGCAGACTTTTAAATAAAACTATTTCTTCAATGTGCCTACTTTGTCTATCTGCTTATTGTCAAAATTAGCATAAGAAAGTAAACCTCACGCGCTCAGAATAGACAATTAAGAACACATTTTTTGGCAGAGTTATTCAAATCCATTTAAAAATAATTCAAATCCATCTTGAAAGGCTGAAGATCCCAGCTAACTCTAATCATATCTCTAGTTGATTTAAAGAGGATGCTCCTAAGTTTATCTCAGGTTATCAGAGTCCCAGAAAATGAGTGCAATAAATATAGAGTTTAGATTAACCAATTAAAAAAAAAAACAGAAATAGATGAAGGAGATTCTTCATGGACATACCACAAACAGAATTCTACAGGACAGTTAAGGGTTCTGCCACAATTTCAAGAAAATACATAGAGCTACCATATGACCCAGAAATCCCACTCCTGGGCATATATCTGGAGATAACCATAATTCAAAAAGATACAGGCACCCAATGTTCATTGCAGCACTATTAAAATAGCCAGGACATGGAAGCAACCGAAATGTCCATCGACAGATGAATGGAAAAGAAGATGTGGTACATATATACAATGGAATATTACTCAGCCATAGAAAGAATGAAATAATGCCATTTGCAGTGACATGGATGGACCTAGAGATTGTCATACTAAGTGAAGTAAGTCAGACAAAGACATATATCATATGATATCGCTTATATGTGAAATCTAAAAAAAATGGTACAAATGAACTTATTTACAAAACAGAAATAGAGTCACAGATGTAGAAAACAAACATATGGGTACCAAGGGCGGAGGGATAAATTGGGAGACTGGGATTGACATATACATACTACTATACTACTATACATAAAATAGATAACTAATAAGAACCTACTGTATATCACAGGGAACTCTACTCAATACTATGTAATGACCTATATGGGAAAAGAATCTAAAGAAGAGTGGATATATGTACGTGGATAACTGATTCACTTTGCCGTAGAGCAGAAACTAACACAACGTTGTAAATCAACTATACGCCAATAAAAAAAGAAAGAAAATACATGCCAGGCAGAAACTAAAAGGAGAGCTGAAGGATGATGATAGGGTCAGGTGATGGATGGAAAGGCTAAAACAGTCTCAGTGCTTAGGACTGAGTGATGTAAATACTAGGCAGCACCTAATTAATTCTTGAAACTGATATGTAATGAATGTGGCTATGGCCTTAACATACTCAGCACCCCTGAAGATTCACCATCATGGCAAATATCTCTATTTTACAGAGGGAGAAACTGAGACATTGCATGTGAGAGTGTTGCAAAATGTTTGCACTGAGTCAGTGATCCCTTGAAAAAGCAAACTCTGGTAACACGGAGAACCTGAACTTTGAGAACCATTCACCAACTCCTTGACAATCTGCCATTCCCTCTGGGATCAGGTCAGTATTTCATCCCATGAAAAGCACACTGAGGTATTTGCTTCAAAATAGAGTTGTTGACACCAAGACTCTAACTGAAGTTATTAGACACTGATTTTCACTTCCTTCCACTGCACTCTTTTGCCCTCCCAGCTGTGGACACGCTGCACTTTTATAAGCATTAAGTTTCATGCTTATGTGGGTTTCTCAAGTGCCTGGTGTCCATTCTTTATTATTCATCTTATCTCCTATTGGTAACATAAACTGCAAATTTAAAAGCCAGAAAGATGCTTCAGCAGCAATTTAATTCTGCTTCTTAGGACTTATTCCTCATGAATTTATTATTAATAATATTTATTTAATGTTTTCAGTTTAATGGCCAACTGAGAAAAATGAAAATTTCTTCTCTAAAAGAACTTAAACACAGCTATTCCTGGGTCATTGAGCTAAGAATGAAGAAGAAAAAGTCTTTGTAGAGATTAACTTAGGAAACAAAAAGAACTATCATTTTTGCTAACTTCATTTTTAATTTGGGGGTATACAAACGCATAATAGAGCTATCCTTGAAATTTTTTAAAGAAAACTACAGTAGCTCCCTAAATTCTACTAGAAGTAGAGACCACTGATACTAAGAAATATCAGGGGAACCATTTCCAGCCAACTGCCCGATGTTACTATTATTCATAGAGGTAGCACTTCAGTTACTAATACAGCAAGAAATGAGTTGTCCTGGGCACCTCCTCCACCTAAGTGACTGTGAATTAAGCTCAGAAATAAAGAGACAGAGGAGGGAAGGAATAAACTCCAGCTAGAACAGTACTTAATTACCCACCTAGATTTAGAGACACAACACCACAGCACAAAATTAGCACATGCGTACTAGCGGAAGGCTTCCTCCAGGGGAAGCTTCCCCACAATTGGAAATGCCCCTCACGCTCGCTGTCCCCAGACACCAAATCCCAGCTTTGGTTCTTCTCTAGAAAGCACTGGCTGAACAGCACTTTTTCTTGCCCTGTTGATTTGCAGTTTGATAGTCATCGTGACCCCAAAGCTAAGCATAAACTACATGTTATTCTAACAGAGACCATGCCAAAGTGTATGGAAAGAAATAGAGCCAAATATTCACAGTTAAAAAAAGCAAACATTAACACAAGAAAAACTTCCAGGGTTCAGAGGATCACGTCTTTGGGGAATACTTCCTACAAAATGGCCTGCCTTCGAATTGCACTACAGAGAATCAGAGATTCGTGGAAGGCCGGTTTTATAGTCATCCGTTTCCCATTCTCGATGCCATTTACAAACAAGGTGTCCAGGAAGAAGACAAGTAGCAGCAGAGCCACTATATAAAAACACTCACATTTCACATTTCCTTCTTCAGTATTAAGAAGGATATTATTTTTCCGGCTGGTTGAATTAAAAAAAACGTTTTTTCTAAGTAAATCTTCTCTCACCTATTATATCTCAGTGATGTTTTGCATGTGAGAGAACATCCAACCAGCCACAGATTCCTACCTCCCTGCTAAATGCAGCCAAAAAAAGAACAAAGCAAGAAAGAAATTGTAACAAAAAACATTAGTAATAATACTTAAAATATCATAAGTTGCCAGCAACTAACGTCTGGTGTATTGATTAAAAGATTGAAGTAAACAGTGGGCCCTTAATGCTGTAACAAACCACTGAGGTTTATTGCATCAATAATTCTGTGGAACTACTGAGTTTCAAGGGCCTACTGCTGAAATAAACCAATTTTTGAGCACCCACCAGCAATGGTGTTTATATACATACAGATATATTTCCCTTCTTAAATAAATTGCTTGGGTGGAAAATTGATCATTTCTATGATCAGAAAAATCAGTCAGAAAATTTGGAACATTTGAGGAGGTTTATCACTAGATAATGTGATCTTGCAAACTTGACAAGTTTTTTTCATCTATCTTTTTGCCTCCCTTTCAGGAATAAACGCCAGCAGAAGGGAGATGCAAAAGAGTGCTGGAAAAGATAATGCTAATCAAAGGGTGCTGACTTGAACCAGACCTTAGAAGGAGAAGGTATTAAGGACCAGTGCAGTGCATTAATCAGTTAGCCCCTGTGTCGGCGCTGCAGGGCGGGGGGGAGTTTAAGGAGAATTGCTCTGCAGTAGAGTGCCCTTAATAGGATCTACTGGAAAGCGAACTTGGGATGAAGAATAGCTTTGAAGCTAGGTATACAGTGGAAAGCACAGGGGGGCGTAATCAGATCTGCAAGTAGCCTTTACCTCAGTGTGGAATCTAAGCTGTTTGCATATTCAAGGAAGAGGTACATAGTGACTGTCAATTTTTGCTACATGTATGGAGCACCCTGGAAGGCAATGGAAAGTGCAAAAACAATGTCTCATTTTTAGTTAGCTACTCCTAAGCCAACCCTCCTTGCTGCATAGGCTTCGGTATCTCTTCTCCCCCAGCCCATGACTCGGCCCATGACTCCAGCAAGTAGGGGCCTTGTGTAGTCTGGGCTCCACTCCTGCTCAGTAACTGCCATTTTGTGAGTTTCAACCATGTGCCCAGCACTTTCTTGGCCCATCTCTGCTCTTTGCTCCAAATCTGAAAGGCAAGCATCTTCATCTCCCTTCACCCCTATTTTCACAAATGTAAGTTAAGTAACTTGAATCTGTCACACAGCTAGTACAGTGTAGAGGCTGGCTTTAAACCTAGGTCCAAACTCTATGGACTTTCCATGATGGCTCACTAGCGCTCAACACTTCCCTGAAAAAGGACGTATTGATGGTCCCAACCATGTTGCCATGGGTTAGCAATATGTTACCCTAGCTGCCACCCTGCCCCTGGCTGGATGCCAGTTTAGGGTAAATGAATTTCTACCTCTTTTGTATGTTGTAGTTCCATCCATTATGGAAAACTGGACCTCTGCCTTGGTCATCATTTTTATAATCTAGGGTATCCCATACATTTCTCCTCTGCACTGCTGCCTTCCATTTTTACCCCTCCCAAGACTTACAGCTATCATGCAGAAGAATAGTGATTACAGTTTATTCACCCCGCACCAGGGACTCTGCCGAGTCTTTTAGAGACACTGTCTTGTTTATTTTTCATGACCCCTTATAAGGTATATATGCATGTGTATATCGTAACTATTTCAGGAAGCAGGAAACAGAGGCTCCAACAGATCAAGTAATTTGCTCAAGGCCACATAGTTGATAAAATGATAGAACGAGGGTACAAATTTAAGACCTCCTGACCCCAATTCCAAGCTTCCAGCTACCATGCTACATTGCCTTCTTCTCATGTCTCCTCCCAGGGACTAGAAATTCTAAATTCTAACAGAATGACTGGGGCCTTCTTTACTTAACTACCTGAGGATTGCAGATTGCTGTGTTTCAGTCACTTTCTGAGATTTGGGGTCGTCTCCTAGAACTTAAAGCCCTGGGGACAAGTGCATGCAGGATTTTAACCCGTTGATGTCCCCCTACTCATGGTGCCGTGTGTTCTGTGTGGCAGATTAAGACTTCCTTCAATACCTGCAGGTGAGACTGGCCCCTGAGGATCTGTCCCACCACACATGAAACATGCTTTCTTCTACTCCATCCAATTTTGTCTGGGTGCACCCAGGCCATTCCTAATATATAGAGGACTCCTCCATCCTCACCCCGCCATTCCCATGTGCAAAGGGGTACAATGGGAGAGTTCTGATGGGAGCAGTGAGCTGGCGCTGTGTTCCCCACAGTTCACAGAGCAATGAAGAGTGAATCTGCTCGTCTCCCTGCTCAGCCCAGGCTCCCCTCCTGCTCAACACACGGCACAGAGCCCTTCCTCCTGAGCATACATATATTTCTTTCAACAGCAACCTTCCTTAAGGCCAGACCAGACACCTCCCTGTTCACACCTTGCACCTCTAGCTCTCCAACTCAAACTTGTTATTATACAAGCTCCTGTGATAGACACAAAGTAAGGAATAAGGGCAGCACAAAATTGGGGCCACAATGGCAGGCACCAAGACCGCCATATGTGCAGCTTTTAGAACCCACTTCTTCTGTCTGCCATATAAATTACCAACATGCCCTCCCAAAATCCAGCGTAAACTTAACTTCAAGTAATGAGAGAGCAAGAGAGAGAAAAAAGAAATGGGGAAAGAATGAGATTTTGATTCTCTCTGATCAAAAAGGCCTTTTATAGAATCTGTCTTTATAAACTTGCAGGGACTTTCGCCATGATTAAAGTACACTCCCAAACCGGGCCCTGCCCAATGAACTGACATAACTTACAGTCTTTTTCCAATCATCTTCTTGCTTCTGCATATGTCTTTTCCATTTCTCATTTAAATTCTTTCCATTTATCACCTAAATTAGTCCCATAGGCAGCTTTCCTCATGCAGTAGATATGGCTCCTTGAAAAGATCAGTAGAAATCAGAGCTGTATCAGTGGAATCATGTTTTAGGGAGTCCTCATTTTCAAGTCTGTCTCTCTTCAACCAGCATCATTTCTCATCATTTAAGTTGAAAGTTTCTCTGCTTCAGAACGTCCATGTTTAATAATTAATGGTCTGTAATCAAACACTTGAAAGCACTGGAGGAGTTCTCTATCTAAAACAACTAACTACAGCAGGAAGCTACATGTAAGGTTAAGTAGCCATCCTTCCCATCTGGGGATGGACAGAACTCAGAGGGACTTGGTGGTTGGTGACAAGGAATGATGGGAAACTCCTTGATTCTAGGGAAAGGGCAACAGTGTTGGTAACTGAAAAGCGTGAATCTGGTGAGCCAAGAATTATCTAGAAAAATCTTGAGGGATATAGCCATCTAGGCACTTCCATCATGAGATTCTGATTTAGTAGGCCTGGGCCTGGGTCCAGAAACCTGCCTTTAGGAAGTATTCCAGGTGACTCTGATTATAGCCAGAGAACCATACTTTGAGAATCACTAGAGCAGAGTGTTCTAGAACGGTGCTTCTTAACTTTAATATACCGAAGAATCCCCCAGAGAGCTTGCTAAAACACAAATTCCAAGAGAATCCAATTCCACAGATAGGGAGATGTAAGAATTTGCATTTCTAACAAAATCTACAGACCACAGTTTTTAGAATACCACCGATACAACGTACTGGTTCTCAATCTCAAATATACAGTGGAATCACCTAGGAAGTTAAAAAAAAAAAGATTGATGCCTGGATACCCCCCCCCGAGATTCTGATTAAATTGGTCTGTAATCTGGGCATGAGGTTTTTTGTAAATTTCCCAAGCAATTTTAATATGAAGCACATGGATAGCAAGTATTATTCAGCACCTGCTGATTGGTCAGACAGGGTACCTGCTGTAACAAACCACCTAAAATCTCAGTGGCCTAACATAATAAAAGTTTATTTGTTGCTCATACAAAGTCCCATGTGGATGTCCCTATTGGGATGGCTCTCCTGGAAGCTCTCCTCCCAGCAGTGACTCAGAGACCCAGGTGTCTTCCATATTGTGGCTCTGCCCCTTGTGTTTCCAGGGTCATTCTGGCACCATCTTGCTGACACAGAGGAAGAAGAGACAATGAGAAAGGCACTCAGATCCTTAACCACCTCAGTCATTCCATCGACTGGGGAAGGTGAAATAGCACATGGATACTAGTGAGTGCTAAGTTTCTGCCTGGCTGGTTGTGTCAGGCACAATGATAGAAGTGGGAAGGAGGGAGAGAAGAATCTAAGCCATGGTGCTGAAATTTAGGCTTATTTTTTTACAGTACTGAGCCCCTTTGCCCCATGCAGCAAGGACTAAATAAATCTCATATCAGCTTTGCTTCTGGAAGCAAAGAGGTTATCACTTTTACCTCCACTTGACCTAAAAAGAATCAGTGTGGGAAAAATCCATTTACACAGAATAACTCAGGGTAGTAGGATATGGTGGCTGATACATGACACTATTAAATCTACTTTTCCTTTTTGGCATTTGATTATACAGTCTTGAGCTACAGCCTTGATTTCCATATCAGCAAAACAGAAATAATAGTTTTTATCTTTCAGTGTTATTTTGAGAATTAGAAGAAACATGCCAAGTGTATTGCTCAGTAGGCCCTTGATAAGTGTGTATTATTCTTACATATTATATTCTTACATATTCCTATATTATTATTGATGAATTCTTAGAACAGCCTTGTGGGTTTCCTCTAATAAGATTTCAAGTCTTTGAAAGTGTGGACCATAGCTCACAATTTTTCCATACGCCCCAGCGTACCCAGCAAGTGAAAGACACAGAAACATTCCTTGATAAGTATTTGTTGAAGTTAGGTTCACCAGAGGTGAATCTGGGAGCCTGGGGCTGGCAGCTGTCTCAAAAGTTTCCTATGAGAATTATTGTTCCTAACATTGGCACTCCTATGAGGAAAAACTCTATAAACATCCCCAAGGAACTAATATGATAGAGTGGAACTATTGCAAAATGAGAGCAGTTAAGTATCATGAAAAAGCCTGCACTTAATCATCATCAAAACAGTCTCAGATTCAGACTTCCCCACTGGTTCTAGTCAGTCCTTCCCTCTCAACATTGAACAATTCCTCACCAAAAAGGTATCCCCAAGTTGTAAATTCAGTCATCACTACAGCCCATTTTACAGATGAGGATCTACTGCTCTAAGAGAGTAAGTATTTGTCCAGATTTAGGCATCCAAAAGTCACAGACTCAATTCAAATCCAGTTTCCCTGCATCTAAATCATATGTATTTCAGACTGTGGGTGAGAATAAGCAGTAACCAGTGCAACTGTGCCAGGATAAAAAAGGTACACCTGCCTGAAATGTCAATTAAAACACTTAGACATGTTTATATATAAGGAAACACAAATATATTGTGATGTAGAATGCACATTTTCCACATATGTGACTATAAAGAATTTTTAAATTTTGGTGTGGGCTGTTTCGGATTATGTCACTAGGCCCCCTAGTGACAGGCAGGCTTTCATGTTTGCTTCTCAGGCAACATGTAAGAAGCACTGCCCTTCTCTGTGCCATTAAAGGGCCATTGAAACACCAAACAGAGTCCATTATTTGAGCCCATTACTGGAAATCTGTCTGCAAAACTCTGTTCAGATGCAATAATGATTTAGGCAGGTCAGACTTCCCAGAAACGAAAAAAAGTGCTGAAAATAAATAGGAGACAATAAATCTCTTGATGGTGCAAAGGGGAAAAATAAAGCAAATTATGTTTTATCTGGCAAAGATATAATGGTCAGGTTTTTTGGTTTGGGTGTTTTTTTTTTTTTTTTTTGGTAATTCTTATTTTTCCTTTCTGTAGAAAACAGTCAGTGCCAAACTGAAGAAAATTTAGATTACAGTTTGTAACACGGTATCCCACTTGAGCTTATTACCCCAGGATGCAAAGACTAGCCATTTGCAGAAAACAGTGATCCAGTGACCATTTTAGGAATTTATTTACGAGTTCATAGATATAAACTGTGTGGACTATTGATGCTATAGACATCTGAGTTACCCCTCCTTTATGAGAGCCCTGGGGGAAATAGCCACAGAAAAAGCAATAAATAAGAGCAAATGAGTTTCATTTGTTTTGTTTTGTTTTTTATCTAATTTTATGTTTAGTCCAACATCCAATGCAGAGTTTTAGTAAGGCTAGGTTGAGACAGATAAGCTTGCTCTAGCAGCCAATCAGGGTCTCTACCTCCCCTGAGCTTAATCCAAATCTTGCAGTCTGACCACTCTTGGGCTGGTTCCATGATACTGGAGATGGAAGAAAAAACAGTGCATATGCTTAAAAAGATATATATACAAGGAAGGAAAATAAAGAATTAAGGTTATCACATATGATGATATCTTTTAACAAAGAGTGATGCTACCCACTTGCAAGTGACCCTACCCACGTCCTGAAATGGGATGAATCCAATGGCAATTATTCCTCCTAGATGGTGGGAGGATATAGAAAAGAGGTGAGATAAAGGGGTGGGGAAAGAGAGCCCCATGAAGAGAGGAATTTGTTTTGGGGTTCTAAGAAAAGAGATGGGAACAATGAGGATAATGAACAGTGTTTGTTTGGGGATTCTTGCATCCCCATTCCCACTTTTGCCTCTATCCTTGTTCTGAGCTCAGACAGAGAGAGGAGTCAGGCAAGAAATTAAAGAGTGGTGTTCACTGAAGAGTATGTGAGATGCTGAGCACAGTCAGGACTGCTTTGGGGTCTGGGGCCAGGAGATAACACAGAATTAGGGAGAGGCAAAAGGAACATTCTTTCACTGACCTCTACTCTCAAACTGTCAAAGACCACACAGCTCAGCTTTGAGATTTTTAGGTTCTAGAACAGTGATCGGTAGAGGGGAGCTGTGCCTGGAGGAGCAGCACATTCCTTTCCAGAGAAGACAGATGCCAACACAATGGCGAGACCCTTTGGCAAGGAGGCTGCAAAGGAAAATTAACGGGCTGGTTCCTGAATACAAATGAAAAGCCTTTGGAGATTAGGAAAAACCATTGGAGGAACTTTTGCAAACGGGTAGTAATAATGAGTATGTGTGTTTTACTTTGTAGTTTACAAATTATTCTCCCGTATCTCATTCGTTTCTCACAGTAATCCTAACAGGTATGGGAAGCACTATTAGTATCCTCATTTTGCAGATGAGAAGAGTGAGTCTCAGAGTTAAAGCAACCTGCCCAAGGTCATTCATCTGGTAAGTATCAAGGTTAGGAACTCAAAAACAGGACGGCTGGCTCTAAATTCTGTGCTTTTTTCCACTGGAATATATTGCCAGTTTGGAGTCATGACCCATGACCGTTTAGTTAACCAGTCCTTCAGAAAACAAAAATCTTTTGACAAAGATGACTTAGCATCATGGAGCTGAGAGGAATTCAGCACTAGGTCTACCAGGAAAAGAAGCTGCAAAAATCACGGGGTTGACCAGGACTTGAGTCCAGATGGGGAGAAAGATGCCATCTCAAGGTTCCCACGAACTGCTTACTGAGAGTCCAGGAAGCACCGCCAAGGCTAGCTGACCAAGAGGTGGGTGGATGGTAAGAGGCTGAACCTCAGGCGGAGCAAAAGGAACAAGTATATTGCTGAGACAAACAGAGAATCTCCCTGATTTAGAATGCAGGTGGTTTTTTCTTTGAGCGATGAAATCCCTGGGTAGGAAGAGTATACACAGGGAGAGCACATTCTCTTCCTGAATAAAGACATTAACGAATCATTTTGGCCAAGTGCCTCACCTCAGCCATCGTGCCCAATTACACATTTGGCTTATACTCTCAGATGCTGAAAAATAGGTGAGCGGGGATTTTAAAATATTCCTGGGGCAAATATAAAGTTCATAATTTAAGGAATGATCATTTAGAGCAGGGGATGGCAAACTTTTTCTGGAAAGGGCCAGAAAGTAAATATTTTCAGCTTGGCGGCCCATGTGGTCCTTATCACAAGTACTCAAATCTGCCCTTGGTAGCAAGAAAGCAGCCATAGACAATATGTAGACAAATGGGCGTGGCTGTGTTCCCACAAAACTTTACTTACAAAAACAGGTGGTAGGGTGGATTTGACCCAAGAGCCCTGGTTTCCAATCGCAAAGTTAGAGGAAAATTGTACCTACCTAAAGACTTTGCTATTCTCATTTCTATCTCTGAACCAAGTTGGACCATGGGAAGGGGTCATATTAGCTATTTGCTATCCACTTTTATAACATTAAAATGTTATTCACTGCCACCATAAGAAATGCATTTCTTTACTTGTTAACCAATTGTTGTTTCTGTTTTTCTATATTCCCTATGAAATAAATGTTCCATGTAAGACTTTCTGACAATGCAAACCAAAACTACAATGAGGTTTCAACTCACACCAGTCAGAATGGCCATCATCAAAAAATCTACAAACAATAAACGCTGGAGGTGTTGTGGAGAAAAGGGAACCCTCTTGCACTGCTGGTGGGAACGTAAATTGGTACAACCATTATGAAGAACAGCATGACGGTTCCTTAAAAAACTAAAAATAGAGCTACTATATGATCCAGAAGTCCCATTCCTGGACATATATCCAGAGACAACCATAATTTGAGAAGATACATGCACATCAAAGTTCATTGTGACACTATTTACAATAGCCAGGACATGGAAGCAACCTAAATGTCCATCGACAGAGGAATGGATAAAGAAGATATGGTACATATATACAATGAAATATTACTCAGCCACGAAAAAGAATGAAATAATGCCATTTGCAGCTATCTGGATGTACCTAGAGATTGTCATACGAAGTGAAGTAAGTCAGACAGAGAAAGAAATATCATATGATATCACTTACATGTGGAATCTAAAAAAAAAATGGTACAAATGAACTTATTTACAAAACAGAAATGGAGTCACAGATGCAGAAAACAAACTTATGGTTACCAGAGGAGAAAACGGGGAGGGGAGAGATAAACTGGGAGATTAGGATTGGTATATACACACTACTATATATAAAATAGATCACTAATAAGGACCTACAATATAGCACAGGTAACTCTACTCAATACTCTGTAATGACCTATACGGGAAAAGAATCTAAAAAAGAGTGGATATATGTATATGTATAACTGATTCACTTTGCTGTACAGCAGAAACTAACACAACATTGTAAATCAACTCTACTCCAATAAAAATTTTTTTAAATAAAATAAATAAAGACTTTCTGACAGTGTCTGGTATTAGAATACATTTTTTTCCACCATAAACTTGTGTGTTTCCTTCTATCAAAGGAGTCAAATATTTATCACACATTCCCTCTTTATCCTCACCGGAAAGGTTTGAATAAGGGTTTATGTTTAGTCCAATAATTTTATGACTTTTATGGTTGGCATACTTTTCTCCTGTTTTTACCTTCAAGCACACACACACTTATTTCTATTATGTTGTGGTCTTTTCTTTGGAATCTACCTCAAATTTTTGCAAAAAAGAAGTGAAGTCCAAAAAAGCATACATGTTATTACAGAGAAAAATGTTAACACTGAATAAAGAGATTGAGCCAACTGAAAAATGTAAACCAAAGTTTCCACCCAAGTAGACAAATTTGTCCAAAGGACCAAGAAGAGATGAAATTATCTTGAAGAAGAGGAGTGAGAAGAATTTCTCTATCAGATACCAACATTTTCTAGTCATTTCTAATTTCAAGTAATTTAAAAGTTTAGTATTATTCTAGAATATACAGAAGATTAATAGAATGCACAGAAAAGTCTGGAAACAGATACAAAAATGAATGGAAACTTCGTTATAAAAGAATTGTGACCAATTCCCCATATGGAAAAAGATTAGCTTCCTACGTTATACAATGTTCATAATTAATTTCAAATAAATTAAAAACTGTGAATAAAACGAAAGGAGAAAAATTTAAGTATATAAATAGGTGCTAAATCTTTATGGCATCAGGACAGGGAAATATTTCTTAAACAAAATAATGTAAAAGCACATATAACAAAGGAAAATATTATTCTATTAATATTTCAAAAGTTTCTCCTTCAAAAATACCATAGATAAAAAGAAAAAAATCACAGTCTAGGAGATTAAGAGATTTGCTGCCTATTATCAGATTAAGGATTAGTGTTCATAATATGTAAAGAAACTCTACGAAGCCATAAAACAATGAAATAAACAGATAAACAAACCAGTAAACCTAACTGGGGGGAAAAAGGCAAAGGATATGGAATTCACAGAAAAGAAAAAACATTGGACATTAAATATAAGATATTATGCTGAATCTCACTATTAATCAGAAAAATATAAAATAAAACAGCAAGAGATATCATTTGGATTAACAACAATTTTAAAGACACAATACCAATTTTCAACAAGATAGCAAGAAATAAGGATGCATACATTGATAGCAGAGGTATACATTGGTGCAAACACTCTATATGTTTAGAAATCCCTAGCAATTTGGAAATCCCTAGCAAAGTGGAAGATATCCAATGACCAACACCCATACCTATCAACCCTAAAGCAGTGGTTCTCAAAGACTGATCCCTGCACCAGCATCAGCATCACCTGGGAATTTGGTAAAAATTCAGATTCTTGGGCTCACCTACAGCTCTTGAATCAAGGACTCTAGGGATAGGATCCAGAAATCTGTGTTGTGCAAGCACTCCAGCTGATTCTAATACACACTAGTATATGAGAGCTACTGTGCTAAAGAACCCCCCATAGGTGTGCTTCTGAAGACATGTGCAAGAAGGTTCACTGAAGCACTGAATGTAGTTATAAAAACATGTAAACTACCCAATGGTCCTCTGAGGGGAATGGATACATAAACTCTGGTTTATTCTTTCCATTGACTGTTTTACCGCTATTAAGATGAATGAACTAGTTCTATTTATCAATATGGATAAAACTGAAAAACAAAGTTGAATGAAAAAAAATCAAGTGACAAAAGATGACATAGTATGATCGTGTTAATATAAATTTTTAAAACAAAAAAAGATGGAAATATTATATATGTCTTTAATCGTTTATTGTCATATACAAAAACATGTAAAGAAATGTCACACCAGCATCAGGAGGATGGTTATTTCTATAACGGAAATGGGAGAATGGGGCAAAGTGACTAATGAGGTGGGGAGAAGTTCAGTAACATTTGAAATATTTTTAGTTCTTATGAAAATTCTAAAAAGAACATGGCAAACGGATAACATTTAAAATTAGGTGAAGGATGCATATTAATTTTTTGCACTTTTGGTATTTTTGAAATATTTAAAAATTTTTACAAATATTTTAAAGAAATTATAGCTAGCCAAGGTGGGAGGAGAGAGTGGGACTGACATAGGAGAGTGTTTTCCTAAATACTCCCAGTGTGTCTTCTTAGGCATTGCATGGCTCTTAAATGTCAGCAGAGGTCTCCGAAATCCCTGAGAGCTAAAAACATTATCTCAAAACCCAATTTCATAGTTTGTGGAAATTCTAAATAAAAAGAAATATACATAGATACATAGTTTCTTCAGTTTTCATTTCTTTCTCTTTTTGTTTCCATGTGAAAAATCCATATTACATATAAATTTAAATATATATCTCAATATTCAAATGAGGTTTCTTCTAAGTGGCATATTGTGAGACATTTAAAAGGAAAATCTAGGGACTTGGAGACGACAGATACAATGAAAAGTGGTAATAATTAAAATAGGTAGAATAATTTGAAACTCTATATTTGGAGTGGCAGGACACCCAGCTCACATGCAGAATACCTGACAATTATTTCTTGCTTTAAGGACTCTCAGTAGCAGTAAAGACCTCCACGTACTGCCATTCATAGGACATCCCTAATGAAATGGATGGCTTCCCATTTGGAAAGCTCAGCTCAAAATTCCAAGTCAACAAGCCCCACCCACAGAGAATTTCCAATTTACTTTCTGTTCAATCAGCTTTATTGAAATATCCCTTGCATATAATAAAATTCACCAATTTTATGTGTGAAATTTGATGAGTTTTGACCAATGTACATGGTCATATAACGACTACTACAATAAAGTATAGAACATTTCCATCACCTAAAGATCTCCCTCATACTGTCTTGCAGTCAAATTTTTTATTCAGTCTCTGGATCCTGGTAACTACTGATCTGCTTTTGTCACTAGAGTTTTGCTTTTTCAAAAATTTTCCATAAATATAATTATAAGGTATGTATGTTGTTGTGTTCCCTTTCTTTCACTTAGCATAATGCATTTGATATTCATTGATGTTGTTCCATGTAACAGTAGTTTAATGTTTTTCATTTCTGAGGAGTATTCTACTGTATGGATACACAACTTAAACATAATTTAAAATGCCTTAATCTTAAATATGAATGCATCAGCTAACACTTACGAATAGCTTTCCACATAAAAAAAGGGACTACAGTGAATGAAAGGCGGGGAGGGGCATAAAAGAAAAGTAACTCAGGGAACAGAAAAAAAGACTTCAAGGATGTTTTAATTAAAAGTATCAGAGAGTTATGAGAATATTTTCCTTTCTAACACTATGAGAATATTATGAGAAAGGAACAATTAAAAAGCAAGAAACAGCTCTTGAATTTAAAAATATCATACTTTAAAAAACTGAAAGCTAAGAAGTCAGATAAAGTGAAAAAATTTCCAATAAATAAAAATACATGAAAATCTAGGGGAAAAATGAGATTTAAAGGACCAAAGAGGTCGTGAATGGATAAAGAAGATGTGGTGTATCCATACACAATGGAATATTATTCAGTCATAAAAAAGAATGAAATTCTGCCATTTGCAACAACACAAATGGGCCTAGAGAATATCATGCTTAGTGAAATAAGTCAAACAGAGAAAGACAAATACTGTATGATATCACTTATATAAGGAATCTAAAAAATGAAACAAACAAATGTATATAGCAAAGCAGAAACAGACTCAAAGATATAGAAAACAAACTAGTGGTTACCAGTGGGGAGAGGGAAGGGGAGAGAGGCAAGATAGGGGTATGGGATTAAGAGATACAAACTACTATGTATAAAATAGATAAGCAACAAGGAAATATTGTATAATACAAGGAACTCAGAGGACCTTCAAGATAGCAGAGGTGGAAGACATGCAGATCACCTTCCTCCCCACAAATACATTAAAAATATATCTACTTGTGGAACAGCTCCTCCAGAACACCTACTGAATGCTGGCAGAAGACCTCAGACTTCCCAAAGGGCAAGAAACTCTCCTTGTACCAGGGTAGGGCAAAAGAAAAAAGGAAAAACAGAGACAAAAGAATAGGGACAGTACCAAATGTAAAACAGATAGCTAGTGGGAAGGAGCCGCATAACATAGGGAGATCAGCTCGGTGCTTTGTAACCACCTAGAGAGGTGGGATAGGGCAAGTGGGAGGGAGGGAGACACAAGAGGGAAAAGATATGGGGATATATGTATATGTATAGCCGATTTACTTTGTTATAAAGCAGAAACAAACACACTATTGTAAAGCAATTATACTCCAATAAAGATGTTAAAAAATAAAAAAAGAATAGGGATGGGACTGGCCCCTCTGGGAGGGAGCCGTGAAGGAGGAAAAGTTTCCACACACTAGGAAGCCCCTTCACTGGTGGAGACGGGAGGTGGGCAGGGGAGAAGCTTCAGGGCCACTGAGGAGAGCGCAGCAACAGGGGTGCAGAGGGCAAAGCGGAGAGATTCCCGCACAGAGGATGGGTGCTGACCAGAACTCACCAGCCTGAGAGGCTTGTCTGCTCGCCCACGGGGGTGGGTGGGGACTGGGAGCTGTGGCTTAGGGTTCAGAGGTCAGATCCCAGAGAGAGGACTGGGTTGGCTGCGTAAACACAGCCTGAAGGAGGCTAGTGCGCCATGGCTAGCCGGGAGGGAGTCCAGGAAAAAGTCTGGACCTGCTTAAGAGTCAAGAAACCACTGTTTTGGGGTGCGCGAGAAGAGGGGATTCAGAGCACCGCCTGAATGAGCTCCAGAGATGGGCGAGAGCTGTGACTATCAGCACGGACACCAGAGACGGGCATGAAACACTAAGGCTGCTGCTGCAGCCACCAAGAAGTCTGTGTGCAAGCACAGGTCACCATCCACACCTCCCTGGGAGCCTGTGCAGCCCATCACTGCCAGGGTCCCGTGATCCAGGGACAACTTCCCCGGGGAGAACACACGGTGTGCCTCAGGCTGTTGCAATGTCACGCGGCCTCAGAGGCCACCACAGGCTCGCCCCACATTCCATAACCCTCCCTCCCCCCGGCCTGAGTGACCCAGAGCTCCCGAATCAGCTGCTACTTTAACCCCGTCCTGTCTGGGTGGGGAAGAGATACCCTCATGTGATCTAAAAGCTGAGGCAGGGCCAAATCCAAACCTGAACCCCAGGAGCTGTGCGAACAAAGAAGTGAAAGGAAATTTTCTCCCAACAGCCTCAAGAGCAGTGGATTAAATCTCCACAATCAACTTGATGTACCCTGCATCTGTGGAATACCTGAATAGACAACGAATCATCCCAAAATTGAGATGGTGGACTTTGGGACCAACTGTAGACTTCAGGTTTGCCTTCTGCATCTAATTTGTTTCTGATTTTATGTTTCTCTTAGTTTAGTATTTACAGCTTATTAAGATTGGTAGATTTGTTTATGGATTTGGTTGCTCTCTTCCTTTTTTTTTAATATATATGTATATATGTATATACATATATATATTTTTTCTTCCTTTTTCTCTTTTTGTGAGTGTGTATGTGTATGCTTCTTTGTGTGATTTTGTCTGTATAGCTTTGCTTTTACCATTTGTCCCAGGGTTCTGTCCGACTTTTTTTTTTTTTTTAGTATGGTTTTTAGTGCTTGTTATCATTGGTGGATTTGTTTATTAGTTTGCTTGCTCTCTTCTTTCTTTCTTTTTTAAAATTTTTTATTACTTCTTAAAAAATTTTAATAATACATTTTTTTCTTTAATAACTTTATTTCCCTTTCTTTCTTTCCTCCCTCCCTCCCTCCCTCCCTCCCTCCCTCTCTCTCTCTTTCTTTCTTTCTTTCCTCCCTTTTCTTCTGAGGCGTGTGGCTGACAGGGTCTTGGTGTTCTGGATGGGTGTCAGACCTGAGCCTCTGAGGGGAGAGAGCTGAGTTCAGTACATTGGTCCATCAGAGACCTCCCAGCCCCAAGTAATATCAAATGGCGAAAGCTCTCCCAGAGATCTCCATCTCAACACTAACACTGAGCTCCACTCAATGACCAGCAAGCCAAAGTGCTAGACACCCCATACCAAGCAACTAGCAAGACAGGAACAAAACCCCACCCATTATCAGAGAGGCTGCATAAAATCATAATAGGTTCACAGACACCCCAAAATAGACCAGCTGACAGGTCCTGCCCACCAGAAGGACAAGATCCAGCCTCATCCACCAGAACACAGGCACCAGTCCCCTCCACCAGGAAGCCTACATAACCCACTGAACCAACGTTACTCACTGGGGGCAGACACCAAAAACAACAGGAACTACGAACCTGCAGCCTGCAAAAAGGAGACCCCAAACACAGTAAGTTAAGCAAAACGAGAAGAAAGAGAAATACACAGCAGATGAAGGAGCAAGGTAAAACCCCACTAGACAAAACAAATGAAGAGGAAATAGGCAGTCTACCTGAAGAAGAATGCAGAGTAATGATAGTAAAGATGATCCAAAATCTTGGAAATAGAATGGAGAAAATACCAGAAACATTTAACAAGGACCCAGAAGAACTAAAGAGCACACAAACAATGATAAACAACACAATAAATGAAATTAACAGTTCTCTAGAAGGAATCCATAGCAGAATAACTGAGGCAGAAGAACGGATAAGTGACCTGGAAGATCAAATAGTGGAAATAACCACCACAGAGCAGAATAAAGAAAAAAGAATGAAAAGAATTGAGGACAGTCTCAGAGACTTCTGGGACAACGCTAAACGCACCAACATTCAAACTATTGGGGTTCCAGAAAAAGAAGAGAAAAAGAAAGGGACTGAAAAAATATTTGAAGAGATTATAGTTGAAAACTACACAAATGTGGGAAAGGAAAGAGTCGATCAAGTCCAGGAAGTGCAGAGACTCCCATACAGGATAAATCCAAGGAGAAACATGCCAAGACACGTATGAATCAAACTATCAAAAATTAAATACAAACAAAAAATATTAAAAGCAGCAAGGGAAAAGCAACAAGTAACATACAAGGGAATCCCCATAAGGTTATCAGTTGATCTTTCAGCAGAAATCCTGCAAACCAGAAGGGTGTGGCAGGACATATTTAAAGTGATGAAAGGGAAAAACCTACAACCAAGATTACTCTACCCAGCAAGGATCTCATTTAGATTGGATGGAGAAATTAAAAGCTTCACAGACAAGCAAAAGCTAAGAGAATTCAGCACCGCCAAACCAGCTTTACGACAAATGCTAAAGGAACTTCTCTAGGCAGGACCACAAGGGAACGAAAAGACCTACAACAACAAACCCAAAACAATTAAGAAAATGGTAATAGGAACATACATATCGATAATTACCTTAAATATAAATGGATTAAATGCTCCAACCAAAAGACATAGACTGGCTGAATGGATACAAACACAAGACCCGTATATATGCTGTCTACAAGAGACCCACTTCAGACCTAGGGAAACATACAGACTGAAAGTGAGGGGATGGAAAAAGATATTCCATGCAAAAGGAAATCAAAAGAAAGCTGGAGTAGCAATTCTCATATCAGACAAAATAGACTTTAAAATAAAGACTATTAGAAGAGACAAAGAAGGACACTACATAATGATCAAGGGATCGATCCAGGAAGAAGATAGAACAATTGTAAATATTTATGCACGCAACATAGGAGCCCCTCAATACAAAAGGCAAATGCTTACAGCCAAAAAAGGGGAAATCAACAGTAACACAATCATAGTAGGAGGCTTTAACACCCCACTTTCACCAATGGAGATATCATCCAAAATGAAAATAAATAAGGAAACACAAGCTTTAAATGATACATTAAACAAGATGGACTTAATTGATATTTATCGGACATTCCATCCAAAAACAGCAGACTACATTTTCTTCTCAAGTGCTCATGGAAAGTTCTCCAACATAGATCATATCTTGGGTCACAAATCAAGCCTTGGTAAATTTAAGAAAATTGAAATTGTATCAAGTATCTTTTCTGACCACAAGGCTATGAGACTAGATATCAATTACAGGAAAAAACCTGTAAAAAATACAAACACATGGAGGCTAAACAATACACTACTAAATAACCAAGAGATCACTGAAGAAATCAAAGAGGAAATTAAAAAATACCTAAAAACAAATGACAACGAAAACATGATGACCCAAAACCTATAGGATACAGCAAAAGCAGTTCTAAGAGGGAAGTTTATAGCAATACAATCCTACCTTAAGAAACAAGAAACATCTCAAATAAACAACCTAACCTTACACCTAAAGCAATTAGAGAAAGAAGAACAAAAAACCCCCAAAGTCAGCAGAAGGAAAGGAATCATAAAGATGAGAGCAGAAATAAAAGAAATGAAGGAAACAATAGCAAAGATCAATAAAACTAAAAGCTGGTTCTTTGAGAAGATAAACAAAAATTGATAAACCATTAGCCAGACTCATCAAGAAAAAAGGGGAGAAGACTCATATCAACAGAATTAGAAATGAAAAAGGAGACGTAACAATTGACACTGCAGAAATACAAAGGATCATGAGAGATTACTACAAGCAACTATATGCCAATAAAATGGACAACCTGGAAGAAATGGACAAATTCTTAGAAAAGCACAACCTTCTGACACTGAACCAGGAAGAAACAGAAAATATAAACAGACCAAGCACAAGCACTGAAATTGAGACTGTGATTAAAAATCTTCCAACAAACATAACCCAGGATCAGGTGGCTTCACAGGCGAATTCTATCAAACATTTAGAGAAGAGCTAACACCTATCCTTCTCAAACTCTTCCAAAATATAGCAGAGGGAGGAACACTCCCAAACTCATTCAGTGAGGCCACCACAACCCTGATATCAAAACTAGAAAAAGATGTCACAAAAAAAGAAGACTACAGGCCAATATCACTGATGAACATTGATGCAAAAATCCTCAACTAAATACTAGAAAAAGAATCCAACAGCACATTAAAATGATCATATACTATGATCAAGCAGGGTTTATCCCAGGAATGCAAGGATTCTTCAATATATGCAAATCAACCAACATGATAAACCATATTAACAAACTGAAGGAGAAAAACCATATGGTCATCTCAATAGATGCAGAAAAAGCTTTCGACAAAATCCAACACCCATTTATGATAAAAACCCTCCAGAAAGTAGGCATAGAGGGAACTTACCTCAATGTAATAAAGGCCATATATGACAAACCCACAGCCAACATCGTTCTCAATGGTGAAAAGCTGAAACCATTTCCACTAAGTTCAGGAACAAGACAACGTTGCCCACTCTCACTACTATTAGTCAACATAGTTTTGGAAGTTTTAGCCACAGCAATCGGAGAAGAAAATGAAATAAAAGGAATCCAAATTGGGAAAGAAGAAGTAAAACTGTCAGTGTTTGCATATGACATGATACTATACATAGAGAATCCTAAAGATTCTAAAGATCTTTCTTTAGAATCTAGAGATCCTAAAGAAAACTACTAGAGCTAATCAATGAATGTGGTAAAGTAACAGGATACAAAATTAATGCATAGAAATCTCTTGCATTCCTATACACTAATGATGAAAAATCTGAAAGAGAAATTACGGAAACACTGCCATTTACCACTGCAACAAAAACAATAAAATACTTAGGAATAAATCTACCTAAGGAGACAAAGGACCTGTATGCAGGAAACTATAAGACACTGATGAAAGAAATTAAAGATGATACAAACAAATGGAGAGATATACCATGTTCCTGGATTGGAAGAATCAACACTGTGAAAATGACTATACTACCCAAAGCAATTTACAGATTCAATGCAATCCCTATCAAACTACCAATGGCATTTTTCACAGAACTAGAACACAAAATTACACAATTTGTATGGAAACACAACAGACCCCGAATAGCTAAAGCAATTTTGAGAAAGAAAAACGGAGCCGGAGGAATCAGGCTCCCGACTTCAGACTATACTACAAAGTTACAGTAATCAAGACAGTATGGTACTGGCACAAAAACAGAAATATAGTTCAATGGAACAGGATAGAAAGCCCAGAGATAAACCCACACTCATATGGTCACCTTATCTTTGATAAAGGAGGCAAGAATATACAATGCGGAAAAGACAGCCTCTTCAATAAGTGGTGCTGGGAGAACTGGACAGCTACATGTAAAAGAGTGAAATCAGGACACTCCCTAACACCGTACACACAAAAAAACCTCAAAATGGATTAAAGACCTAAATGTAAGGCCAGACACTATAAAACTCTTAGAGGAAAACATAGGCAGAATACTCTATGACATAAATCACAGCAAGATCCTTTTTGACCCACCTCTAGAGAAATGGAAATAAAAACAAAAATAAACAAATGGGACCTAATGAAACTATAAAGCTTTTGCACAGCAAAGGAAACTATAAACAAGATGAAAAGACAACCCTCAGAATGAGTGAAAATATTTACAAATGAATCAACGGACAAAGGATTAATGTCCAAAATATATAAACAGCTTATGCAGCTCAATATTAAAAAAACAAACAAAGCACTCAAAAAATGGGCTGAAGACCTAAATAGACATCTCTCCAAAGAAGATACACAGATTGCCAATAAATGCATGAAAGGATGCTCAACATCGCCAATCATTAGAGAAATACAAATCAAAAGTACAATGAGGTATCACCTCACACCAGTCAGAATCGCCATCATCAAAAAATCTACAAACAATAAATGCTGGAGAGGGTGTGGAGAAAAGGGAAGCCTCTTGCACTGTTGGTAGCAATGTAAATTGATACAGCCACTATGGAGAACAGTATGGAGGTTCCTTAAGAAACTAAAAATAGAACTACCATACGACCCAGCAATCCCACTACTGGGCATATACCCTGGAAAACCATAATTCAAAAAGGGTCATGTATAACAATGTTCATTGAAGCTCTATTTACAATAGCCAGGACATGGAAGCAACCTAAGTGTTCATCGACAGATGAATGGATAAAGATGATGTGGCACATATATACAATGCAATATAACTCAGCCATAAAAAGAAACTAAATTGAGTTACTTGTAGTGAGGTGGATGGACCTAGAGACTGTCATACAGAGTGAAGTAAGTCAGAAAGAAATACAAATACCATATGCTAACACATATATATGGAATCTAAAAAAAAAAAAAAAAATGGTTCTGAAGGACCTAGGGGCAGGACAGGAATAAAGACCCAGCCGTAGAGAATCGATTGGGAGACACGGGGAGGGGGAAGGGTAAGCTGGGACAAAGTGAGAGAGTGGCATGGACATATATACATTACCAAATGTAAAACAGATAGCTAGTGGAGAAGTAGCCGCATAGCACAGGGAGATCAGCTCAGTGCTTTGTGTCCACTTAGAGGGGTGGGACACGGAGGGTAGGAGGGAGATGCAAGAGGGAGGAGATATGGGGATATATGTACACATATAGCTGATTCACTTTGTTATACAGCAGAAACTAACACACCATTGTAAAGCAATTATACTCCAATAAAGATGTTAAAAAAATGCAAGGAATTAAAGCTATTATCTTGTAATAACTTTTAATATAATCTGTAAAAATACTGAATCACTATGCTGTACACCTGAAACTAATGTAATATTGTAAATCAACTATACTTCATTTTTTTTAAGAAAGGATCATCCAAAGAGGTCTAATATCCAATTAATATGAATTCCAAAAGGAGAGGATGGAAAAAACAAAGAGAAGAAAATTATCACAGGAAATTACAAGAAAACACCATGAAATTGAAGGACACAAAATGTCTATACTGAAAAAGACACATTTGAATGCTCAGCACGATGAATGAAAACCACTACACCAGTATACATCACTGTGACATCTCAGAAATCTGGGGCCAAAAAAGACAGCATCTGAGACGCTTCCAGAGGAAAAAGTATCAGATTTAATACAGAGGGCCAAGAATAAAAAGGACATTGGACTTCTCATCAGCAGTGCTGCCTTCAATATCCAGAGGAAAAGGGAACTCATTAACCATGCATTCTAAAACCAATCACTATCAGCCCAAGGTGGATTAGAATGAATAGATGCAAGTAAGAAGAAAATTAACCTAACAAATTCTCTTTTTTGGTAAGCCCATTAGGAATGTACTCTAGCAATGAAATAAAGGGGAAGAGGAAAGGATGGTGAATCCAAGAAAGAGAAAGCAAAAATCCATCACAGAGGAATCAAAACCACCTCAAGGATGAAGCTATAAAACACAAAGAGTTCAAATTGGAAAAGGAGGACTTAGGACTCTAGAAGGGAAGGCTCTAGAAAAAAGGGAAATTTGATAGAACAATTGATAGGATGAACATTTGAAAATAATTAAAATTTGTAGCTAGCAAATTATATTAAGTAAAATAATGACCCGATTAGAAACTCCAGGAAAAACAATGTTTTACAAGAAAAATATGAAATCCTGATATACTATTTGGCTTAGCAATAAACAATTTTTACAAATCATGATGATATAATCAACCAATTGTGATTTAGCTAAAAACAGAGATGTTAACTGCATTGGAGTGGTCGGGGGGAGGGTACCCAAATAAAATGTCATGTATCATCAGGAAGTCAATAAATATTGTGCAAAAAAGATAAATCAAGACATCAAACTACATAAATCAAGCCTTCTAGTACCTTCTAGTTACCTGATCCCCCAACTCTCCCTTTTCTGATCCATTTTACACAAAGCCAGAGCAACTTTCCTAAAACACTACTTTGATTTTATTATACCCCACTCAAAAATCTTCAGTGGCTCTATTGTGCCTAGTGAACAAAGCTCAAACTCTGTTATGGCTAATTTTATCATCCACCTTGACTAGGCCAAGGGTGGCCAGATATCTGGGTAAACATCATTTCTAGGTGAGGCTATCAGAGTGTTTGCAGAAGATATTAGAATCTGAATCAATAGACTGAATAAAGCGGATTGCCCTCCCCAGTGTGGGTGGGCACCATCTGATCTGATGAGGGACTAATTAGAACAAAAAGGCAGAAGAAGAAAATTTCCGGCTCTTGAGCTGGGATATCCATATTTTCCTGCCCTTGGACTGCTTCTTATACCACTGTCCTTCTGGTTCTCAGGCCTTTAGTCTCAGACTGGAACTTACACCATCTGTTCTCCTGATTCTCAGGCCTTTGGGCTCAGATTGAACGCCTGCAATGATTTTATTGGGTCTCCAGCTTGCAGACAGCATATCATGAGACTTCTCAGCCTCCATAATCACACAAGCCAATTCCTTACCATAAATCTGAAGAACTCTGACTAATATAACTTCCTTAGCATGCCATGCAAATTTCCTATATAAACCAGTCTTTTATAAATATGGAAGTTATCTTTCCCCAAGATGTCTTTTGCTTTGTGTTCTCCTTATGTCATATTTGCACCTAAAAATGTCCCCACCTCCACCCCTTCAAATTTACTTACCAAAAGCCTGCTCCAAGCTCTATGTACCCACTGTACCTCCTGGACAATTTTCTGCCTTTCTCTGCCCTACTCAGTACCACTGACTACATCCCAGTTTCCCTTGTACTTCTTTCCTGTCCCTTCTTGCTCTAATGCTGTGTCTCTGATAGTAGTTGCACCTAGCCATGGCCACAGATCACCTCCCTTCCTGGTTCCAACTCTCCTTGGGCCCTGTTAACTCCCTTTTCCCCCTGTTCTTTCAGCCCTACAGTGACAATGGCTACCCACTGTTGCTACAGCCTTTTCCTTTCTTTCTAACTTAACCCTATCTGCAAATCTATAAGTAGACTCATCCTTAAATTCAAGAGCATGCGAACTAGAAAGCAACTATCAAAATGCCAATAAGAAGGAAAGAGAGCTAGATGAACCATCTGGAGTGAATTCTGTGGCCCACCAGGACTCCAGCCCATCCGACATTCATCTCATTGCCTTCTATCATAATGTAAATCTGCTTTCTTTATCCAGAGATTATGGGTTTTTTGATTAGGGAGACCATACTTGATTTATCTTCGTTATCTAGGTTCCTACTGTGTAGATGGAGATGTTCAATAAATGACTGGGACGTAAATGAATCACAGGGTGCCTATTCAATGTACTCTACAAAGATCTGGTCATTAGCAGTTCCTGCATAGTAGAGGATTTTCACATAACTTTCTGTTCTTAGATGTCATACTGATTAAGATTACTGAGAGGACACAGTCCTGACACCCGTGAACAAAGAGGGGAAATAGAGGATTCGGAGGAAGAGAGCACTTTGAACCAGAGATGTGTGAACCCAGAAGCATTTCGAGATTGGCATCATGTCTTGAACTAGTTTTCAAAGGAATCAGACTTGGCCAAACCCAAAGAGAATTTTGCCAAACACTTTTCCCCTTAATTTTTAAACTCATGTGTATTTTAAGGGAAATTCAGTCCATATGCTTCTGATTCATTTACACTTAACTCATCAAAATGTTGTTTTGTAAGAGTTATTTGATGTCCCAGTTTTTTGAGCTTTTGTGAAGAAATGCTTTCTCCCCTTAGAAATAGAAATCTTCGTTAGGCAAGTCACACACAAAAAATTGATCCCTAAAAGGTTCGAAGTCACTTCCAACCTCAAGGCCACGAGGTTCCAAGGGCTCTTCACTGGACCTGCTGTGATTGCCATCTCTGTAGGAATCTGAGGGTTTTTGTGGAGGAGCTGCAAAGTGCAGGTCTGATGAGCAAAAACTGCAAGACAAAGATAATTAAAAACTCCAAAATGGGAGAGGAGACATGTCAAGATTGGGGAAGAGATAAGAGGAAGCTACAAATCAAACATCCCAAACAAAAAGACAAAGAGAGTAAATGGATCAATTTTCTGTGTACACGAGTTCAACGATGAGGTAGGATGAGAGGAGAGTGTGTGCAAATAGATGTCACAGAGCACATCTATCAGAGCTTTCAGAATCCTGTTGTGGAAAACCAAATGCCTCGGCCATTTGGGAAGCAATTACGAGAACGTGTTACTAATTACTTAGATGTGCCTGTTTACTTGAACAGTAACAGTTGTTGCTATGGACCCTGCCAACTTGCCTGCCTCACTTCTACCGCCAAGGTTGGTGCTACTTATGCTTATTGCAATAGGTTCTTCATTTTTCTTTTCTCTTATCTACTGCAGAACTCATATGTATGCGTTTCTGAAAAACATTATGCACCACAGTGTCAATGAGAAGTGGCTATTTAGAAACACAGATGACCAGAAATTGGGGACTGTATAATTGCTATCTCCTTGCAATCCATGACACTGTTGCCAGTGAAATAAAGTATCTTAGATCACAGCATGGTGTCCTACATCACAAGTTCTTCCTTTGTAGAATGGCCTACCTAAGACGTCATAAGAATGATAAAACTCAAGAAAACAAGAAAGCACTCTGCAAGGACAAGGTGAAATAAGAGTACTTTGATGGAGTGTTTAAGTGTGAGCGACAACTGGTGTGGGCTTTAGCATTAAGGAGAGTTGATTTTAAAATAACCGACAAAACTTGAGTATCTTTTCCTGGGTTATATGCTCTCAAAGGAAAGGAGGCCCAAAGGGGATAAATAAGAGACTCTAAAAAGAGAAAATTCCGGCACTTAACTTTTCAAGTGGAAGTGAAGGTACAGACACCTAAAGAAACAGTGATTTTTCTAGTTCTCTTTAATGAGCTCAGGAATTCTTTTTTTTTTTTTTTTCTTGTTTTTATTTGCGGTACACGGGCCTCTCACCGTTGTGGCCTCTCCCGTTGCGGAGCACAGGCTCCGGACGCGCAGGCTCAGCGGCCATGGCTCACGGGCCCCGTGTCCCCTGCATCGGCAGGCGGACTCTCAACCACTGCGCCACCAGGGAAGCCCAGGAATTCTTTTTTTTTTTTAATGATAGGAGCAATGGGAGCAGGAGCCATCAACAGACACAGGCCCGAAAGAATGGCTCAGACTGGGAAGGATAAAGGGAGTCAAGCTGGCAGAAATACGCTCATGGAAATAGGACAGAGCTTTCACATCTATCCTGGGAGTCCAGAGAACAAGGGAAAGGAGAAGATTCCTATCCCAGAGCAAATCAGGCAACGTTATCTGATAACACTCAGAAAACAGAATTTTGTAATCCCATTATCTGCCCTATCAAACAAAATGGCACTATGAATTTGTTTATATTCCTCAACTAGATTATGAGTTCCTTGAGGACAGAGGGTAATCTTTGTTCTTTGTTTGTGCCTTTGGAACCAGAGCAACTAGCACAATGCTTGGTATCTAATTCATGTATAGCAAATATGTGTGGAATAAAAAGGGGATAAGCCTAAAGCTGGCATGTGACGGTCTCCATCTCTGCTCCAGCCCTAGCTCTCTCCAAATATATGTATTCTTCATGTAGCAACTTGAAGGCCATTCCACTTTCTGTTCAAAACCAATAAGGCTAAGTCTTTATGTCTGTTTGTCATCCCGGGGGGCATCTAACATATACCTTATCTAGCTGGCTGCACCTTTTTTCCTTCCACCCACATTTCCCAGAAGTGAGTGGACCATTGGTTGGTCTCTCCAGGCTTGTCTACATCTGTGCTTCTGCATCCCTGCTGAGCATACCTCTCCATAGCTATTTGTAGGCCAGTCCAGAACTGAACCACACTTATCTGGTCTGCAGTGGGATATCCTGCATGATCGTCTACCCTTCTCTAACATCACCTCTTCTAAGAGTGTCTCAGTTTCTGCTTCCTGTTTATTCCAGATCCTGTTGCCCCAGTTTTCCCAGCATGCTGTAAGTTGACTGTCCCATGTCAGCCCAGGCTGAGGATGCCTGTGAGGCAATGCCGTACAGCTGCTCTCCAAGGGAGAGATGCCTCCTGACCCAGAAACATTACACCTAGGGCCATTAGGGTAAGGAATGGCAATATGCAATAGGCCAGGCCAAGTAAGGTTTTTTTCCCCTTTCTAATTAGGGATATCAGAAGGATCACATGGATATAACTTTTAAGCAAGGCATTTAGAATGATAAAACCTTACAAAAGTGATGCTCAACATTTGGAGATGAACTCTACTGAGAATCAGATGGAAGCCAGGAACCCTACTTGTACAAGTTAATCATGCAATTTCAGAGGGAATCATGTACTACATAACAAAAAATTTTTTTTAACGGATCAACAAACCTAACAGCTATTCTCTATCGGTGATAAAAAATAAAGCATGGGGCTTCCCTGGTGGCACAGTGGTTGAGAGTCTGCCTGACGATGCAGGGGACACGGGTTCGAGCCCTGGTCTGGGAGGATCCCACATGCCGCAAAGCAACTGGGCCCGTGAGCCACAACTACTGAGCCTGCGCATCTGGAGCCTGTGCTCCGCAACAAAAGAGGCCGCGATAGTGAGAGGCCCGCGCACCGCGATGAAGAGTGGCCCTCGCTCACCGCAACTGGAAAAAGCCCTCACACAGAAACGAAAACCCAACACACACAGCTAAAAATAAATTAATTAATTAATTAAAAAATAAAGCATGTCCAGTAGATGGGATCTAAATTGCATTCAAATACTAAGAGCCTATGATTCTAATAAAATAGTAATAACAAGAAGAAATTAATTTCTTAATGCCTACCATATGCCAGGTTCTATACTAAGTAATTTGTCTACATTGCTTTATTTAATTCTCACAACAACACTACAAATTTAGCATTATTATACTCTCCCAATGAAATAACAATACAGATGAGGGAATTCAGGCCTAGAAAGGTTAAATAACGTATCCAGGGTCCTATAGTATGTAGCAGAGGTTAAAACTCAAACATGGATTTGACTGTCTCTCTGTCAGGATAGGCAAAGTTAGGACTTCCCAAACCCCAGCAGCTTAAAGTTAGATGTATTTCCTCCTGACACTACATGTGCATCACACATCAGGGGAGCTCTGTTCTTCTTGGTCACTTAGGGTCCCAGCTAACAGAGCAACACTGCCAGTCATTTTATATGAAAGAAAATGGAGGTCTTAGGGTCTCAAAGCAGCAATTCAAATGCTGTATCCCAGAAGTAACGTATATCTCTTCTGCTCATACCCCGCTGGCCAGAATGAGTCACACGGGCAAACCCAAGGGAAACAGGAATTGCAATCTTACTTCTCGCCTAGAAGATAGAATCCCAAAAATATCAGACAGGCATCAAAATGTCTATTGCACTCCCGAAACCCAGGTATTACCAATGAATTCTATATACCTTCAACCTAAGAAATGAAATGTTAAGCAGAGAGGTGTATTTGTTTTTCCATAATCTTGATGTAATCATAGAGCAGGGAATAAGCTAGGACAAATGTCATTCCTCACCGTCTAGTTCTGTGTACCTCAAGTTTTATGTTATGACCTAATTGGAATGTTGGAATTGTACTAAATTCCAGATAACTGCCCATAATCTGTCTTTAAAATGCAATATATTATAGTATAAGGTTTCAATATAGAAGCAGTTTTAGAGGCAACCAAATTTGAATCCTGATTCCTTCTGATCCTTGCTCTTATTTTCTGGAGAAAACTTTTAAGCAAACAAAACATTTGTCGTGCTACCACAACTCATTACAAACAATGCTGTTGATATCCTCTTTTATTTCCAAAATCATTCTCTTCTGGAGGCTTAAAGTAATACTATGTCTTCAAATGTCTGTGGTGCTTTATAGTTTGCAAAACAGGCACTTTTCACATCAGTGATCTCATTTCATCAGCCTTTCACACAGGCATTATTTTCATTATAGTTCTCCAGATGAAGAGCTGGAAGCCCAGAATGGTAAAAAAACAAAACAAAACAAAAATACTAGCCTAAGGCCACAGCTACAAGGAGGCTGGACTGGGTCCAACCCTCATCTGACCCCACAGTCTGTGCTCCTTCCTGTTGCACCTCCCAAATCTTTGTGACAATTATCTTTAACTGCTGGTAAAATCAGTCATGGCCCATCCTCTCTTTTGTGCAAGAATATCAGAGACAAAGGGTCCCTTATTCCAAAATGATTCTGACCTATGAGGCTCCCACAGGAGGAGGTTTCAAGGGGAAGATTGCAAAATTAACAGCCATAAGAACTTCCCCAGTCAGGAAAGTTTTCATTAGCTGGCAGTAAATAAATAAATAAACCCCTGAGTGGGAATATTCTGGAAGTGGGAGAACTGAGATTTACCAAGCACCTCCTGTGAACCTCACACTTAATATTGTTTGTGTTGATAATGGCTGATGTTTATGGAGGGCTCCCTTTGAATAAGTTCCAGGGCTAAGAACTGACCATGCATTATGATTACCTTTTATCCTCGAGACAGCCCCATGATGTACATATGGTCATTATTCCTCTTTTGCACACGAGACGGAGCATTGGAAACCAACTGCCAACATCATACGCAATTGACAAGTGGCTGAACTGGGATTTAAACCCAGAATGTCGAGCTCGAGAGCTTGCATTCTTGTGACTTCATGACCACAGCAAGGCTGGTACATAGAAATCATTATTCTCACTTTATGGATGTGGAAACATAGCACAAAGAGGTTCAGTAACTCTACAAAGCCGTACAGCCAATCGGCAAAGTGAAAATGAACTCAGATTTGTTCCGTATCAAAGGCCAGTTACACCAGGCATTGAGGAAGCAAGGGTCGCTGTGCCTTTTAACTCAAGGGCCATCTCAGCAAAGAGAAAACCACAGAGATAATCACCAGAGGATGCAGGACAGGCAAGACTGCATTTCCACTCTGGTTCTCAGTCTTACTGTGTCATACATGCTGTTACCTTTGGGGTTTATGAAAGAGGGAATTCCTGATGGTTCCTGGACACCTTTGGGGCACTTTCCATTAGAGACTCACACAACACTGTCCCACTGAGAAAGGCTCTGAGTGTTTGCAGCAGTTCTGGAGCACTGTTCTGTTTCTTCGGGTTTGCTTGAAGCCTTCATCTTCCAACACTCCTTTGGACATCCTCAGACACCTCCCTTCTCTAGGGTCACCACAGAGCTAATACGTTCATCCACAAAGACAATGTGCAACCCACATACTAAGATGAAGTGTGTCACCTTTGAAGGAATGTTCTGCCTAGAACTGTCACTCTTTGTGCCTTTCATTTCACATTGGATGAAGTGAATGAAGCCAGTAAGCCATTGCTTTCGAACATTTACAGAATCATCTTTCTTTGTAGCTGATGAACTGTTGAACAGGAGTGTTGAAACATTTTTCTGATTTAAAAATAATATCTACTGTGATATAATGCTGCTCAGATCTCCCTCCTGGAAGCGAGCATAATCTGGGAAATCATGCTTTTATAATAACGTGCAGTTGCAGAAACACATCAAATAAAATAGCTGTCCCATCAGAAGTAAGTGTAGCACCACCTCAGGACCCAGAGAACTGGGCAAATAGAAACAGTGGGCAAACAACTCTGCTGTTTAATTTACATTTAATTTACATCTTTGAGGAAAGAAAAGAAGGAAGGAAGTAGGACCAAGGGTTGATTAGGAAAGAAAAAAAATTCACAGTCATAAAAGCTCAGATGCTACTTCCAGAATTAAAGTACTGAATTTAGGTACTGAATATAGTCTCCAAGGCTGTGGTTAAATTGACTAAAAGAACTAACAATAATAATAATAATAGCAGCTAACATTTATTTAGGGCCTAATTTCTCATCACTCAAAGATTTGACCCTTCTAAACATCCCGTCTTAAAAAAACAAACACTATGAACAACAGCAACCCAAACAGCCCCCAGGGCCTCCCTGCCTCTTCCTCCTGCTTCTCAAGGAGGTTCTCTCTGTTGTTCTCCCTCCAGACCAAGAGAAGGGAGAAGTGGTGTAGGGCTTCTGCTCCCTCTGCCTGATCCCTTGGCCACCTCACTGGTGGTCATGACCCCCAACTAAAGGATTAGAGAAATAAAGCAGAGTAATTCTTTGCTCAGGCTTTAAATTCAAGGGTATTGACAAAAACAGCCATTCCAGTTGCAAAAATATTTAAGTATCTCCTTTACCTTGGAATATAGCCACCGCTATCCTAGTTCATCCAAGGGCCTCCATTCCTGCTGCTCACACCACTCAACCTCCCTCAAGATCCCTGGACATTCTTGCTATCCAGTAACTGATGGGTTAATGCCTCCCTCTGGGGGAGAAAGTGACGGCTCCAGGACCCCACTATAGCCTGTGCTCAGTACCCACGACTGCTGCATTTGCCTAGATGTTTTTTCTGAACTGTGATCTGAGTATCACCAATGCCCCGTGATGCCTTAATAGGTATGTTCTTAGGAATGGTTCTGAGAGAGCCCATTAATTTCTGAATCCTGGAGTTAACAAAACCAAGCAGGTTTCTTTACTACAGAATATCTTGGAGTTTTAAATATTCTAATGGGAACTATGAATCTGCAGGAGGGACACAGAATATACAGGATTACCCCCAAATTATTTGAAAACAAAATCTTTTTTCCATAAACACTGAACACATTCACTGAGTCAGTCATTCAAGAAATACTTACTGAGGGCTTCCCTGGTGGCGCAGTGGTTGAGAGTCCGCCTGCCGATGCAGGGGACATGGGTTCGTGCCCCGGTCCGGGAAGATTCCACATGCCGCGGAGCGGCTGGGCCCGTGAGCCAGGGCCACTGAGCCTGCGCGTCCGGAGCCTGTGCTCCGCAACAGGAGAGGCCACAACAGTGAGAGGCCTGCATACCACAAAAAAAAAAAAGAAAAAAGAAATACTTATTGAGAGGCCTGCTTTATGTATGCTCCTCAGGACTGTGGATACAACAGTAATAAAACATGGAAAATCTGCATTTTTTATTGTCCATCATGTTCTTCCTAGCAGGAAAGCTAGATGATAAACAAACAAAAGTATACAGAACACAACTGCTATGAAGAAAAACTAAAACAGGGTAAGGCAGTATTTATCACACAATAGATTATAACCATTCAGTTGGTGGTGAAATCAATTTGAAGGGATGTTGCCAGCATGATTTTTAATGAAATAATCAGGATGGAATGGGATGAAATGAAATAGAATGGAATGAAATAGGAGATATTAGAGGGCATCTCCCATAGTAAACATAGGTATTGTTTATGAAATTTTTGCTGTGATTTTCTGTGTATGTCATATGGGTCATGATACAAGATGTTTTACTCACTGTGGGTGACATCAAGTGAGTGTGAAAGCCACTGGGGTAAGAGGATATAGAGTGACAGGTGGGTCTTATTTTAGAAGCAGTGGCCAAGGAAAGCTGTTTAGAGAAGATGCCATTTGAGTGGAGACCTGCGTGAAATGGGAGGGCAGTGTTCCAGACTGAGCTAATTGCACATGCAGAGGCACTGTGGTGGAAGTATGCTCACAGGTTGGAGAGTCAGCCAGAAGGCCCAAGAGGCTGGAATTGAGTAAATAAGAAGAAGAGTGGGGGGAAATGGATGACAGAGGAAGCCAGGAATCAAAGATTGAAGGCCTTTGAGGATATGGGAACAGCTTTAAATTCCAATGTGGGCAGAGACATGATCTGATTAAAGTTATAAATGGAATCACCCAGGTCCACTGGAGTGTTGACCAAAATGGACAAGAGTACAAACTACAAGACCAAAGTGTTGGAGGTGCTGGCGGTCATAAGCATTCCCTAAAACTGGATTTGGGAATGTTTGCCAAGATCAATCCCTTAGCACTTGGACTTCTGCCACACGGGTGACTGAATGGTAAGAGGAACTGTAGGGCAAGGAAGGGAACGTAGAGTAGGCACCCTGTGCAGTGAACAAAAGTGTCCCCGTGAGGCAGTCCTCAGGGGAACGAGTGCTGGAAAGGTTCTGAGGCTTCCAACCACGTGGTGACTCATAAATCCCCCGACCCGCCTTCCTACCATCAACAGAAAGGGAGAATTTTCCATTCCCACCTTCCAAGCATCTCCTGATTCCTTCAAACCTGTTTGTGGTGCTCTGTTTAACCTTATTCCTTCCAGGTAGAAATGCTGGAGACGGTGGGAGCATGAGGAATTACTCAAGTAATGGAACACAAGGCAGAGAACCGTGAGACTACCAAGTATCTTACCTCAGTCCCCAGGCAGGGATTGCCCCACCTGGAGCTAGGCTGGGGACCATTCAGAAAACGCATTAGAGCCTCCGTGGGCAATGTGACAGTCACAGACACAACTGATGTGAACCTGATGCTCAGGTTTGAAATGGGATAGTGCTTACGCCACAGGTGACTTACTTTGGTTCTACCTCATATATGTGAAAATACAGTATCTGGAATTGCTGAGTATGAAAACCTAAATTTAGAATCACTTCAAAATTGCCTCTGATTCCAGGAAGATTGCCAAAGAGAACAAGAAATAAAGAGAGCTAGAGACTTTGGAGGACAAGATGTTAAACCCCCAAAAAAGAAAAAGAATGTGTCTAACTTGACAAAATACATCAACCTATTTCCATTTGTTTTTCTAAAAGTGAAGTGCATGGCAGCTCAATGAGGCATCTGAATGTGCAAAAGGGGAGTGAATATTCATGAAGTTTATTTTCTTGAAAGGCCTGTGTTTTAAATGTACAGGGCCAGCAGTCCAACAGAATCATTTAAAAATTAGGTTTGAAAATCTGGGTTCCTTCCAAGGGTTCAGTCTACTGGGGACTTGTACTTCCGAGATAGTGGGGAAAGCCCTGGCAAATGGAGGCTGCTAGGAAAGAGAAGATAATACCTGCTGTTCCTTAAACAAAGCGGTTACTGTACGGTGGGTAATTTAGCCATGAGATGCAGACCAGCACTGTACGTGGGTGCTACCACCTCCCTGCTAGGTACCATCTAAACTGTCCCAGGCCTGAACATCGATGCCCGGTTAAACTGCCCATCGGGAGAGGGGGAGAGAGAAGCTACGTGTTCTTGATAGGGAACATGTTCAGAGAGGAAGCTGGCGTCAAGCTTGAATGTAAGTAGAAAGAGGGAAGAGAAGTGTCTATAGAGAGAAGAGGACGGAGCTAAGGTAAAAAAGTGCTTTAAAATGCCACGGAGAGTTACAGCAAAGAAAGAAACCAGCGGGAGAGTCCACTTACTAGACCTACACAGACATCAAAGTCACCCAGTCTGATATATACAAGTATCCTGGAATCCTACAACGACACAGACTAGCATTAACTGCGTGAGGCTCTGCCATCACTGCCGTTGTGGAGCTGCCTTCATGAAGTAGCTGAGCAAAGATCCCAGAGCAGAAGCCCAGGGCAAGCAAGGAAGGAGAGAAGATACAGGGTGGGGCTTCCAGAGGTAAGAGAAGAAAATGTCAGGCAAGGATGAGTCTCCATTTCCCCCAGTAGTTCTCATCATGGTGATGAGTTGGGGTTGGCGGGGAGGTTTGGGGGTGACTTAAACAAAACTGTGAAGATAAACATCTTTGGCACTTTTTAACCTCATTAGCATCCTGGGCTCTCACTTATATCCTATGTCTGCCAAAGCTTAGTTGGAAGGAAGTCTGGAGACAGATAACTCCAGGACCTGCAACTGCCTAGCTGAGTAGCCTTGAATATGATATTCAAATCTACACTTTCCCCACTTTCCCTTCTGAGTAATGGGGATAGTAATTGCACTTCATATTTGGGTTAATGAGGATTAGTAAGATAATACTGGTGAGGAACTTAGCATAGTAGTGGAACACACTAAGTACTCACTGACTATTCATTTGCTATTATCAAGACAATTCTTAACTGATAGCTAAAATGTAGATTGACAAGGACCTGTGGAATAATCTCTACCCCAGAGTAGAGGAAGTGCCCTTTGATAAGATGTTAGATGAGTTTTGGGGGCAGGAAATTTCCCTTGTGCCCTCTCAAAGTTTAACACATAGTTGTGTTCAAATATAGAACAGGTATGTAATGTGTGTCTACTGGGCCAGGTGCTGTGTTAGGCATCAAGGGAAAAAATATATATATGTATATATAATAAAATATGATTCCTGCTCTTGAAAACATCTTTAAAAGAAAACACAGGGGCTTCCCTGGTGGCGCAGTGGTTGAGAGTCCGCCTGCCGATGCAGGGGACACGGGTTCGTGTCCCGGTCCGGGAGGATCCCACATGCCACGGAGTGGCTGGGCCCGTGAGCCATGGCCGCTGGGCCTCCACGTCCGGAGCCTGTGCTCCGCAACGGGAGAGGCCACAACAGTGAGAGGCCCGCGTACCGCAAAA
>NW_021703770.1:20476584-20481270 GCF_005190385.1 Monodon monoceros | reverse complement strand
TTTTTTTTTTTTTTGGCCCATTTTCTTATTTTTGAAGTGATTTCTTAAACAAGAAAATTCTATTTTCTCATTCTTGGTTTTAGACTGTATAGAAAAAATTCTATCTCTTTAAATGTCTGGTAAAAAATGATTATTTCCTTCCTTTAAAGATAAGTAATAATATTTTGGATACACTTTGTGTTGACTTGGAATACAAGCAGTGATTCCACATGGAGTCTCTGCTTTGGTTCTTGTGAAATAAGTACAGGAGAATGCAAAACTGGGAAAATGAATTCTGGAAAATGAGATGCTTTATGGCCAAGGCTGAAAAACAGATTTAATAAAGAATTAATCTTCAGAAAGTAAGTGTTCATGAGCATTTGAAAAATATTGTGCTGTTATCCATCTGACATTTTCCTCACCTGTGGCCTGATTCTCTTCCCACACTCTATCTTTGTGTTTTTGTCATAACCTAATTCAAGTGTACAGGGCTTGTCGCCATAGTGCCAAAGGATCTTTCTTGAAAAGCCCTTATTGAGGGGGTTAAGAGATTAACCGTGTCACTTGACCTCTCACCCAGTTTGGACCTAACTAGACATTTAATGTCAAGATGAAACAGGGAAGAATTAAAAGAATGCACTAAGGCTTTCAGAATTATATTTAACACTGTCAAAATCTTTTCGATATCATTAAGAGCCTGCCGAAATTATTCTAGGCTAAACCTTTTACTTGGGGAGGAAACAAACATTTCTTTTGGCCTCCGTCTTCCCATTCACTGGATTTGAAAACTTTAATGTTATGGAGAAAGAAACAGGGAACAAAGATCCATATTAAATTAGTCAATTGTGCTTTATCACACATATAAAAATAAAGTGTAATGGGGAAAAAAATTGTCTGAAATGTGTTAAAGATTTTCTGTGGATTATGATTACTCATACTGTCACTTTTCCTTTATCACACGGAAGGCGTTTTTCAGAAATAAATGATAATAAAAGTTAAGGTCATTAACTTTTAATTTAGAATAAAGGGATAAATATGGCCAGTGTTTTCATCATAAATACTTATATTTCTCATTTAAATAACTTCTCAGTTCTTATATTATAAACCTCAGTTTTTCAAGGTCTTGAGTAGGGAAATGTCAATGATTCCAATTTACTTGTATAAAAAAAATTGTGGGAGAGTGAGGATTCTATATTTTAAAAATACATTTTCATTCCTTTCCAATGTCTTCTAAGTGAGACCAACGTCCTGATAAATGGAAAATTTCAAAAGTCCGCATTAAAGAATAATATTTGTTTAAATAAATATTATTACTAATAAGTGAGTAGTGATAACCAAAATATAAAACTTTTTTTTGAAAAAGAACTTCTTCATCCAAATGCAGTTATTCTTCAAAACAAATAGCTCAAATAGGTATGTTTATCAATAGTAACATATTTGTGTTTTCATTTTATAAAGCACATTCTCGCATATCCTCATTTAAATCTTACTGTAATCTTGTGGGGTCAGTTATAATAATCTTCATTTTAAAGATGAAGAAAAGGAAACTTCGAGCAAGCAAGTTGCTTAAGGTTTCACAGGCAGTAGCTGCAGAGCCGTGACTTTAAAAATGTTCTTACACTCCGAAACTAGAATTATTTCACCTGTATCACAGCAAATTCCTTGTCCATTATAGTAGTATTGGTAATGCTCAAAAGATTAGTAGGATTTTGCTTTTAGACTGGTCTCTGGAGTCCATTTATGGATCACAGGGAAAATAGGCTTCATTATTTTAGAGTTGCAACTTAGTTGTTAATCAGTTTTTTTTAAAAGTGCCCAAATGAATGACCACATTATTAGGTTATGCCCCAAAATCAAAGCCACTCTCAAATTATGGAGATTTTTTCACACCAGAGGATGTTTAAAAGACTATAACTTGGTCTTAGAAAAAAAATTTGAAAGCTGAAATTCCAGAACTGTTTTAATCAATGCAGCATGTTTGAAATGGATATACAGAGTTTTAAAATGGGTACGTGTCAGCTGCTTAGAACCTTTTAGGCTCTTAAATGAGAATAAATAACCCCCTGTAATTCTGCCTGCATTATTTGTACTGTTTTTCAAATGTAAGGTATGACACACTCAGGCAGGAATGGATCTTGTTCAGGCAAATTCTACTGGAGCAGAGTGTCACTTTCTTGTTCTTACCACTCTAGGAACTGGAACTTTGAAAAAAAAAAAAATTAATCAATCAGGTCCAACTGATTAAAATATCTCTTCTTAACAATACTTGAAACTTTTTAATCAGACCTTTAAAAAAGAGAGTGGGGGAGATTAACTAAGGAGGACTGAACTCAAATGACAGAACTGGGCGGTTATCCTAAGTATATATAAATAAACTACAATTACTAAGCAACTTTTACTACAATGTTCATCTAATCTTAATCTCATTCTATGTTTCCATTATATCTGGATTATTTTCCTCTGCTGTTTTTTTCACTGGGTGGGATTTATGATAGTTCAAGAGCTAAAATATTAAGGCAAAGAATTTGGGGTCTTTCTGTATGCAGTTATTTAAAGCTGAGTTGTTAGCATGGGAGGATTCACCACCTATAGTCTCTACAGTTCTAGCTTACATTTTGTTTCAGTGTATAATTAGCAAAGTAAAATGAGAAGACCATATAGGGCTCAACATCTTCTGACCCATTCTATTCTATATTCTGCAAGGAGACCAAATACGAGTACACAGAAAAATCAGCTAGGGATCCATGTTAAAAATGCAGCTTTCTGGTCCCATGCTCATAGACCCTGCTATAATGGGTTTAGAGTTAAGCCCAGGGATTTAAACTTTAGTAGGAACTTCCGAGCCCATGCAGACAGTCCCTGGGCCACCTTTTAAAAGATACTGAATGTAAACTTCTACTTACAATGTGTTGGTAAGCAGTTTAATTAATTCCCCTGGCTTTTGTCTGGAAAATAAGTTCCTAGATAAATGCAACCCCAAAGTCCTTTCCTAGTAATTCTTGGCTTTCTATTCACATAACTATCGTATCCAAATTACCAAAACCTGAGATTTTGCTGTGTTACATGCTCTTGCTTTTTGAAGAAAAATATTTTAGGCCAGTCTCTGATTATTAACAAATGCTATATTAGTTAAAGACCTCTAACTGAGACTATGATGACTATGATGTTTTCCTTTGCAAATATCTTTGAAAAGTTTATCATTGTCTGTACTTTACCATAACAGCAGCAGAATTCAACAATTATTCTAAGTCTAGAGATATACATAGGACATTTCTTTTGTGGTTTGATGAAAGCACGTAGATATATACCTGACAGACTAATGGAAATGGTAGGAAAACTGAATTTTAGCCACAGGAAAGTTACTGTATATGGCTTCATAAGTTTTTATAAAGATGTCATTCACATATTATTATTCTTTTACAAAATAAAGGAAATTGGACGATTACTTGGAGACTTAACCTCTGAAAATAATTTTTCTGGTATTATCTGGGAAGCTGAGTGAGAATCTCTTTGGACTTGCTTCTCTCTTTTCTGTTTAGTACTGGGGTTAATCAAATCCCAGAACTACCTCCAACCTCAAACATAACTGGCTGAGAAAATTGATAGGCATAAAGTTTTCTTTGATTATTCAGGCTGTCAGTGTTTGGTAAGAGCAAGATGCAGAAGACAAAGACATCATGAATAAGAGCTACTTGCGGGTCTATTCATCTTGCGCAAGGCTCAACTAAAGAATTTCTACAGTGTTAAAGAAAGACAAGTTACTGAAGGTCAAGTGCTTGTTCCAACAAGCTGCCCCTTTGGTGACGCTCTCTCTGCCTCACATTCTAGAAACATGTCTTTCAGCCTCTTGGCCGTATCTAAAAGGGAGGCTTCTCTGGATAAGAATGCTGGGTTGGTGTGGTCTTGTTGTGGGAGCTGCATTTTGGCTGTCTACCTTTTGATTGCGCTAAAAGTAAAAATATTTGAAGGTCTATGAAAGAAGAATAAGCCCCAAACCATGCCAGATAAGTGCCATTCTTTCCATCATGATAATTAAAACTCCAGCACAATGAAGTTTCACACTCTTGTCACCTAGTTTTAAAATTCGCTATGTAATACTCACCATTTAAAGTATTCACCAAAGGCCAAAAAGACATTTCACTGTGTATGATGCTTTGAGCTTCAGTCCCAGATAAAACACCCACAAAAAAATCTATGGGGAGAATCAAGACAGCAGTGTGGGAAGACGCGGAGTTAGCATCTTCCCACAACTAGGTTACCTGCTGGCCGCTGGTGGGGGACTCTGATGCCCAAGGAGATGGGAGGAACCCCAAAGTGAACCTGTAGGACACAGGGGGACTGAGAGGGGAAGAGAAGTGGAGGCCAGACAGGATCAGTGCCTCTGAGGCCAGGGAGATCAGGAGAGGCGGGCAGGAGGGACTCTCTGGGAGGAGCAGGAGAGGAGCAGATGGCAATCGCTTGGCCCACTTGGGCTGGGGAGCCTGCTGAGCTCCCAGGCCAGTACCCCCTGTCCAAAGGCCCCTCCAGGCCATGTGGGTCCTGGAAGCATAAGAGGGAGGCTGGAGAGATGAGGGGAGGCAGGCGGGAGGGGTCCTCTGGGAGGAGAGGGAGAGAAGCGGAGGGTGATTGCCCCACCCACTCGGGCATGGGGAGCCTGCTGAGCTCCCAGGCTGATCCCCTGCCCTCCAAAGCCCCCTCCAGGTTACA
>NW_021703770.1:20362528-20476574 GCF_005190385.1 Monodon monoceros | reverse complement strand
AGCTCCCAGGCTGATCCCCTGCCCTCCAAAGCCCCCTCCAGGTTACATGGGTCCTTAGGGACATAGGAGGGAGGCAGAGGAGATCAGTAGAGGCAGGCGGGAGTGCCCCTCAGTAGGAGCTTCGAGTCCGAACCACTGGACTAAGGGAGAACCTCAGACCCCAGGAAATATTCATCGGAGTGAGGTCTCATGAAGTTCCTCATCTCAGCACCAATACCCAGCTCTGCCCAATAGCCTACAAACTCCAGTGTTGAAAGCCTCAGGCCAAACAACCAGTAAGACAGGAACACAACCCCACTCATAAAGAAAAAAACAAAATATGGCAAAAAAATATATATCACAGACGAAGCAGCAAGGTAAAAACCTACAAGGCCAAATAAATGAAGAGGAAATCATCAATCTACCTGAAAAAGAATTCAGAGTAATGATAGTAAAGATGATCCAAAATCTTGGAAACAGAATGGAGGCATGGATTGAGAAAATACAAGAAATGTTTAACAAAGATCTAGAAGAACTAAAGAACAAACAAACAGAGATGAACAACACAATGACTGAAATGAAAAATACACTAGAAGGAATCAGTAACAGAAAAACTGAGGCAGAAGAACGAATAAGTGAGCTGGAAGACAAAATGGTGGAAATAACTGCCGAGGAGCAGAATAAAGAAAAAAGAATGAAAAGAATTGAAGACAATCTCAGAGACCTCTGGGACAATACTAAATGCACCAATAGAATCAAATTAGAGGGGTCCCAGAAGAAGAAAAAAACAAAGAGTCTGAGAAAATATTTGAAGAGATTATAGTTGAAAACTTCCCTAACATGGGAAAGGAAATAGTCACCCAAGTCCACAAAGTACAGAGTCCCATAAAGGACAAACCCTAGGAAAAACACACCAAGACCCACGTTAATCAAACTAATAAAAATTAAATTCAAAGAAAAAATATTAAAAGCAGCAAGGGAAAAAAGAAAAATAACATACAAAGGAATCCCCATAAGGTTATCAGCTGATTTTTCAGCAGACTCTGCAGGCCAGAAGGGAGTGCCAGGATATACTTAAAGTGATGAAAGAGAAAAACCTACAACCAAGATTACCCTACCCAGCAAGGATCTCATTCAGATTCAACAGAGAAGTCGAAAGCTTTTCAGACAAGCAAAAGCTAAGAGAATTCAGCACCACCAAACCAGCTTTATAAAAAATGCTAAAGAAACTTCTCTAAGGAGGAAACACAAGAGAAGAAAAAGATCCACAAAAACAAACCCAAAACAATTAAGAAAATGGTAATAGGAACATACATATCAATAATAACCTTAAATGTGAATGGATTAAATGCCCCAAACAAAAGACACAGACTGGCTGAATGGATACAAAATCAAGACCCATATATATGCTGTCTACAAGAGACCCACTTCAGACCTAGGGACACATACGATTGAAAGTGAAGGGATGGAAAAAGATATTCCATGCAAATGGAAATCAAAAGAAACCTAGAGTAGCAATACTCATATCAGATAAAATAGATTTTAAAATAAAGACTGTTACAAGAGATAAGGAGGTACACTACATAATGATCAAAGGATCAATCCAAGAAGAAGATATAACAATTACAAATGTTTATGCCCCCAACATAGGGGCACCTCAATACACAAGGCAAATGATAACAACCATGAAAGGAGAAATCAACAGTAACACAATAATAGAGAACTTTAACACCCCACTTACACCAGTGGAAAGATCATCCAAACAGAAAATAAATAAGGAAACACAAGCTTTAAATGACACAATAGACCAGATAGGTCTAAATGATATTTATAGAACAATCCACCCAAAAGTGGCAGAATACACTTTCTTCTCAAGTGTACACAGAACATTCTTCAGGATAGATCACATCTTGGGTCAAAAATCAAGCCTTGGAAAATTTAAGAAAATTGAAATCGTATCAAGCATCTTCTCTGACCACAACACTATGAGATTGGAAATCAATTACAGGAAAAAAAACTGTAAGAAACACAAATACACAAATAAATGGAGGCTAAACAGTGCACTACTAAATAACCAAGCAATCACCCAAGAAATCAAAGAAGAAATAAAAAAATACATAGAAACAAATGACAATGAAAACACGATGACCCAAAACCTATGGGACGTAGCAAAAGCAGTTCTAAGAGGGAAGTTTACAGCAATTCAATCTCACCTCAAGAAAGAAGAAAAATCTCAAATAAGCAATCTAACCCTACACTTAAAACAACTAGAGAAAGAAGAACAAAGAAAACCCAAAGTCAGTAGAAGGAAAGAAATCATACAGATCAGAGCAGAAATAAATGAAATAGAAATGAAGAAAACAATAGCAAAGATCAATAAAACTAAAAGCTGGTTCTTTGAGAAGATAAAATTGATAAACCCTTAGCAGACTCATCAAGAATAAAAGGGAGAGGACACAAATCAATAAATTTAGAAATGAAAAAGGAGAAATCACAACTGACACTGCAGAAATACAAAGGATAAGAGACTACTACAGGGGCTTCCCTGCTGGCGCAGTGGTTGAGAGTCCGCCTGCTGATGCGGGGGACACAGGGTCGTGCCCCGGTCTGGGAAAATCCCACATGCTGCAGAGTGGCTGGGCCCGTGAGCCATGGCCGCTGAGCCTGCACGTCCGGAGCCTGTGCTCCGCAATGGGAGAGGTCACAACAATGAGAGGCCCACGTACCGAAGAAAAAAAAAAAAAGAGACTACTACAAACAACTATACGCCAATAAAATGGACAGCCACGAAGAAATGGACACATTCTTGGAAAGGTACAATTTTCCAGGACTGAACCAGGAAAATAAGAAAATATAAACAGACCTATCACAAGTAATGAAATTGAAACCATAATTTAAAATCTTCCAGCAAACAAAAGTCCAGGACCAGATGGCTTCACAGGTGAATTCTATCAAATATTTAGAGAAGAGCTAACACTGATCCTTTCTAAACTCTTCCAAAAAATTGCAGAGGGAGAAACACTCCTAAATTCATTCTATGAAGCCACCATCACCCTGATACCAAAACCAGAAAAAGATATCACAAAAAAAGAAAATTATAGACCAATATCACTGATGAACATAGATGCAAAAATCCTGAACAAAATCCTAGCAAACAGAATCCAACAGCACATTAAAAGGATCATACACCATGATCAAGTGGGATTTATCCTAGGGATGAAAGGATTCTTCAATATATGCAAAACAATCAATGTGATACACCACATTAACAAAAATTAAGGAATAAAACCCATATTATCATCTCAGCAGATGCAGAAAAGGCTTTTGACAAGATTCAACATCCATTTATGATAAAAACTCTCCAGAAAATGGGTATACAGGGAACCTACCTCAACAAATAAAGGCCATATATGACAAACCCACAGCAAGCATCATACTCAATGGTGAAAAACTGAAAGCATTTTCACTAAGATCAGGAACAAGACAAGGATGTCCACTCTCGCCCCTCTTATTCAACACAGTTTTGGAAGTCCTAGCCACAGCAATCAGAGAAGAAAAAGAAATAAAAGGAATACAAATTGGAAAAGAAGAAGTAAAACTGTCACTGTTTGCCGATGACATGATACTATACATAGAAAACTCTAAAGACGCCACCAGAAAACTACAAGAGCTAATCAATGAATTTGCTAAGGTTGCAGGATACAAAATTAATGCACAGAAATCTCTGGCATTCCTATACACCAATAATGAAAAATCAGAAAGAGAAATTAAGGAAACACTCCCATTTACCATTGCAACAAAAAGAATAAAATGCCTAGGAATAAACCTCCCTAAGGGGGTGAAAGACTTGTACTCAGAAAACTATAAAACACTGATGAAAGTAATCAAAGATGACAAAAAGATGGAGAAATATACCATGTTCTTGGATTGGAAGGATCAATATTGTGAAAATGACTATATTACCCAAAGCAATCTACAGATTCAGTGCAATCCCTATCAAACTAGCAATGTCATTCTTCACAGAATTAGAACAAAAAATTTTACAATTCATACAGAAGCACAAAAGACCCCAAATAGCCAAAGCAATCTTGAGAAAGAAAAACAGAGTTGGAGGAATGAGGCTCCCTGACTTCAAACTATACCACAAAGCTACAGTAATCAAGACAGTATGGCACTGGCACCAAAACAGAAATATAGATCAATGGTACAGGATAGAAAGCCCAGAGATAAACCCATGCACACATGGGCACCTAATTTATGACAAAGGAGGCAAGAACATACAATGGAGAAAAGACAGCCTCTTCAATAGTGGTGCTGGGAAAACTGGACAGCTACATGTAAAAGAATGAAATTAGAACACTCCCTAATACCATACACAAAAATAAACTCCAAATTGATTAAAGACTTAAATGTAAGACCAGAGATTATAAAACTGTTAGAGAAAACCTAGGAAAAACACTCTTTGACATAAGCCACAGCAAGATCTTTTTTGACCAACCTACTAGAGAAATGAAAATTAAAAAAACAAAAAAAAACAAATGGGACCTAATGAAACTTAAAAGCCTTTGCACAGCAAAGGAAACCATAAACAAGACAAAAAGACAACCCTTAGAATGGGAGAAAATATTTGCAAATGAAACAACAAAGGATTAATCTCTAAAATATGCAAACAGCTCATGGAGCTCAATATCAAAATAACAAACAATCCAGTTAAAAAATGGGCGGAAGACCTAAACAGACATTTCACCAAGGAAGACATACAGATGGCCAAGAGGGACATGAAAAGATGCTCCACATCACTAATTATTAGAGAAATGCAAATCAAAACTACAATGAGGTATCAGCTCACACCAGTCAGAATGGCCATCATCAAAATATCTACAAACAATAAATGCTGGAGAGGGTGTGGAGAAAAGGGAACCCTCTTGCATTGTTGGTGGGAATGTCAATTGATACAGCCACTATGGAGAACAGTATGGAGGTCCCTTAAAAAACTAAAAATAGAACTACCATATGACCCAGCAACCCCACTACTCTCGAGGCATATACCTCGAGAAAACCATAATTCAAAAAGAGACATGTACCTCAATGTTCACTGCAGCACTATTTACAATAGCCAGGACATGGAAGCAACCTAAATGTCCTCTGAAAGATGAATGGATAAAGATGTGGCATATATATACAATGGAATATTACTCAGCCATAAGAAGAAACGAAATTGAGTTATTTGTTTTGAGGTGGATGGACCTAGAGTCTGTCATACAGAGTGAAGTAAGTCAGAAAGAGAAAAACAAATACCACATGCTAACGCATATATATGGAATCAAAAAAAAGTGATACTGATGAAACTAGTTGCAGGGCAGGAATAAAGAGGTAGGCATAGAGAATGGACTTGAGGACATGGGGTGGGAGGGCGAACCTGGGCGAAATGAGAGTAGCATCGACATATATACACTACTGAATGTAAAGTCGTTGGCTGGCGGGAAGCAGCAGCATAGCACAGGGAGATCGGCTCTTTGCGATGACCTAGAGGGGTGGGATTGGGAGGGTGGGAGGGAGGCTCAAGAGGGAGGGGATACGACGACATGTGTATGCATATGGCTGATTCACTGTGTTATGCAACAGAAACTAACACAGTATTGTGAAGCAATTATACTCCAATAAAGATCTATTAAAAAAAATCTATGGCAATTCTCTGTACTTTCTGTTCAATTTTTTTGTAAACCTAAAACTGCTCTAAAAATTAAAATCTGTTACATTTTTTTAAATCTACCATTAGATTGACATAGTATTTATGAATATCCTAAACTGTATCTTGAAATTTTATCTAATATGAATTGGTTAATGTTATGTGTATAGACATGCTGCTCTTGAATCAAAATTTGCCAGGAAAAATTATCTGCAAAAGCTGCAGCCATTGAAATAAAGTAGGTCATTACTGGTTGACAAGTGCTACAGAAATACATGAATGGAAACAAACGGGGAAGGGAAATTCTGATTTATTTCATTCCCAGGCATATGGAACGAGGAAGAAAGCACTCTTATACATGAGAGCACTATTAAACTGAAAAGGCTGTCAGGAAACAGAAAGGTCAGACACATGATACAATTCCTTTAAGGCTTCTAGAAATTCTGGCCAAAAAATCATTCAATGAGTGGTGACCTGGAAAAGTTTGAAGTATCAGTATAAAGCACACATAAATAATAGTAGCAGGAAGCTGGGAGATGATTATCCCTGGAGAGACTTTGAGATATATAAGTTGGGGAAAAGATAAGTAATATAGTATTTATTTTTTCATTCACCTGCCAAATGTTTACTAAGCACCCGTTGTTTAGGGCTGTGGTCCTCAAACTTTGCTGCACATTAGAATCGCCTGGGGAGTTTTAAAAAATTCTGATGGCCCGCTCACATCCCATACCAATTAACTCAGAGTGCCTGGGGGTGGGGGCCAGGCTTAGGACTTTCTAAAGATCATTGGGTAACTGCAATGTGCAGCCAAGGTTGAAGACACTTATCCATCCAAGAAAAGTCAATTGTGCATGTTTTTTTCTCTCAAGGAACTTGAAATCTAGGTAAGGAGGTTAGTCATGTAGACAAGAAAATAGAAAGCAGAATTCAACGACACATGCTTTAAACGTGCCATCTCATTTTGAGGTTGGCTCAACACTCTATCATTTCTCTAACCAAGCAGCTCTGGGACTCCAGAGAGCTCTGCAGAGAATATATTTGTAGTGATGCAGTCATTTTGGGAGCCTCAGTTCCAGAGAGAGGCAGACAAACTGGAAAGGTTTCAAAGCAGAGTAACAAAATGATTACAGGCCTGGGGGTTTGGACTTATGGGGAAAGATGAAAAGAACTAAATATGTAAAACCTGGCTAAGTGACGATTAAAGGGGGGTCATGATAACAGTTAACTAATACCTGAAGGGTGCAAACATCAAGGAAAGAAGTGAATTACTTTGGATAACGCAGAGGGTGTTAGCTAAAGGTAATAGGATGGTATTATGAAAGAGAACATGAAGGCACAGTATCGGGTAATCCTTGCTGACTGAGCAAGCTCCTGGGCCATGGAGCTGGCTCCCAAAGGAGGGGTAGCAGCCACATCATTTGAGTTCCCATAAAACAAGTTTGGACAAAGACTTAGGAAACAGAAGAGCAATTCTGCATGACCTGGACCGTGGCAGGCGGTGGGGACAGTTGAAGGGAAGAGGCAGAATAACTCAAAGATTTTTCGACTCTAATACCAAAATGATATTATTAAAACTTCACAGAAAAACAGAAATTGGGAAGAATCTTTCCCTTTAAATGTCATTACAAATGAGGTTGATCCATTAGGTCTTATTAATGTATTCATTATATACTCAGAAATTACATCCTGAGCCACATGCTGCATACGCTTTACGTGATACCTTGTCAGCTTTTTCATTCATTTTACTTTAATATAAATATAGTCGTTACAGTATGAAACACTGCTTCAAAGACATTTAAGTATAGAAATTTCTGCTATAGTTTTATGACGTTCCTAAACTGGGACATCTTGTTCCCTTAAACCAAGGACAGAACACTTTGTTTTTTATGCAGTGCTCCTAAATGTTACAAAATTGAGGATAATAATTATAGCTAATATTTTTGGAGCATTTTCTATGTGCCAGACACTGTGTTACAATAATTTCTACCCATTATTTAATGTAAATTAGTGATCACCACAACTCTCTGAGTAAGCACTGACTTTTTTCCCATTATTTACATGAAGGAAGCAATTTTTAAGGAGGTTAGGTCAAGGTCACACAGCTAGTGACTGATGGTGCCAGGAGAAATGAGAACCCAATCCTGCGAGGCTCCAGAGCCCACACCCTCTCTCTCTTATTTTTATGAAGTGTTTTTAAATAACATAAAACTGGAAACCAAATAAAAATTGCCAACTTACAAATTCCCCTCATAAACCTTATCAGAACATTAATACCTAATTTATAGGATTATTGTGATGAGTAAATAATTTTTTAAAATAACTATCAGAAACTGGCACATAGTAAGTTCTTAACAGAAGATAATTTTAAAGAAATAAAACAAATTAAAGCCTAAAACACACAAATCATCCATTTTCGACACCAATTTCTTCTCATATCGTTTACATAAATCTAGCCATCATTCTTTTCTCTGCCTCCTACTCCCTGGGTATTATTCTCATAAAACCAGGAGGAAAACAGATTGATAAATTAATTTTTAGTAGGCTTTCACGTGTTAAGAGTTGTGCCTTGATGTTTAAAAGAAGAATCATGGGGGCTTCCCTGGTGGCGCAGTGGTTGAGAGTCCGCCTGCTGATGCAGGGGACACGGATTCGTGCCCCGGTCCAGGAAGATCCCACATGCCGCGGAGCGGCTGGGCCCGTGAGCCACGGCCGCTGAGCCTGCGCGTCCGGAGCCTGTGCTCCACAATGGGAGAAGCCACAATAGTGAGAGGGCCACGTACCACAAAAAAAAAATATATATATATATATATATAATATTATAAATAATTTGATGTCACATATGGTTGTGGAGGGGGGAGAGGGAGCCTTTGGCTAGAGAGGGTGACAGGGAAGTCCTCTTTAAAGAGATGATTGTTCAGCCCACACCTAAGGGACAAGAAGAAATTCAGATGTACACAAAATCTAGAAAAAAACTTTCACATAGAAGTTACCAGCAACTGCCGAGTTCCTGAGGAACTGAGTTTAGAGTGTTCTAGAAACTCAAAAAAGCTGTGAAGCATAGTGAGTGAGGGTGAAGACAGCATGAAATGAAGTCAGAAAGCTAGAGTGTGGTCATATCCTGCAGGAATTCCAGCCCATGGTCAGGAAGTAGGCTTCATTCTGAGCATGTTTGAAATCTCACAACTCCAAAGACTTTTAAGTAAGGGAGTGATATGCTCTGCTCAATGTTTTTAAAAATTTACTCTGGCATGTGACTGGATAATAGATTATTCCTATGCTGCAGGACAGTGATGGTGGGGGATTGAGGAAAATGGAAAAATAGAAAAGTAGAGTACAGTATGTATGGTTTACAGCTTGTACATTTACTTGTTGATTTTTTTGGTTCTTTAATTAATTGTGGGGTTTTTTTGGTTGTCTGTTGTGTCTTCTCCATATTGAGATCAGATAAGTATTGATTTAGACTAGCATGGTAGCAGTGGCTATGAGGAGAGGTGTATAAATATAAGAAATATTGTAGAGCTAGACCTGAAAGAAGTGGCAGGTGGATTGAACATGGGAATCAAGGGGAAAAAAAGGTGCTGTCCAAGTTTCTAGCTTTATTTTTGGAAGTAGTGTTTACTGAGATGGTGAAGACTGGTAGGGCCAGGTTTAGAGATAGATTGGTACTTCATTTTAGGCAGGTTAATTCTGAAATGCCCTAAGGCATCTAAGTGATGATGCCAAGTAGCAGCTGGATAGATGAATATGCATGAAAGGGAGGCCTGGGCAGCAGATCCCAATGTGGGGGATTGTGTACATTAACTATGTTTTCTTGATTTCTGTATCTTGACGCTCTGCCATCTGAGGCCTCAGTGACCAGGGAAAGACTGCCCTCCCAGGGCTAGGTAATTCCTACAGACAGCAAATGCCTCCCCTGTGAGCACGCCTTTCATATGCAAACCAACTAATCCTGAGCTCACACCCCCAACTACCTCCTTTATCAGGCTCTCATGCATCAAACCACTATCCTCTGCTCTAATCTCCCACAGTCAGGTACCAGACAACTAGGGACCACTCCTACAGCCCAGAGCCCACCTAAATTATTCAAACTATCCAATCTCAAGCCTGCTCAACTTGCCTACCCTGCCTTGTCCAGTCCTTCCTCTGAAAACCACAGTAAAGCCCACTGCCCATGCTTTCCCTTGCTCCTTCTGCCTCCTGCGGACCTGGTCCTTCCTGTGGAACATGACATGCCACTTCTCCTGGGAACTATGAGTGACAAGCTATTTTCCAAAATCATGTCATTTGATCTCATCACATATTTTTTTGCCTTCAAATCTGTTATTGATTTTCTTTATTGATTCTATTTATTTTTTGATGGCCATCATCTCCTGATCTATTTGCCTGACCATATATGTAATAAAAACAAAATACTGGGTACATTTTAAAACAGGTTGTCAGCATAACTATGGTATTTAAAGCCTTCAGAATGATGGAGATGTCTTAAGGGGAGAGTGTAGATGGAGAAGAGGAGACAAGCGGGACCCCCAGGGAGTCCAAAAGAATAAACATACATGTTTTTGGGTTTCAGGCTGTGTAGCAACTGAGTGGAAGAATTATTTCCAAGCTTCCTCAGCATCCCACAAATCGTGCCACATAAGCCGCTGCCTACTCCATATAAGTGTAAGGCTGATCCTGTTTCATAATGAGTAATCTTCACTAAGCCCACAGGCACAGCTGAGTTATCTTCCCAGGGAAACAACATGAAGCTAAAAGCCACCTACAGGAGTCCGTACCCATTAGGCAGAACTCTTGAGATAGAAAGCAACCATCCCTACGTGCTGACAAAAAGGGAAAAACACATGATCTAAACTCCTACACTGACACGCATCTGTGATCTGTATTGTCAAAGTATCAGGCATCCAGACAAAAGCTGAGCTACATCCCAAAATCAGGTCTCAGACAGGTTCAGCTAGAACACAGTCTTCTCATAGGTCTGGTGTGAAATGAGTAAAACAGGCAGTGTGTTTTCAACAAAGCTGAATGGATACATTTAAAAGAACTCTCTTTTAATCTGAGAGATGATCCTTTTTTGGTATATACACATCCTTTCATTTATAAAATGGCTGCAAAAGTAAGCAGAGTTTGTTCCTTTTTTTTAACTGACAAAAGTAAAAGTAGGCAGTCCTACAGAAGCCACCCACATTTTTTACTCATTTATTTTTACGGGACCATGAATTTGAGAATTGGGGGACTACTAATCTAAGAGATGTCAATATCCAGATATTTGAAAAAAAACTCATCATTTATAATCATCCAGATTTTCACTTTCCACCTGCATCTTCACTGGAGTCACAGGGAAGCAACTTCAGTGAGATTTCCCACTCCCAATGTTTCCATTCTGCCAGGTTGGCCGTGAATAAGGACTCTTATCACAGTGATGGAGAGAATGAGGAGACATCATGAGCTGAAGTGCATATTTTCTCAGATACTGACAAGTAAGGACAAAGGTTCAACAGTGACTAATGAATAAAATGTTAAGGTGGAGACGGCACTTAATTGTTTAAAAGCAGTCACAGGAGTCATGCAGCTGCATTTACTTTGAAACCAAATCAAGCTACTGATGATGTGGCAAGGAAATATTTATTTATTTGTTCATTTAAACAAAAAAAAAGCTTAATGCTTAATCAAAGGCCACTCACTGCTTCTGCCTTGAACAGCTGCTGTAAGAGGGTATAGGATAAACAAGTGTGATAATTCTTGGAGTAATTACAGCATCAAATTTCTGGGCATGTTCTCCAATAAATAGGTCAGACTCAAAACTGTTTGGAAGGAGAAGCTAGTCCTGAGGAGGTTGCTAGGAGGGGGAAGAGGGAGACAGAGCCAAAAGCACAAATAAGTGATGAGGTTATGCAATAATCAAGCCATTCCTTCCTCTTCCTATTGGAGTTACGAGATTAAAATACTAATCTCGCACTAGGCATTTTATCAGATGAGAAGCAGTGAGAAAGGGAACTTCCACTGTTTTCTGTGGAGGAAGTGATGCAAAGTTTGAGAAACTGACTCCAGGATTCCCTACTGTTGCTTCCACACTCACCTAAAGTGATCACCCTGAACCAAGACTATCAGAATAAAAGGGAAGCCATTTGTCATTGGGATCTAGATAGACCTCTGACCTCCCTAATGTCCTTATGGGCCAGAACGGAGGCTGCAGGCAGAGCAGGCAGAGGGTCTGCTCATTCTGTATAAAGAAAGACATCATTCCCTGACCCTGTTGGGGTTTTCATTCAGTTGTAGCTACAAAATACTGACATCACACCAAAGAAAAAAAGTCACATATTTCATGTAAATATAAGCATATTTGTAAAGGCATGTATAAATGATGTTTACATAGATATGTGTGCATGTGTGTGCATACATTTTTAGAGGGGGCATGGGAAGAAAAAAAAACTAATCTCATTAGAAATCTGAAGTAAGAATTATTCTTTTCACTTATAAAAAATAAAAGGCTCATACAAAGATTGGTTCATAAACTAAATGGTACTTCAGCCTTTACTAAAGACAGCAGTTAACCATTTAATTCCTAAGATAACTTGCTTGCTTACAATAAAATTTGGATGAGAAATATTTAATTCTTAAGGCTATAAAATCATGTCATTTGATCTCATCACATATGTTTTTGCCTTCAAATCTGTTATTGATTCTATTTATTTTTATTTTATTTTACTTTTATATAATTTTTAAAGGTTACTTTCCACTTAGTCATTACAAAATATTGGCTATATTCCCTGTGTTGTACAATACATCCTTGAGCCTATTTTATACCCAATAGTTTGTGCCTCCCACCCCCTGACCCCTGTACTGCCCCTCCCCCACCCTACTGGTAACCCCATTTGTTCTCTACATCTGTGAGTCTGCTTCTTTTTTGTTATACTCTTTAGTTTGCTGTATTTTTTTAGATTCCAAATAGAAAACAGTATGGAGGTTTTCCGAAAAACTAAAAATAGAACTACCATAACCCAGCAATTCCACTCTTGGGTATACATCCGAAAAAAACCCCAAAAAACCCCCCAGTAATTCAAAAAGATACATGCACCTCAATGTTCATAGCAGCATTATTTACAATCGTCAAGATATGGAAGCAACCTAAGTGTCCATCAACAGATGACTGGATAAAGAAGATGTGGTACACACACACACACACACACACACATACACACACACACACACACACAATGGAATACTACTCAGCCATAAAAAAAGAACAAAATTTTGCCATTTGTAGCAACATGGATGGACTTGGAGGGCATCATCATCATATATTTTAAACAGAATTATACAAAAAGGAGAACCTGATTTTGCCAAAAAAACTTAATCCTGACTGAATCCTTCTTTAGTTTTGAATCGTCTCTCTTTTCTTTCAGTCTTCCTCTCTCTTCCTCTGACCCATCTCTTATACAATTTCAACTGCCACACTCAGAAGACCCAGAAAGAAGAAGTCACAGTTGGTTTACATTACTACCCAGAGATGAACTGAAGCTCTGGTAGTGGAATATGGATCTGCTAAAGAAAAAAAGTTGTCCCACTCACTGAGGAGGAGGTGGAGAAGGAGTAAAGAAGGTGCAGAATTCAAAGTAAAACTAAAATCTCCATCAGGTACATGCTAATTCAGAAGTCCAAATAAGTAGAACACCAGCAAATTAAAGAACAAAACAAGAGTAACTGCTATCTCTTCTGGCAAACTACTGAGAGCTCACAGGATTTATTATGAGCAATTAAGGGTGTGGTGGCCTGGGAGAACAGAAGCTGTAGTCTTTGCTACAGGGACATGGAAGGGAACATAACAAAACACCTCATGTTTAGAGGTCTTATTTGCCCCCAGACAAAACAGCTTGTGCATGCATCTAAGCATGTACCTGAATATCCAAAAGCCTTCCAACCTCTCATCTCAGAATTAGAAATAAAAATTTCTTTATAAAGGGGGGGGCTAGGATAAAGCAGGAACTAATTATGATTAACACTTAGAAAATAAAAACATTAATGCAATCTTAGTTCCCAAAGAGATAAAAGTCATTATTCCCAGTTAACTGTGATAAGATAAGTTTTACAGAAGTAACAGAAGTCCAGAGGGATCTTAAAAGAGCAGTCAGGCATTGAGACAAGTTTCAATAAAACATCATTTCAAGAATGCTCCTGCTGTGTAGAATCTTTGAAAACTAGACCCATCCTACCTCATTTGTTAGCTTAAATCTACCTAAACTAATCTAAACTAGCTAGATCAGAATCACTCTGGAGTCCTAAGGGTTTACTCTGTTCTTGCATCTTTAGGAAACGTGTGATTCTCTTCTCCCACCTCTGAAAAATTTGAAGCTTCCACCAACACCCCCCACTGAAGCATGTACAGTTTCTGTCTCACATCCAGGTTTCCCGAACCAAGCACTTATGCCACTGATGTTCCATAGACCAGTCAGACAAAGGACCCCAGTGTTTGTGAGTATCCACTCCTAGCACTGGGTGCTGGCTGGCTGACAAGTGACCAGTAGGGAGCAATGAAGAGGGATTCCCTTATCCCCTGAAAAAATCAGAAACCTACAGGCAAAATGGGCTGACTCATTCAGAGAGATTGGCAAGTGGACAGAAAAGTAAATGCCTCCTAATTTTAAAAAATGCATGTCTAAAAAATAAACCTTATATCATCTTAATAATAGCAACACATAAGCACACCCAACAATATGCCAGACACCACGGGAAGCATTTTGTTAGTATCATCTAATTGAATCCTCAAAACCCATAAGGAAACTGAAGATTCAAATATGATAATGAACACAAGCATTTGAGCCTAACACCTAGATTCAAACCCTAGTTAGCCAGATGCAAGTTGCTTAGAGGAGTTACCTTATTTCTCATTCACCCCTCAATAAGACAATCTTATAAGCATTCATTCTGCCTCCAAGACCTAAATATCTCTACTTTTCTCCATCTTCACAGCCACCATCTAAGTCAAAGAGACAAACTCAGGTTTCATGGGGCTCGAGGCTTATCCAATTTGGCAAGCCATACTTAAAGAAAAGGAATACAGAGCTATTAATACAAAATTAGGGGAAAAACAAACACATATTTAGAATGAGCAAATAAATCTCATATGAAAAAATTTTAATGCTGAAAAATACTACAAACTTTATAAAAACCCAGAAAATAACATATTATTTTTATTAATTAGTATGTTCACACACCTCTATAATTTTCCTACATGTTTTTAGCTGCATGCTCTTTGATCACCTCTTCATATGACAACAGTTTTGTAAAATACTTTTTGATAAAGAAAATAGATAATTCAATCTTTCTTCCATCAAGTTGAGGATTGTTACTGAGAGCTTAAAACTTTTATTTCAACATCACTACACTTTATTGTAGTGCTACGTAAATGTTTAAGACTTTCGTCAAACTTGGAAAGACTACTTTCTACTTTCTTCTGTAGGTGAGCTATAAGATTTCAGAGCATTTCAAGTTTTTATATGTAGTGACTAATCTTCAACACTCTTTGAATTAGCAAAACTCACTAAGCAGTTTGTTGTTGATGTTCTAATTGAGAATGGTGTAGTATGAGTTTTATGTTATCTTCACCTTGTCAAAACAGCAAGAAACTTAAATCTTTTACCAATATGTTCACATGACTCATTCCTCTTCATTAATTGGGTTATCAAACAATCAACAAACTCTCAATTCTACTCAAAATTTGTCTCTTCTTCTTAATGAATTAATGAAATTTGAAAATGTGAGGGATATACAATTCGCTTCTGGATGTCAGAAAAATTTCTAGTAAATTTATTGTTAACCTTTATCACTTTTGTCTCATATCTCATTAGTTTTTAATCTGTATGTCTTTAGTTCTCCAATAAGTGTAAAGATTGTGAAAGTAGTATGCTTCGTTTGTGTAACGGAACCACTGCAAACTGTAGTTTAAATGACATACACCCACATCAGTTTCCCCCAACAGATCCTAAAAATGCCCAGAGCCAGTCCAATATATCACTCCATCCAAGTGGAAATATGGTGGAAGGAAGGTCAGAGTGGAAAGAAACAGCTGTCGTAACAGTTAACAGTTAAAGTATCTTATTTTTGCAAATATCACAAAGACATATGACATCACGAATACATCGCACAGGCTCTTTCCCAGCTGAAAAAGGGGCTACTGTGAGCAAGGGATGCTGAAGCTTAAGTTTCATTAGCTTCAAGGTGAATCCACCCCAGGCCACCACCACCTATCAGCCAAGCAACTTTAGTAACTTTCTGACTGGTCTTCGTGCATTCACCCTATCCTCCTAGAATCCATTTCCATATGACAGCCTAAGAAACTTTTAAAAATGTAAATGAATTCATGTCACTCTCCTGTTTAAAACCTTTCAGAGGTTTCCCTTTGCATGTATGATAAAGGCCAAACTCCTTATTACCAAATACTGGCCCTATGATCTGCATGCTGTTCAGCTCACAGACTCAACTCATACCTCCTCCGGCCATGACTCACATGCTGTTGTTACCCTGGCCTTGTTCCCACAGTGAGCTGCCCCACGATCCCAGTGGAAATTATGCAACAGTGTTTCATAAACTCAAGGCACCACATCCATGTTAACTATAACTATTAGCAGAGTCGGGGTAGAAGGCATGTGATTAGGATGGCTGAGGAAGAAAATCTGCAGATTTTGATTCTTGCCAAAGCCATTCCTGCTCTTCTCTTTCTTACTCCTATAAACACTGTTCTGAACCTCCACAAATGGAACTGCTACAAATACAGATCCAAGTTTTACAGCCACATAGCGAGTCACCATATGTGTGCATATGGTACACACGTATACATACAATATGTATAAGCAAATGGCAAAAGTATTTAGCTATACTAGCTTGCCTACATTACAGATATTTTATCAAATTACTGTCTACATTTAGAAACCTAGCTAGTAATTAAAATACAACTTATGGCACAGTGTTGCTTAAATTACAATGGCAATGGAAAGTTTTAAGATTTTAGTCAATGATTTCTAACAATCCTCCTTTATCAGAAAGAGTCACTGTTGTTTTTAACATTATCTAGCAGTAATGTGGCTGCTCTCCTCAGGTCAGAGATGAAAAGACTGAGGAATAAAGAGCTGATTCAGGTCATGTGTAATCAACAGAGCAGTCAAAGAAATAAAGGTTTTGTTATTCCAGGTCTTGAGAGTGTTTGTTCCCTCACCACACTGGATTTATTTCCTGGGTACAGCAACATTAAGCATTTTTCAGCAACATAAAACAACTCAAAGACACACATGAAAATTTGGTGACCAGATGAATATAAAGAGAATTGATAAAAATAAGAGAAAAAAAAAACATTGCAGAAGACCATACAGGCAGGAGATCATTATAACTGTTCGGTTATCTGCCTAAAGATGAAGGCTATGGGGTTCACAGGATACAACCAACATGAAGTTTGAAAACATCTGTAACATCTGTCATTTCATATATCATACGTGACAGGCTTATCACCTTTCAAATGTGTCTACAACATTAAACTGCTTTGCATTGCCTGATGATTATTTCTTTAGATGATTCACCATTTGTACAGCACCGGATTTTGCACAAGTTCTGGTTTCTCTCTCTCAATATTGAGGCTCATTTCATATTTATATTCAAGGACTTCCATAGTCTCATCCAAATTTAGGTGCTGCCTGACTCACACTTCCCCTATATACATGTATAAATCAAATAAGCTTCATTATGGCTCCCTTTATAGGTCAAGATTATCCTTTTGCCTACTGCTCGAATGTCCACTGAAACACCCTTCTACTACCTCTCTGTTAATTCAAAATCCACTCTTCTTCCAAGATGAGCCCAAATCCTTTTCCTCCACGGGCTGTCCCCAAATAGCTTGCTCCACAATGTCACTGCCTAGAAATTCCTAAATCTCTGAAGCATAATTTTGCTCTATAATATATACATTTCTCATGTGCCTAAGACTTTTTATTCCCACAAGACTGTAAATACCATAAGAATGGAGCCTTTTAAAATTCTCTCTGTCATCACCATATGATCCAGCAGTCCCACTCCGGGGCCTATACCCAGACAAAACTATAATTCAAAAAGATAATGCACCCCTGTGTTCACAGCAGCACTATTCACAATAGCCAAAACATGGAAACAACCTAAGTGTCCATTGACAGATGAATGGATAAAGAAGATGTAGTAGATATATGCAATGAGATACTACTCAGCCATAAAATGAATGAAATAATGCCATTTGCAGCAACATGGATGCAACCAGAGATTATCATACTAAGTGAAGTAAGTCAGAATGAGAAAGACAAATACAATATGATATCACTTATATGTGGAATCTAAAATACAGCACAAATGAACCTATCTACAACAGACACACAGACATAGAAAACAGACATGTGGTTGCCAAGGGGGCAGGGAGAGGGAGGGACTGGGAGTTTGGGGTAATTATATGCAAACTATTACATTTAGAATGGATAAATAACAAGGTGCTACTACTGTATATTACAGGGAACCATATCCAATCTCACGGGATAAACCATAATGGAAAAGATTATTTTAAAAAAGAATATATATATGTCAAAAAATAAAATAAAATTCTATCAAGTCTTGAGCTAAGCATATACTAGGGACCCATTAGATATTAGTGTATTTATCCCCTTAGAAAAGTTACCCTCCACCCCTACATTTTTATTTTCTAATTTTAGACACGATTTTATTCCACTGCAGTCTCTGGTGTCAGATTGCAAGGTTTAGAATCATAGCTCCATCATTCCCTAACTTTGTTACTTTAGACAATGATACTTTACTTTTGTGCACTTCAATTTTCTTAACTACAAAAAGAATGGGGACTTCCCTGGTGGCACAGTGGTTAAGAATCCGCCTGCCAAGGCAGGGGACACAGGTTTGAGCCCTAGTCCAGGAAGATCCCACATGCCGCGGAGCAACTAAGCCCGTGTGCCACAACTACAGAGCCTGCGCTCTACAGCCTGTGAGCCACAACTACTGAGCCCACATGCCACAACTACTGAAGCCCGTGCACCTAGAGCCCACGCTCCACAATGAGAAGCCACTGCAATGAGAAGCCCATGTGCCGCAAAGAAGAGTAGGCCCTGCTCGCCACAACTAGAGAAAGCCCTTGGGCAGCAACAAAGACCCAACGTAGCCAAAAATAAATTAACTAATTAAAAAAAATGATGCTGAGTAGTTATGTTACAAGTTTAGCAATAATTAAATGATAATGGTTAGCACAGTACTTGACACACTGAAGTTTTCAATAAACAGCATCTATTATTATTAGAATTATTATTGTTACTACCTGCTCCTCATGAAATCCAGGCTCATATATACTCCACCAATTAAACATCATTGTTATAATTATATTAATGTAAGATTTATTTGAATGTATGTATTTTATTACTTTATTCTTACTAACATGACTTCTTTTTCTCATATCTCCCTCTAGTATCATGTTCCTTCTGGCAGGACATTTTTTTTTCTTAATTTAATTTATTTATTTACTTTTTTTTTACAGCAGGTTCTTATTAGTTATCCATTTTATACATATTAGTGTATACATGTCAATCCCAATCTTCCAATTCATCTCACCACCACCCCCACCCTGCTTTCCCCCTTTGATGTCCATACGTTTGTTCTCTACATCTGTGTCTCTATTTCTGCCTTGCAAACCGGTTCATCTGTACCATTTTTATAGATTCCACATATATGCATTAATATACGATATTTGTTTTTCTCTTTCTGGCTTATTTTACTCTGTATGACAGTCTCTAGGTCCATCCACGTCTCTACAAATGTCCCAATTTCGTTCCTTTTTATGGCTGAGCAATACTCCATTGTATATATGTACCACATCTTTATCCATTCGTCTGGTGATGGGCATTTAGTTTGCTTCTGTGACCTGCCTATTGTAAATAGTGCTGCAATGAACATTGGACAGCATGTGTCTTTTTGAATTATGGTTTTCTCTGGGTATATGCCCAGTAGTGGGATTGCTGGGTCATATGGTAATTCTATTTTTAGTTTTTTAAGGAACCTCCATACTGTTCTCCATAGTGGCTGTATCAATTTACATTCCCACCAACGGTGCAAAAGGGTTCCTTTTTCTCCACACCCTCTCCAGCATTTGTTGTTTGTAGATTTTCTGATGATGCCCATTCTGACTGGTGTGAGGTGATACCTCAATGTAGTTTTGATTTGCATTTCTCTAATAATTAGTGATGCTGAGCAGCTTTTCACGTGCCTCTTGGCCATCTGTATGTCTTCTTTAGAGAATGTCTACTTAGGTCTTCTGCCCATTTTTTGATTGTGTTGTTTGTTCTTTTAATATTGAGCTGCATGAGCTGTTTATATATTTTGGAGATTAATCCTTTGTCCGTTGATTCCTTTGCAAATATTTTCTCTCATTCTGAGGGTTGCCTTTTCACCTTGTTTATAGCTTCCTTTGCTGTGCAAAAGCTTTTAAGTTTCATTAGGTCCCATTTGTTTTTTTTTTGTTTTTTTTTTGCAGTACACTGGTCTCTCATTGTTGTGGCCTCTCCCATGTGGAGCACAGGCTCCAGACGCACAGGCTTAGTAGCCATGGCTCACGGGCCCAGTCGCTCCGTGGCATGTGGGATCTTCCCGGACCGGGGCACGAACCCATGTCCCCTGCATCGGCAGGCGGACTCTCAACCACTGTGCCACCAGGGAAGCCCCCATTTGTTTATTTTTGTTTTTATTTCCATTACTCCAGGAGGTGGGTCAAAAGAGATCTTGCTGTGATTTATGTCACAGAGTGTTCTTCCTATGTTTTCCTCTAAGAGTTTTTCTTTACTCTGTTCCATGGCAGTAACTTCCACCATTCTGTCTTCCAGGTCACTTCTCCATTCTTCTTCCTCAGTTATTCTGCTATTGATTCCTTCTAGTGTATTTTTCATTTCAGTTATTGTATTGTTCATCTCTGTTTGTTTGTTCTTTCATTCTTCTAGGTGTTTGTTCTTTAATTCTTCTAGGTCTTTGTTAAACACTTCTTGCATCTTCTCAATCTTTGCCTAGATTCTTTTTCCGAGGTCCTGGATCATCTTCCCTATCATTATTCTGAATTCTTTTTCTGGAAGGCTGCCTATCTCCACTTCATTTAGTTGTTTTTCTGGGGTTTTATCTTCTTCCTTCATCTGGTACATAGTCCTCTGCCTTTTCATTTGGTCTTTCTGTGAATGCGGTTTTCGTTCCACAGGCTGCAGGATTGTAGTTCTTCTTGCTTGTGCTGGCTGCCCTCTGGTGGATGAGGCTATCTAAGAGGCTTGTGCAAGCTTCCTGATGGAAGGGACTGGTGGTGGGTAGAGCTGGGTGTTGCTCTGGTGAGTGGAGCTCAGTAAAACTTTAATCCGCTTGTGTGCTGATGGGTGGGGCTGACTTCCCTCCCTGTTGGTTGTTTGGCCTGAGGCAACCCAGCACTGGAGCCTACAGGCCCTTTGCTGGGGCTAATGTCGGTCTCTGGGAGGGCTCATGCCAAGGAGTACTTCCCAGAACTTCTGCTGCCGGTGTCCTTGTCCTCGTGGTGAGCCACAGCCTCCCCCCGCCCCCCGCCTCTGCAGGACACCCTCTAACACTAGCAGGTAGGTCTGGTTCAGTGTCCTATGAAGTCACTGCTCCTTCCCCCGGGTCCTGATGTACACACTACTTTGTGTGTGCCATCCAAGAATGGAGTCTCTTGTTTCCCTCAATCCTGTTGAAGTCCTGCAATCAAATCCTGCTAACCTTCAAGGTCTGATTCTCTGGGAATTCCTCCTCCTGTTGCCAGACCCCCAGCTTGGGAAGACTGACATGGAGCTCAGAACCTTCACTCCAGTGGGTGGACTTCTGTGGTATAATTTGTCTCCAGTTTGTGAGTCACCCACCCAGTGGTTATGGGATTTGATTTTATTGTGATTGCGCCCCTCCTACCATCTCCTTGTGGCTTCTGCTTTGTCTTTGGATGTGGGGTATCTATTTTGGTGAGTTCCAGTGTCTTCCTGTTGATGATTGTTCAGCAGTTAGCTGTGATTCCGGTGCTCTCACAAGAGGGAGTGAGCGCTTGTCCTTCTACTCTGCCATCTTGAACCAATTTCTGGGGACATATTTTAGATCTAGCAGCTCTCAAAAAAGTGTGGGATGGAGACCTCTATGTCTTGCCCAGACTGTATCAAGGGATCTGTGAGCTCAAAATTATTTTCATAAGAACACTAGAAATTTTGCTATTTTTATTCTCATTCTCTTAGTGGAGTCTTCCAGAAGCTCCATGGCATAGAATATCAAAAGAGACTGAGAAGAAGATATGACGGGACTTCCCTGGTGGCACAGTGGTTGAGAATCCACCTGCCAATGCAGGGGACATGGGTTCGAGCCCTGTTCTGGGAAGATCCCACATGCCGCGGAGCAACTAAGCCCGTGTACCACAACTACTGAGCCTGTGCTCTGGAGCCCGTGAGCCACAACTACTGAAGCCTGTGCACCTAGAGCCCATGCTCTGTAACAAGAGAAGCCACTGCAATGAGAAACCTGTGCACCACAACAAAGAGTAACCCCCGCTCGCTGTAACTAGAGAAAGCTCGCATGCAGCAACAAAGACCCAATGCAACCAAACATAAATAAATAAATAAATAAATAAATAAAAGAAGATATGAGACTCCAACTGTCTACTATTAAGCCAGACATTAAAGAAAGTTGCAAAAATGTAAAACAATGTCATTACTATTTCAGTTTAACTGTTCTTTCTCTCTGGTTGATTTAAAAATCTTTTTTGGCTTTGACATTCTGCAATTTCCCAATGTGTCAAAGCATGAAATTCTTTTTATTTATCCTGCTTAGGGTACATGGTGATTCCCAAACCCTAGGATCCATGGTTTATCATCAGTTCTGGAAAATTCACATTCACTACCTCTTTTTTTTAACTTTCCATTTCTTTCTTTTTTTTTTAAATTTACTTATTTTACTTATTGATTTTTGGCTGTGTTGGGTCTTCGTTGCTGCGCGAGGGCTTTCTCTAGTTGCAGTGAGCGGGGGCTACTATTTGTTGCAGTGCGCGGGCTTCTCACTGTGGTGGCCTCTCTTGCTGCGGAGCATGGGCTCTAGGTGCATGGGCTTCAGTAGTTGTGGCACGTGGGCTCTAGAGCTCAGGCTCAGTAGTTGTGGCACGTGGGTTTCGTTGCTCTGCAGCATGTGGGATCTTTCCAGACCAGGGCTCAAACACGTGTCCCCTGCATTGGCAGGCAGATTCTTAACTGCTGCGCCACCAAGGAAGCCCCATTATCTCTTTAAATAGTACCCCTCTTCCATTCTCTGTGTTAGACCTTTACTTTCTAGCCTTGGTTCTAATATGCTACCTAACAGTCTTCTGAGTTTCATTTCATCGTCATCTCAACAATGTTTTTCATATTTAGAATTTTTCCTTTTTCATTTTTACTTGTTCTTTCCTAATACATGTTTTAATTGGTAAACTTTTTGTATCCTTTATATCTTTAATCATTACAGGTAGAGTTGCCACATGTAACACTTTATATAATATTCTATATGTATATTCTATATATGAAAAGTACAAATATCTCAAGGTTCTAACGCTATCATCTGTTGGTCCTAGAATTCTAAGTCAGAGTGGCTAGTTCCTCATACATTTAAGAATCTTTGTGAGATTATTTCTTGATCTTAATTGCAGGAGTTCTATAGTCCTTAATTGAGAATTGGGGAAACTTTTCTGGAGAGAAGATTTGCTCCTGCAGATAGACAGGGGATGCAACTAAACTGGGTTCACTTCAGGTCCCCTGAGCATTTCAGCTCATCATAGGAGATCCAAGCTCTCTCACTACATAACATGATGCCTGGAAATTCACCATCAGAAAGTTATACCTAAGGATTCTGAAGACATTTATATTTTTAGTAAGTTTGTTAAAATGCAAATACTTCTGTGGTGGACAATACCTTTGAGTTATGAGGTGCCTTTCAAAAAAAGGACCAGTTGAAAGATTAATAGAGCAATGTCCTACAAGCCTTCTTAAAGCTGATTTTCAAAGGACTTCTCTCATGACAGTAGAAAGAAATGTATTTTATGACCATATATTGATAGAATAAAGATGACAAATTAATTTCACCTCACATGCTGCTCCAATCTGGTGATAGGGGTTGTCTGGAGTGCTGTATCGAGAAGGAATCTGATGCCTTTTTGGGCCCCAGCAGAAGTAAATGCCATAAAAACCTGGTAATGTAATAATGGCACTGCCTGTGTGCCAGGCACTGTTCTAATTGCTTTGCATGTGTTAATTAATTAAATCCACCCAATAATCTTATTATCAGGTCTTGTTATTTTATATTTACAGCTAAGGAAATGGACATTGGTTTAATAACTTGCCTGAAGTCACACAGCTAGTAAATGATGGAGCTAAGTGCTGAACATGGAACACCTAGCTTCAAGGCTGTCTGCATAATCCTTAAGCAATAATGCTCTGTAAATTAGAGCAGATAAATGGAATGAAAGGGACAAAGCAATTTGTCTCCCCTCTGTGCATACAGTGATGCAAAACTAGGACTTCTAAATGCTTTATCTTTAGATACCATGTGAAATAGTTTCTAAGCACTTCTAACGCTATCTGGTGCTACTTCCAGTCTAATATCTGATCAGAAATAAAAGGCTCTTCAACTGACACAGATGTCACTTGGGACAAGAGACCCCCATGGCATGACTCTTGATTGATTCATGAAGAGTGGCCAAAACTGAGGTATGAGCCATAAAGCCCCATGGCTGGTGCTACCTGCTTTTAACACATAAAGAGTCCTCACACACTCAACCAAGAATCGTATGATACACAGTGATCAGTACTAAGTACTGATCTTGGGCAAATGCTTCTGGTAAACCCTTCATCTAAATCTAAGGTTAAAATAGCACCAGATCTGCGAACAGAATACTTCTTGGAATATTTGTTTGTGATTTTTTTTCTTTTACAATATGCCTATCCCACCAGACTATGAAGTCTCCAAGACCAAGTCTAGGGCACATTCTCATCTGCACCCACAGCCTGGCAATATGCACGACAAGTAGTTGGTTCTCAATTTTTTGTGCATGGGGTGAATGAGTGGTGGATGGGTGGTGTTCCGTCTAAAACCAGAAGATAGTCTATAGGAATGCAGAATGTCGGTGTTCAGATCCCAAGCCTTCTGTGGAGATACCAACTGCTTTTGATTCTTAAGTAAGAAAGGGCAAAGTGAGATACACTTACACATACACACACACACACACACACATTCACAGTTTGACTGACTTGGTCTAACAGTTACTAAAACGCACTCCCAGGCTAAAAGGTAGGGGAAATTTTCAAGGACAAAATGTCCCCTCCCCTCCCAGTAAATTTTTCACCATATCAGAAGTATTTTACATTTCCAATTTATATTTAATTTTGAGAAATTTAAAACAGCATAATTTCTTGTTTAAAAATGTAGAAATAGATGGAGGGACATAGTCATCTTGTATACACTTTTTAAGGAGCTTGGGATAATTGAAGTATGTATATACACACACACACACACACAAGTTAAAAATGGAGAAATGCACACACATCTCTGGGTTTCCAGAACCACAAAAAGTGACCACGTGCTTCTCTGATGTTTCAACATTGTCTCCAGGGACATATGTGATATGTTTCCCACACTTACAGCACCTCTCTTAAAGTTATTCATAAGGTTTTTCTACCTGTAGGATACATGTCATCTTCTCACATCCATTTATATCATTTATTCATACATATCTTGAATAATAAATTGGCAAGTATTTTGTTTTTCTCATTCATATGGTGCTTGCATTATGGCATGTTCCCCTTTGGCAGAAGTTTCACAATTACAGGCCCTCAAAGATATAAACAAAAAAAATGATATATTTATAAAATATATATCATATATATGTATAAAAACAAATGTATATTTATATATAAATACATATATATATATATGTATACATAGTTTTTTCCATCCTTATGTCACTTGAGGACATACAGTAAAATGATTTTGTTATCCAATCACAAGAAAATTAGCGACCTTGATAAAAATTATCTGGACAAGTAATGAAAATTTTAGTTAATAAAAATAAAATTATTTCTAAAAGTACTATGTTATTTCCTGCCCTCTAAAACTGATTCCAATAGACATAACTTAATCTTTTGTTGGTAACTTTAGGATGAAGATTGCTTACTCCTCGATTTTATAGGACACCTATGACCAAAGTTACTTATTCAATAAATGTCTATTGATTGTCTCTTGTGTTCAATGACAAAGTTAGACTCTGTGCTACCAACATTATAAAGCATCCCTGCCTCAACTGTCTCACAATCTGGCAGGGACTAGAGCTATACCTCCCTAGTTATTTGTAATATGAATACAGTAAAATAACTTTTTCATACATTAAAAAAAAATTTAGAAGGTATTTCATCATTTCACCTGATCCTTAAAAAGAAAAAACTCCCAACAGGAATAAAAGAGAGTTAAGACATTCTAGACAAGGAGAATGGCATATGGCTGCAGCATAGATGTGAAGAGGTGACAAGAGGGGGGAAATCAAGGGGGAAAGTTAGTGAAGAGGCTAAATGAATAGTGGTTAATATCATGAATTTGGAATCAGACCACCTCATTTCAAGTCCCAAATCCCCCACTTATTAACTTTACACCTGGGTAGGTTTTACCCTTTCTGAGCCTGTTTATTTATCTGCAGTTGTTGTGAGAATTAAATGACATAACGAATGTGAAGACTATTGTTGAGGTCCCAGAACCCAGTGAGGAATATTTGGAACTACTGTTGTTGATTCATTATTTATGTCGTTATTATTAGAAGTGACCTGTAGTAATGTCTCCAGGGACATGTCTCTAAAGACAGTGTGGCAAAGAGACAGCTCTTCTGCCCCAAAGGCAACTTTTTCCACTTTTGCCCACCCCCACCACTACAATGGGCTCCCCTACCAATGCCCATTAGGCCTAAACATTGCTGATTTCTTACCTGGATCAACTATTGTCCTTACTTCTATTTTGTCACGGCCCTACGTTCTAAGAAAAAGTGGCAAAATTAGAAAATAAGAAAAGCCTATCTACGTTAGACTAAAAATAGGCTTCAACCGAATTCAGTGTTCCTACCCTCGCAGGTATTTCTATGCATTTTAAAGGTGCTCTTACTGAAATGATCTCTTAGACAAAGAATTCACTCTAATGGTGAGAATTTCAGATATAATGGCAGGCCTGAGGGAGAAATTTCCACACAGATACTTCCAGACCCCTCTAATGAATGATGAGTAGGTGGCTTCCTCCACCTACATGAAGAGCCATCTCTGCAGACAGCATTGCAGCTGGGTTCCAGTTTTGCATGCCATGAATTTCCAGTTACGTGGGTAGAAGATTCCATGGCACCATTCAGTTTATTCTTAGCATGTGTGGGTCATGCGTTATTCAGCATGATGAGACATCTCTGAATAATAAGGTGAAGATTATTTTTAAGGCCACAGCTAGCAAAACTGTAAATACTATTCAAAAGACAGAGCAGATGAAGCCATGAATACTCACCAGGCACAAGCAATAAAGTCAAGAAATTTTTATAAGGGATCTAAGAAGAACCAAACTGGTTCCTCCAATCTGTGAAACTCCAAATCTCATCGCACCTGAAGGCCTTGCAGGGCCCATTTATTGCCAACACATCCTTCTGCAGAATCCCTGGGCATCCCAGCTGCCAACATTTGATTCTTCATTAGCAACATTTCCAAACAACCTAGGAGTTTTCTAGGATCAGATAAATGAAGAATGCATAAACAAGAACTTCTTAATATGATTACGGGTCTTGCTCTGGAGGGAGGAAGGGACGCAGTAGAGTGATCCTTAGGCTGCTCATTAAAATAAGTCAGCTGCAGGTTGCTTCGGAGCCTGCTCCCCAGCAGCTTCTCCAAAGGAAGACTAGGCAGCCGGAGATGGTGGCTGATTAATAACATGACAGGTGTGGCTGGTTGTCTCTAGGTGCCTTGACAAAAATATGTTCGTGCTGAAGCCACCATTCATTATAAGTTAACACAAGGGTGTGGTGTCTCGAAGTTTCCAAGTTTACCAATTATAAGCTGAAACTATTAAGCGTTTTGAAAACTAGCCAGAAAGCAGGCACACTGAAAAGTCCTGACTACACCTCTCTTTATGGACATCCTTTTTTCTGATCTTGTGTTACAGCAAAAATAACTTCAATCCCTCTCACCACTGACACGTTATAATCTTAACTTGTAAACCCTAAGCAAAAATAAATACTAAATTTGATAACCTCTATTTCAAATAGAAAAGAGTGGTATTAAGGTTTAAAAAAAAGCCAGCTGTTGTAAGTAAAATTAAATCTCTCCAGGAACCTTTATTTTAGAAAGGTTGGTATTCAAAGTTTGATTCCTCATGTTGAAACAGATGGGCAGAGCAGGAATAATCCTTACTGTGTATCACTTTAAAATTCACTATTTATGTGAAGGATTCATGTTTCTAAAGTACCAGTAAAATGTCTTTACTCTTCTTTTCCCACATGTCTTTGAACATTTCAACTACTTTTGTGGTCTGAACCATCACTCCAAGGTGAATTACTTCTATTTCCACATTTCCTCTCCCACTCACTTCAGTTTAACAACGTTTCTGCTTACTGGTTCCGCCAGCTGTGTCTCTCACAGGAACCTCAAGCTCAAGCTGGTTGAAATGATTCATCCCCTTATCCAATAATTCAGCAAAACTTCTGGGCTTCTAATTGCTCTCGATGACATCTTCATGTCTGTAGTCACAGAGACTCAGAATCGCCAAGTCACTTTTGTCTCCCTTTTCCCTTCTTTCTTTACAGCAGGGTTTCTTCAACCTCTGCACTGTTGGCATTTTGAGCATGAAAATTCTTTGTCCAGAGAGGTAGGTTAGAATTGTTCTGTGCATTTTACAATGTTTGGCAGTATCCCCAGCCTCTTCCTACTAGTTGCCAGTAGGCAGTGCCCACTCCCCAATTTGTAACAACCAAAAGTGTCTCCAGACTTTACCAAGTATCCTCTGAGAGGAGAGAGGCAAAATCACTCGCCCTCCCCCAGCCAATTATAGTTGACACAGCCAACTTGTTCTACCTATTCTTCTCTTGCAGGTTCCTTGCATTATTTCTTTCTATCTCACTTCCATTTCAAGCCCTCACGTGACAATCAGAATGTGTGCTGTCTTTTTACAGTAATTTTTTGAGATGTACTGGATGGTGTCCCAAGACATGTCAAACTCAACAACCAACAACCAATCCAGGGGGAAAGAAAATCTAAAGAAAAGAAATCTGAGAAATAGTTCTGGTGACTCCAAAAAAGGTTGGAGTCTGAGGGCTTCAATGCTGATTTCATCTCTCACAGTTTAAGTTATAGGATTATTTTAGAATAGGAAAGACCCAATAAGAAGCCATCATTTAACTATTTAGACAATCTTGAACTGCAGTGTTGTGAACAAGGACACTGGGTTATAGCAAAGAATGTAAGTATGTACAGTGGAAAGAACATGGGTTGGGGGTGTTAGGGGGACCTGGTGTGAGTCCTGCCTTTGATAATCTGATGTTGGGGGATAAGAATATTTAACTCAGCAGATGTGTCATAAGGACTAGAATGATTAGTTGTTAATTGTTATTTCTATAGTATATCTTTTACCAGAAGGGAGTTGAGATAATAAGAAATGTGAAATACATGGCACATAGCAGGTGCTCAATAAATGTAAGCTGATAATAACATGAATACTTCATACTGATGCTGTTACAATAGCTTTAGATGAAATTAGGGTGATACTGTGATGGTTACATGAAGAATCTCATTAAGACAAAAACAACAGTGCTGAGGATACAGTCAGAATTTCCTAGGAAAAAAGAGGGACAAGAGTAGACTTGGAGTTAAGTGATGGACCCTCCTAGGTCCACCACTATAAAGTAATGGTAGTAATAAGATAGCTTTAAAATTGATAATCAAGGGCTTCCCTGGTGGTGCAGTGGTTGAGAGTCCGCCTGCCGATGCAGGTGACACGGGTTCGTGCCCCGGTCCGGGAAGATCCCACGTGCTGTGAAGCAGCTGGGCCCGTGAGCCACGGCCGCTGAGCCTGCGTGTCCAGAGCCTGTGCTCTGCACCGGGAGAAGCCACAACAGTGAAAGGCTCATGCACCGCAAAAAAAAAAAAAAAAGAATTGATAATCAAAAGTTTACTAGCATCCCACAGATATGCACTAATAATATTTCAACCTTTTATTATGAAAACAAAATTAAAACAATTACACTGGATCTTTGAGAATCAGCCTGAATTACCTTTCTAAATGCAACAAAGACTGTGAAGGACGGGTTTCTTGAGAGAGTCAGAAAACACCAGCAAAAGTGTGGTGTCACAGACACCAAGGGAAAAATTACCTCAGATGGAGCAAACAGTCAATAAGATTAAGTGGTGCTGAATGATCAAATAAGAATTTAAAGTGCCTGGCTGGAATGGGGGTCACCAAACTCATTAGGAAGGGCAATTTCAGTCTGATGGTCATGGTGGACACCAGACTCCAGTGCGCTGAAGACAGAATGGGAAGTGAAGTAGTCAAAATGGCAGGTATAAGCATTCCAATGAGTTTGACAGTGAAAGATAAAAGGAAGTTGAACGGCACAGTGGAATTGAGAGAGGTTTTCCTAAAAGTTGAGAAAGGCTCAATCACATTTAAATACTGAAGGGAAGAAGTTCGTTGAAATTTCAAGAAGAGGAATCGTGCAGTAGAACATGGTTCCTGAAAAGGCAAAAGCGTACGTGAGCTTGAAGAAAGGTGGAGGTAGATTAGGCTTAGATGATAGAAGGAAGAGAGTAGATTCATCTTTCATAGCAGCAAGTGGGAAGGGGGAAAGGGTGGTTCCTTGGGCACGGAGTCAGTCACAGGAAGTTGAAAAAGTTCCCATCTGATGACTTCCATTTTAATAAAAGAAGTTGCTACATCACCCATGCCTCTGACTCTTATAAATAAGGTAGTATTTTTTCTTTTATCCATTTTTCACTTGCAAGAATAGAGGGACAAGAATGGTCAATAGTTAATTATTTAAGATGGTCAACGGTTACATAATATTATTGGTGTATTCTTTTGATAATCCATGGTTCTTTTTTTAAATCCATGAACCCACCATCTCACACACACACACACACACACGCACACACACACACCCCAATTTGAACACAAAACAAGGTCTAAGCTGTCCTGTGACTCATCAGTATGTTCTCAAATTGATAACATTTATACTTGTTACAAATCGGTACAGGATACACTCAAATAATACGTGATCTTCGAGTTGAAGTGTTGAAGTAAATGTCTCCTGCAAAGATGTAGGGCTCTCTCTCATCAGGACACAGGGTACTGGAAAATCACCTGCTAAGAATGTGGCCATTATGTAGGTTTTGTGTGCAAAACAAAGGTAGATGAGACTGTACCTTGGCGGAGCTGTCTGACGTGCCTCTGTCGCTGCCCAGGTGTTTCCCATGCCCTTGGCAGACTCGGGAAGGGGAGGAGCCTGCCAGACCAGTTGCAAAGTGCAGAACATGCCTCAGGGCCTCCATTCACAATCCAATTTGCCTCAGTGACTGTGCCCAGCCTTCACACCACAAAGCTGACTTTTCAACACAGGTAAGTTCAGCAACAATCACTTGGCCTCAGTCATCGATTCTGCCTCATGCCAGAAATTCTGTAGTCTCTTGGTGGCGGTGGCCACTTGGCAGCAATTTTCAGGAGGTCTGCTCTGGCATAGAATAAGGCTGTGTGTGTGTATCCTCTCCATAGTTAACAGGTGATGCTTGCAAGAAGGGAGGATGAGAAAAGATAGAGAAGGTCTGAATAGAAACAGCACCTCTGTTCTCTTTCTGGCCATTGTCACAGCACCCTAGCTATGTCCTGACTTCAACAGGGGTTTCTAAATACAAGGAAAAGGAAGGAAGGAGGGGGAAAGAAAAAAGGAAAAAAGAAGCGAGAGAATGCAAAAGCTGGGAGGCCTGAGAGGCTGAGTTAAAATCACCCTGGACGGGACTTCCCTGGCAGTCCAGTGGTTAGGACTGCATGTTTCCACTGCAGGGAGCCGGGCTTCGATCATTGGTCAGAGAACTAAGATTACACAAGCTGCATGGTGCGGCCAAAACAATAAATAAATAAAATCATCCTGGAATGTGCCTTTGGTTGGAATATCATTTCATCTTTTCTGCCTTTATTTTCTTCAATTCACACTTTGAACCCACTGAAGTGGTTACAAAGAAACCTCTTTTTGTTATAACTTTCAAACCTTCCATATTTATGATATTTACATTCCTATAACAAATTTCCCTAAATCAACGGAATAGCAAGGACTCTTTGCGGCATTTTTGAAAATATTTTTTTACTCAGGTCAACACAACACAAGGATAACTACTTGTTTAATATTACCAGCGTGGACAGATAACTGGATAACTTGGGCCAAAACCTTCCTTTGTCAGATGACCAAAAGTTCACTTGACACTGAGCTGGGAAAGAAACAGAGACAAATGCTACAAACAGTCAAAAGCATCTCCTTTGTAAAGATGCTCCTTCCTCATATAATTTCCAAATGTGGTTCTACAGTAAAGAGTATATCCACTGTGCTTAATTGAAATGATTTTCATTTGGAAAACAAGCTCCTCTGTTCTTTTTTCACCTTAGGGAACTATATCTGCAATTGATTTCAAGAAGGAAGTGAATCTAGGTTAACTCCCCCCGCCCAGCACTGGAGGACCCCTTGCTCTAACTTCAGCTGGGAGAGAACTCAAAAGTAGCATCTAATGATGCTTTTAGTGCAGTCTCTGGCACAGAGTAAATGGTCACTAGCTGTTAGCTATTTCTATGCAATTGGAAGAAAAAGTCAACTGGTACTAAACAAAACCAAAGGCTGTGAATGTAGGGAAAAAAAGTAAAGGAACAAAGGAAAGGCCAATGGCTATTTGTAAGTAATGGATATTTTTAAAAACACTGATGAAGCAGGGAAAATGGAATCCAAATTCCAGGGAATTAAAGAGCAGTTAACAGTAAGTGTACGGTAAGAAAATGGAGGCAAGGATAAGACTACTTTTGAGTTTGCCAGTACAGAGACATAAAAAGCTAGTATAATACAATAAAACACTATCTGGGCATAGAGTTCATCAGATGACCAAATGATTCCCCTTCAGAATGCAACATTTATTCTCATATCAACTGACCTTTTCTATATCAACTGACCTTTTCAACAGACATGCCCCTCTATATGCATATGTAAATACATGTGTATTACTTATTAATAGTATGTGGATACATGTGACAGATAAATGAAAGCTTAAAACCCCAGACCAACTAAAACATGATATGAATTCTCAAAAACCACATGTTTTATTGCAATCATTGTTCTGTTTCCTGCCAAGGTCAACTCAAAGTTATCTTGCAATGTTTTGGATACTATTCCTCTCCCAAAGTTAGAATGGTGTAATATGAATGCTCCTTTCACAAGTGGCCACCAATTCAGCTCAACATTTTACAGCTTGCTTCAATAGCCTTCTATCTGCAATTCTTTGAATGGGATCCTGCTCAGCCAAGTTCCCTTGGGACAATTTCTGGCTTTAATCCAAGTCCTTAGTGTTGATAACCCTCCTCGCTACTCAGCACTCACCAAAATTCATAGATGATGCTGTGAGGTTGTTCAAGAAGCTGAATGCAACTCAGGTAATTTGTTGTTCCTCATCTCTCCATTTGCCATGTTGCTGATTTGTTTTTTTCACATCATGCTTCCACTATATATTTTAGCTGTTTTTTTTTTAATTTCCCCATTTAACTGATCACCAGATTTCAGTTATCTGCAGTGAATTTCAAAGCCATCTAGGTACCTGTCCATATTTGCCTAACATCCCACCAGAACACTCTCCTCATCCTTATGTATTTCTTCATCCACCACTTTGTCATTAACTTTCAACTTGACCTTCTTTAATTTTCTTCTTCTCATACCTCCATAATTTCCTCTATCTAAATTTCTCCCTATGGATTGGGAGTGAAGTTCTTATATGCAATAGGATTTATTTTTTAATTATAATTTGTATTATAAAGGTAATTAAAACACATTACAAATGATAAAAATTGGACAGTCACCCCCAAACACACAATTACGTGTTTCCTTCATATTTGTTTTCTTGTGCATAAATTTAACTTAGTTGTAACTCTGCTTCAAATATTTTAAACAACGTAAATAATAAGCATATAAAATTTATAATAATAGTATGTATGTAGTTTTCTATAAATTTTTTCACTTAACATTATGACATAAGCATTTTTTATTGAAGTATAGTTGATTTATAATATTGTGTTAGTTTCACGTATATAGCAAAGTGATTCAGTTATATTTTTTCACATTATTTTCCATTATAGGTTATTACAATACAGTAAACATTGGTCCCTGTGCTATACAGTAAGTCCTTGTTGCTTACCTATTTTATATATCGTAGGGTATATCTGCTAATCCCATACTCCTCATTTATCCCCTCCCTACCTCCCCTCCCTACCTCCCTTTCCCCTTTGGTAACCATAAGTTTGTCTTCTATGTCTGTGAGTCTGTTTCTGTTTTGTAAATAGCTTCATTTGTATTATTTTTTAGATTCCACATATAAGTGATATCATATAATATTTGTCTTTCTCTGTCTTAACTTCACTTAGTATGATAGTCTCTAGGTGCATCCATGTTGTTGCAAATGGCATTATTTCATTCTTTTTATGGCTAATATCCCATCATACACACACACACACACACATATATATATATGTTCATCTGTTGATGGACACATAGGTTGTTTCCATGTCTTGCCTATTGTAAATAGCGCTGCCATGAACATTGAGGTGCATGTATCTTTTCAAATTAGAGTTTTCATCTTTTCCAGATATATGCCCGGGAGTAGGGTTGCTGAATCATATGGTAGCTCTATTTTTAGTTTTTAAGGAACTTCCATACTGTTTTCCATAGTGGCTATACCAATTTACACTTCTGCCAACAGTGTAGTAGAGCTCCCTTTTCTCCACACCCTCTCCAGCATTTATTATTTGCAGACTTTTTGATGATGGCCATTCTGACCAGTGTGAGGTGACCTCGTGGTTTTGATTTGCATTTCTCTGATAATTAGTGATGCTGTGCATCTTTTCATGTGCCTGTTGGCCATCTCTATGTCTTTTTTGAGAAAATGACATAAGCATTTTTCATGCTGATAAATAGACTCCATAATTATGACTTTAATAGCTAGGTAACATGCCATAATATCAGCTACCTTATTGTTGGACATTTAATTTATTTCCAATTACTTACTAGTATATAATAATGATGCTATGCATATATTAGTAGGTACAGCTTTTTCTCGCATATTTTGAACTATTTTCTTAAGATAATATCCCAGCAGTGGAATTAGTTGGGTGCAAACACATATTTCCAAGTTACCTTCCAAAAGTCATACCATCTTGCTACCATTATGTGAGGATACTAGTTTTGTTATATCCACATGAGCATAGAATGAATTAATGTCTAGTGATGGTCTAATATATTCATATTGTACTCCATAGTTGTTTGAGCTAAATTTATCAATCTGATGCAATTTCAAAATTTTTCCATGTTAATTTCTTCACCTTACAAACTCATGTTCAGAATGTTGCCCTAACCAAGTAATGATGCCAGAGAAAAGAGATAAAGTCAAGTAAAGTGTTGTTGCTTTATTAAAAATTTTAACAACTTAAAGATGTGGTCTTGCTTATCATCTGTCTATAGAACAGGGAACTTGTTACTCATATTTTTCTCTTCTACCTGGCTATTATCAGGCGTAAAGCTCCATTATGTCATTATTTCACATTTAAATAACCTGAGTAATTAGCTTTATCGGTTAGAGATGACAGATGTGGTATGTTTAGTATAAAGACACTATAAAATCCAATACCCCTAAGTCTATCATAATGTTTTATTACATGAAACACCTCAAGAGATGGACCAGATCTCTTAATTGTTCTTCAGGTACTTAAAGGTAATTAAATCACATAAATGTGATATTTCAAATTGTAGCTATTCATTAACCCCTCCAGTGGCCACTCACATGCCAGCAAAATGGCCAGTATTAGAAGGAACCAGCCCTCGATGGCATTCATGTTGTATCTGTAATCTCACAGCAATATCTGAATCAATGTACAGAAACCCATTTTCTGTATCTCCTTATGCATCTTCCCCTCTTGAAAAAGGGGAAATGTGGACAAGTGACTTAATAGAAGTATATTAATGAGGTTTCCTTAAAAGTGACTGAGATGTTATGCAATTTTATCATGTGCACTAACAAATCTGTTGAATTTCCTTGGATTGTGTCAAAGATGCTTCAGGGGAGAAGTCAAAGTTCTCTTTTGCTTGCAATGTTGACAAATTATTGAGAACAAGTTGATGATGTTTACTGGCTCAGCAAAGAGTAACGATTTGTCTGAATTATGAAAGGTACAAATAATTGACAAAATTTGACTATAGGTCAAAGGCTGCCTCCACACAAGAAAGAGGACTCAAGGAATACACAACCCCTGTTCTGTGCAAGAGAGTCTACAAAATCTTTTCAGTTTTTCATAGATATTTTTTCTTTTTGTGGCTAATATTATACTTTTTGCTACTACTACATAACCAACAAATTTATTCAAACTTTTAATGCATTTTCACTAATTGGTCTATTATGGCCAAATTTTGAACTTCGGCAAAATAACAAACCTATGCATAATAAACAAAGATAGACTTCTAAGTAATTAGCTCCAGAACAACTATGAAACATGATCATGAAATAAATGCACATAGACTTCTGGGTCCTTTGCCAATCAGGTACAAGAAGCCATACTTCTTGTAGAGGTTCAGCTATACTTCCTGTGTGGCAATTTCTCCAGATGACATTTTCAACCTTGTCTATTTTCTGGTCCTATTCCTAAGTACAGTGATGGAGATTCTCTGAAGATGTGTGGAGACAAAAAAAAAAAAAAAATTGTCACAAAACCACAGTGTCCCATGTCCACTCATCATCCCTGGTGTTTTTCCTCTGGGTTTCACAGAAATACAAAGGCCCAAGAAAGCTAAAAGTCTCTTAACTCTCTTTCTTCTAGACATGATCCTACTTAAATCATTCTAGAAAGGGTTATCCCATTCTCCAGGGGAATGAATTTCACACCGTACTTGGAAGAATATTACCCTCATATAAGTAACAAGATGAACTGACATAGGCCACTTTGGAGAGTATGAAATCCCTGACATTTCTTAAAGTTGAATCATTCTAGGGAAACAATTTGAATGAATTCATTGGCATTACCCCTTTGAAGCACCTACACAATTTTCAGTATTTGAATGACAACTACAATAGTTTATGATTCCTGTAGTTTCCAGAGAGAAATAACATTTTTTGCACCTCATTAATCTCTTGATTTGTTTACACATGTCAGAGTCCTCAATTTAGCCAATACATTGCTTGGCAATCTCAACCAAGCATTGCTCCACTTCTCATGAAAGACTAAGGCTTTTTTTTTTTTTTTAGTTTTTGGAAGGAGAAGATTTCTTGACAACACATAATACCTATTGGATAGTTCACTTGGTCAACTGGTCTGATACCAGAGGTTTTTCCAGACCCAATTCTCTTTCATAGGCCTCAGTGTTAGGCAGAGAATATATAGCTCTTCTCTGGTGTTTTGTTCTCTAGAGAAAGAGTTACATAGAAATGCATAAATAAATGGAATTCTTACTCCCAATTTGACTGATACCTTCATTCTTACCCTGTCATTGGCTCTGCCATATTTCTTAGTAGTGTGTTTTGTGGTCAAGTGAGTTTAGTCTAAGACAAGTCCATAGTAAGAGAAGATACAGGAAACACTGACTTTTGTTGGCCAATTTGTTTCTGCAGCAAGGCCATCATCCAAGACTTCTAATGTCCTCAACACATGTTCATAAATAGACCAGTGCATGAAATGAAAAGAGGCAAAATCCCTAACTTTGTGAACAGTGTCGGATCAGTTGATTTAATATTCCTTGGTAGTCAGGAAAGGGGAAAACTCCAAAAGAGCTCCTTCTCCTGGTAGAGAGATTTAGTTATCATATGCATATTTATTATACTCTCAAATCTTAGTAATAGAGCCAAGGATATCCCCATTTAAAGAGCTATAAACTGAAACTCAAAGAGATAGAGCCTCATATCCCATAGAAAGCCATCCGAGGGAACACATGGACCATGATTTCTTATTTTGCAACTCACTAGATTATTTTCCTTCCCATATGGCTGACTTGGTTGCTATCCAAATGAAGCAGGATCTTTTACCTAAAAAACAGCCTTTTCCAATTAACCAAATACATAATATAGAGAAGAGATTCTTTTAAAGAGTCAAGGACTGATCTCTCCTGGAGGCAAGCTACTGGATTTGAGGGACCAGAGGCCAAATGGGTAATGACAAATTCCAGGTTTTCATGTTTTGGTTCCTTGAGCGCCTGAAAGCATATGGAATGAGATTCTTTTCTGAGATGCTGCAGTGATGACAGGGAGAAATGTTCAAACTCACAGGATTTTAAGGAATGAAATGTATAGGGAGTTTTTGGGAGAACAATGGTAGAAAAAAGTAATACAAGATCTGTCAGAAAATATCCTCAACTCTTACTATACAATCTGCCTTCTAAGAAAAACAGTCTTGACTCATGAAAGATGGTTTCATGGAAAAGAATAACTGGCATGCAGTACCGATAAAGCAAAAATTGTAAACAAGTAAGCTAAAATGGAGGGGGAAATTAAGAGAAATAAAGAAGACAAGGCTTAAAGGAAGTTTATGGGTTTCCAAAATAGATTTGCTCTGTTTTCTGTGCATGGATTTTGGACAAATCACTTTATTTTCATTAGTCTCCTTCTACCTAATGTGAAAATTAGGTTATTTGGGCAGACGATAGGAGGTGATTTTGACAATCACTTAGCACAATGCTTACCATATAGTGGCCAACAGATGTTAATTTCTCCAATGATGTGAGTCTAGTCTATAATCTCATTTAATGAAACATAGCTTATCTTATACACATTGTCCACTGAAGCAAGCAGCTGAAATTTAAAATGCACTAACAAAGATGAGACAATATTTGAATAATTATGAGGTCCACTAAATAGCTTATAAATTAACTCCAGGTTCTTGTTCTTACATTGAAAGCCTTGAAACATTGTAATATACTTATTTTAAATGAGAAAACATCTTTGGATACAATTCTGGATATCTCAGCATATTCTTTTCTTACATTACTGTAGGTATAGGAATGTACCTACCTCAAAACTAATCTGTGAAAAGTAATCAAACTGGACTTCCCTGGTGGCACAGTGGTTAAGAATCTACCTGCCAATGCAGGGGACAACGGTTCGAGCCCTGGTGCAGGAAGATACCGCATGCCACGGAGGAACTAAGCCCGTGCACCACAACTACTGAGCCTGCGCTCTAGAGCCCACAAGACACAACTAGTGAAGCCTGCGTGCCTAGAGCCTGTGCTCCACAACAAGAGAAGCCACCTCAATGAGAAGCCCGCATACCACAACGAAGAGTAGCCCCTGCTCACCGCAACTAGAGAAAGCCCACGCACAGCAACGAAGACTCAATGCAGCCAAAAATAAATAAATAAATTTATTTTTAAAAGAAAAAAGTATTCAGATTAATTCATTCGTTTAGAACTGACAGGTAACACAAATGAGACTAGTTCGAATTAGTCAGATGTCAATTCAAAACTACATCTGGCCAAGGGAATGTGGATCAATCATTTCTAGATTACTCAATTTTTTCAGAATAAGACAAAAATCATATGTAAAATCCACTGATTTAAATGTATTCTCAAAGATTTTTAACATTGCATGGTATGAAATACTCCTAACAGAGCCCTGAATGTAGCTGATAGGTCACTGCTTTGAAATCGACGATGTAATACGATTCAAGGAAGTTGTCGGCTGTCACAGGGAAAATCTAAGATTCTGAATCATTACTATACACAGGACATGAAGTAGTAGCAGCCTTTGAAAATGAAAGGTCACAAATGGTTTGGTTACTCTTGAAAGGAAATCTCAGTAACTTAGTTTCCTTTAGTAACTCAGCATTAGTTAATTATGTAAACCCTTCTTATTCTCAAGGATCCACCTAAGAACCTATGGTTTGTCTTAATCAGTTACACTTAAAACTGTTAAATTATTAAACTGTAGTTATTGCTCACAAAGAGATACTTGGTGTATTTTAATATGAATCATATATTCATATGGGATATTTAAGAAAGTATTTTTAAACAAGAAATTGCTATAAAAATATTAAGTATTCTTACCATTTTATTTTTTTTGAATTTTATTTTATGTTTTTTTACAGCAGGTTCTTATTAGTTATCTATTTTATACATATTAATGTATATATGTCAATCCCAATCTCCCAATTCATCCCACCACCAACAACCCCACACCATGCTTTCCCCGCTTGGTGTCTATACATTTGTTCTCTACATCTGTGCCTCTATTTCTGCCTTGCAAACCAGTTTATCTGTACCATTTTCTAGATTCCACATATATGCGTTAATATACGATATTTGTTTTTCTCTTTCTGGCTTACTTCACTCTGTATGACAGTCTCTAGGTCCATCCACATCTCTACAAATGACCCAATTTCGTTCCTTTTTATGTCTGAGTAATATTCCACTGTATATATGTACCATATTTTCTTTATCCATTCGTCTGGTGATGGGCATTTAGTTTGCTTCCGTGACCAGCCTATTATAAATAGTGCTGCAATGAACACTGGGGTGCATGAGTCTTTTTGAATTATGGTTTTCTCTGGGTATATGCCCAGTAGTGGAATTGCTGGGTCATATGATAATTCTATTTTTAGTTTTTTAAGGAACCTCCATACTGTCCCCCATAGTGGCTTTACCAATTTACATTCCCACCAACAGTGCAAGATGGTTCCCTTTTCTACACACCCTCTCCAGCGTTTGTTGTTTGTAGATTTTCCGATGATGCCCATTCTAACTGGTGTGAGGTGATACCTCATTGTAGTTTTGATTTGCATTTCTCTAATAATTAGTGATGTGGAGCAGCTTTTCATGTGCCTCTTGGCCATCTGTATGTCTTTTTGGAGAAATGTCTATTTAGGTCTTCTGCCCATTTTTGGATTGGGTTGTTTGTTTTTTTAATATTGAGCTGCATAAGCTGTTTATATATTTTGGACATTAATCCTTTGTCCGTTGATTCATTTGTAAATATTTTCACTCATTCTGAGGGTTGTCTTTTCATCTTGTTTATGGTTTCCTTTGCTGTGTAAAAGCTTTTAAGTTTCATTAGATCCCATTTGTTTATTTTTGTTTTTATTTCCATTTCTCTAGGAGGTGGGTCAAAAAAATCTTGCTGTGATTTATGTCAAAGAGTGTTCTTCCTATGTTTTCCTCTAAGAGTTTAATAGTGTCTGGTCTTATAGTTAGGTCTTTAATCCATTTTGAGTTTATTTTTGGGTATGGTGTTAGGGAGTGTTCTAATTTCATTCTTTTACATGTAGCTGTCCAGTTTTCCCAGCATCACTTAATGAAGAGACTGTCTTTTCTCCATTGTATATCCTTGCCTCCTTTGTCATAGATTAGTTGACCATAGGTGCGTGGGTTTATCTCTGGGCTTTCTATCCTGTTCCATTGATCTATATTTCTGTTTTTGTGCCAGTCCCATATTGTCTTGATTACTGTAGCTTTGTAGTATAGTCTGAAGTCAGGGAGCCTGATACCTCCAGTTCTGTTTTTTTCCCTCAAGATAGCTTTTGCTATTCGGGGTCTTTTGTGTCTCCATACAAACTTTAAGGTTTTTTGTTCTAGTTCTGTAAAAAATGCCATTGGTAATTTGATAGGGATTGCATTGAACCTGTAAATTGCTTTGGGTAGTATAGTTATTTTCACAATATTGATTCTACCAATCCAAGAACATGGTACATCTCTCCTTCTGTTAGTGTCAGCTTTGATTTCTTTCATCAGTGTCTTATAGTTTTCTGAGTACAGGTCTTTTACCTCCTTAGGTAGGTTTATTCCTAGGTATTTTATTCTTTTTGTTGCAGTGGTGAATGGGATTGTTTCCTTAATTTTTCTTTCAGATCTTTCGTTGTCAGTGTATAGGAATGCCAGAGATTTCTGTGCATTAATTTTGTATCCTGCAACTTTACCGAATTCAATGATTAGCTCTAGTAGTTTTCTGGTGGCATCTTTAGGATTCTCTATGCATAATATCATGTCATCTGCAAACAGTGACTTTTACTTCTTTTCCAATTTGTATTCGTTTTATTTCCTTTTCTTCTCTGATTGCCATGGCTAGGACTTCCAAAACTATGTTGAATATGAGTGGTGAGAGTGGATATCCGTGCCTTCTTCCTGATCTTAGAGGAAATGCCTTCAGTTTTTCACCATTGAGAATGATGTTTGCTGTGGGTTTGTCGTATATGGCCTCTATTATGTTGAGGTAGGTTCCCTCTATGTCCACTTTCTGGAGTGTTTTTATCATAAATGAGTGAATTTTGTCAAAAGTTTTTCTGCATCTATTGAGATGATCATATGGTTTTTATTCTTCAGTTTGTTAATATGGTGTATCACAATGACTGATCTGCATATATTGAAGAATCCTTGCATCCCTGAGATAAATCCCACTTGATCATGGTGTATGATGCTTTTAATGTGTTGTTGATTCTGTCTTCTAGTATTTTGTTGAGGATGTTTGTTTAATAAATTTATTTATTTATTCATTCATTCATTCATTTATTTATTTTTGGCCATGTTGGGTCTTCGTTGCTGCACGCGGGCTTTCTCTAGTTGTGGTGAGCGGTGGCTACTCTTTGTTGCACTGTGCAGGCTTCTCATTGCGGTGGCTTCTCTTGTTGTGGAGCACAAATCCTAGGCATGTGGGCTTCTGTAGTTGTGGCGTGTAGGCCTAGTAGTTGTGGCTTGTGAGTGCAAGAGCGCAGGCTCAGTAGTTGGGGTACACGGGCTTAGCTGCTCCGCGGCATGTGGGATCTTCCCGGAGCAGGAATTGAACCCACGTTCCCTGTATTGGCAGGTGGATTCTAAACCACTGTGCCACCAGGGAAGTCCCTTGTTGAGGTTTTTGCATGCATATTCATCAGTGATACTGGTCTTTAATTTTCATTTTTGTAGTATCTTTGTCTGGTTTTGGTATAAGGGTAATGGTGGCCTCATAGAATGAGTTTGGGAGTGCTGCTTCCTCTGCAATTTTTTGGAAGAGTTTGAGAAGGATGGGTGTTAGCTCTTCTCTAAATGTTTGATAGAATTCACCTGTGAAGCCACCTGGTCCTGGACCTTGGTTTGGTGGAAGATTTTTAATCACAGTTTCAATTTCATTACTTGAGATTGGTCTGTTCAGATTTTCTGTTTCTTTCTGGTTCAGTCTTGGAAGGTTATACGTTTCTAAGAATTTCTTCCAGGTTGTCCATTTTATTGGCATAGATATGCTTCTGGTATTCTTTTATGATGCTTTGTATTTCTGCAGTGTCCACTGTAATTTCTTTTTATTGATTTGAGTCCTCTCCCTCTTTTTCTTAATGAGTCTGGCTAAAGGTTTATCAATTTTGTTTATCTTCTCAAAGAACCAGCTTTTAGTTTTTGATCTTTGCTATTATTTTCATTGTTTCTATTTCATTTATTTCCGCTCTGATCTTTATGATTTCTTTCCTTCTACCAACTTTGGGTTTTCTTTGCTCTTCTTTCTCTAGTTCCTTTAGGTGTACAGTTAGATTGTTTATTTGAGATTTTTCTTGTTTCTTGAGGTAGGATTGTATTGCTATAGATGTTCCTCTTAGAGCTGCTTTTGCTGTATCCCATAGGTTTTGCATGGTCGTGTTTTCATTGTCATTTGTCTCTAGGTATTTTTTTGATTTCCTCTTTGATTTCTTCAGTGATCTCTAGGTTATTTAGTAACGTATTGTTCAGCCTCCATGTGTTTGTGTTTTTTACATTTTTTCCCCTGCAATTTAATTCTAATCTCATAGTGCTGTGATTGGAAAAGATGCTTGATATGATTTCAATTTTCTTAAATTTACTGAGGCTTGATTTCTGACCCAGGATGTGATCTATCCTGGAGAATGGTCCATGTGCACTTGAGAAGAAAGTGTAATCTGCTGTTTTGGGATGGAATGTCCTATAAATATCAATTAAATCTATCTGGTCTATTGTGTCATTTAAAGCTTGTGTTTCCTTATTAATTTTCTGTCTGGATGATCTGTCCATTGGTGTAAGTGAGGTGTTAAAACTCCCTCACTATTACTGTGTTACTGTCGATTTCATCCTTTATAGCTGTTAGCATTTGCCTTATGTATTGAAGTGCTCCTATGTTGGGTGCATATATATTTATAATTGTTATATCTTCTTCTTGGATTGATCCCTTGATCATTATGTAGTGTCCCTCCTTGTCTCTTGTAATACTCTTTATTTTAAAGTCTAATTTATATGATATGATTATTGCTACTCCAGCTTTCTTCTGATTTCCATTTGCATGGAATATCTTTTTCCACTCCCTCACTTTCAGTCCATATGTGTCCCTAGGTCTGAAGTGGGTCTCTTGTAGACAGTATATAGATAGGTCTTCTTTTTGTATCCATTCAGCAAGCCTATGTCTTTTGGTTGGAGCATTTATTCCATTCATATTTAAGGTAGTTATTGGTATGTATGTTCTTATTACCATTTTCTTAATTGTTTTGTGTTTGTAGGTCCTTTTCTTCTCTTGTGTTTCCCACTTAGAGAAGTTCCTTTAGCATTTGTGTAGAGCTGGTTTGGTGGTGCTGAATTCTCTTAGCTTTGGCTTGTCTGTAAAGCTTTTGATTTCACCTTTGAATCTGAATGAGATCCTTGCTCGGTAGAGTGATCTTGGTTGTAGGTTCTTTCCTTTCATCACTTTAAATATATCATGCCACTCCCTTCTGGCTTGTAAAGTTTCTGCTGAGAAATCAACAGTTAACCTTATGGGAGTTCCCTTGTATGTTGTCATTTTTCCCTTGCTGCTTTTAATAATTTTTCTTTGTCTTTAATTTTTGTCAATTTGATTACTATGTGTCTTGGCATGTTTCTCCTTGGGTTTATCCTGCCTGGGACTCTGTGCACTTCTTGGACTTAGGTGGCTATTTCCTTTCCCACATTAGGGAAGTTTTTGACTACAATCTCTTCAAATATTTTCTCAGGTCCTTTCTCTTTCTCTTATCCTTCTTGGACCCCTATAATGCGAATGTTGGTTCGTTTAATGTTGTCCCAGAGGTCTGTGAGATTGTCTTCATTTCTTTTCATGCTTTCTTATTTCTGCAGCAGTGAATTCCACCATTCTTTCTTCCAGGTCATTTATCTGTTCTTCTGCCTCACTTATTCCACTATTGATTCCTTCTAGTGTATTTTTCATTTCAGTTATTGTATTGTTCATCTCTGTTTGTTTGTTCTTTCATTCTTCTAGGTGTTTGTTCTTTAATTCTTCTAGGTCTTTGTTAAACACTTCTTGCATCTTCTCAATCTTTGCCTAGATTCTTTTTCCGAGGTCCTGGATCATCTTCCCTATCGTTATTCTGAATTCTTTTTCTGGAAGGCTGCCTATCTCCACTTCATTTAGTTGTTTTTCTGGGGTTTTATCTTCTTCCTTCATCTGGTACATAGTCCTCTGCCTTTTCATTTTGTCTATCTTTCTGTGAATGCGGTTTTCGTTCCACAGGCTGCAGGATTGTAGTTCTTCTTGCTTGTGCTGGCTGCCCTCTGGTGGAAGAGGCTATCTAAGAGGCTTGTGCAAGCTTCCTGATGGAAGGGACTGGTGGTGGGTAGAGCTGGGTGTTGCTCTGGTGGGCGGAGCTCAGTAAAACTTTAATCCACTTGTGTGCTGATGCGTGGGGCTGACTTCCCTCACTGTTGGTTGTTTGGCCTGAGTGGACCCAGCACTAGAGCCTACATGCCCTTTGCTAGGGCTAATGTCGGTCTCTGGGAGGGCTCACGCCAAGGAGTACTTCCCAGAACTTCTGCTGTCAGTGTCCTTTTCCCCACAGTGAGCCACAGCCACCACCACCACCACCGCCCCCCCATGCCTCTGCAGGAGATCCTCCAACACTACCAGGTAGGTCTGGTTCAGTCTCCTATGGGGTCACCGCTCCTTCTCCCTGGGTCCTGATGCACACATACTTTGTGTGTGCCCTCCAACAGTGGAGTCTCTGTTTCCCCCAGACCTGTTGAAGTCCCACAGTCAAATCCTGCTAGCCTTCAAAGTCTGATTCTCTGGGAATTCCTCCTCCCGTTGCCAAATCCCCAGCTTGGGAAGCCTGATGTGGGGCTCAGAACCTTCACTCCAGTAGGTGGACTTGTGTGGTATAATCTGTCTCCAGTTTGTGAGTCACCCACCTAGCAGTTATGGGATTTGATTTTATTGTGATTGCACCCCTCCTACCGTCTCACTGTGGCTTCTCCTTTGTCTTTGGATGTGGGGTATCTCTTTTGGTGAGTTCCAGTGTCTTCCTGTTGATGACTGTTCAGCAGTTAGCTGTGATTCCAGTGCTCTCGCAAAAAGGAGTGCAACTATGATTTTACAGTTTCCTATGGCCACTCGAGAAGAATTATCCAAAAGATATCAGAGCACAGCTCCAATATGCTTACAAACTTTTCCACCCAGTTTTTCCTGGTAGAGCTTCATATATATTGATATAACAGTTCTAGGGCAACTCAGCAAACATCAATCAGCCAAAAGCCCATTCACCAAAAATCAATGGGTTGAATGAACAATTTGCTAAATTTTTTATCTAGCGTAGGCATTTTTTCCCCAATCCTCCCATGAATATGAATAACAACCATAGAACATTATACATAAAAATAACTTAATAAGACAGTGAAAGACAGAAGTAGGCAGAGTAGCTAGGGGCTTTGGAATTACATAGTGGTGAGCTCCCTATGCTTTCTTTTTGCCTCATATATCCAGATTTGGAACTGAAGAAGCTAACAATCCTGAGACACCAACAAGTGCAGATAATTTTTTTTTAAAAAAAAGAAAGCAAGCCTCAACAAAGCCAGTTGTCTCTCTAGCCAAAGGACCAGAAAGGGGCTGCCTAGAAAAAACATGTAACTTTTAGTCTCTCTACTTCTGCCAACCACCACAGGGGGTTAAAAAAAAAAAAACTGTGCCCACATCCCCACCCAGGCCAGCAAAGGCCTAGCAGAGAGTCTCAGCTTCCACCCCCACTTGAGAGTAAGGAGGCACCCTGCCCCTTCCACACTGGAATGATGTCACAGGACAACTAGCAAAATTAGGACTTTCACCACCACCCAGTGGTAACGAGGGCACTGCCTGCCCCCTGCCCAGTGGTGTTAGTGGAAACCATGTGGCAAGCAATCATGAAGCACTCTGACTTCTGCCAGCCAGGGAGTTATCATGGAGGTCTAGTGTGCAGCAGGAACTCCCAATCCCTTTCAGTAGTACCCAGGAGATACCCCATCCTTGCTCAAGTGTCAATGGAGGCCAATGGAGAACCTGGACTTCTACCCTCATATTGCAAGAAAGAGGTGGCACCTCCTCCCTCTTCCCCTGCTGAGCAGAGTCAAAATAAGCCAGTTAAAACAGAAGGTTTAAATAAGATTCAGAGTTGTATAATACCCAAAATGTCCAGATTTCAACCAAGGATCATACATCATATCAATAAGCAGGAATATCTCAAATGGAACGAAAAAAGACAATCAACAGATGCCAACACTGAGATAACAAGGATGTTAGAATTATCTGAAAAAGATTTTTAAAGGAGCCATCATAAAAAGGCTTCAATGGACAATTATGAATACAGGCATACCTCAAAGATATTGTGTGTTAATCTTCAGACAACTGCAACGAAGTGAGTCATATGAATTTTTTGGTTTCCCAGTGCATATAAAAGTTCTACTCACGCTATACTGTAATCTATTAAGTGTGCAATAGTGTTGTGTCTAAAAAATGTATATACCTTAATTTAAAAAATTTTCTTGCTAAAAAATGCTAACACTCATCCAAGCCTTCAGCAAGTCGTAGTAGTAACATCAAAAATTACTGACTACAGATCACCATAACAAATATAATAATAATAAAAATGTTTGAAACATTGTGAAGATCACAAAAATGTGACACAGAGACACAAAGTGAGTAAATGTTGTTGGAAAAAATGGCACTGATAGACTTGCTTAACCCAGGGTTGCCACAAACCTTCAATTTGTAAAAAACACAATATCTGAAAAGCACAATAAAGCAAAGCACATTAAAACGAGTTATACTCATAAACTCGAAACAGATACAAACTGGAAGATCTCAGCAAACAAAAAGTTGATATAAATAAAACCAAATGGAAGTTTAAGTACTGAAAATTATAAGAACCAAAATCAAAAACTGAATAGATGAACTCAAGAGCAGAATGGAAGAGATAAAGATAATAATCACCAAATTAGAAGACAGAAATTACCCAATCTGAAAAACAGAGAAGACAGACTGAAAAAATTAACAGAGTCTGAAGGAACTGTGGGACTATAACAAAAGATGTAACATTTATGTCATCAGAGACCCAGAAGAAAATGAGAAAGAGGGCAGGGCTAAAAAGAACTCAAAGAAATAATGGCTGAAAACTCCCAAATATGGCAAAAAGATACAAATCTACAAATTCAAGAAGCTAAGTGAATCTTAAACAGGATAAATCCTAATAAATTCACATCAAGACACATCATAGTCAAATTTATGAAAACTAAAAACAAAGAATAAATCTTAAAAGCAATGAGAGAGAAATACCTAACCAATAATTGGAGGGGGAGAGGAATCTAATAACAGCAAATTTCTCATCAGAAGTCCTGGAGACCAAAAGGAAGTCACCAAAAAGTTTTCAACTGATGAATTAAAAGAACTATCGTCCCAGAATCCTATACTCAGTGAAAAATCTACTCTGGAAAATAGTTTCTTAAAGAATAAAACATGTAACTATAATATAACCCAGCTGTTGTGCTCCTTAGCACTTATCCCAAAACAATGAAAACTATGTACACACAAAAACCTATACACAAATTTCACAGCAACCTTATTTGTACTAGCCTAGATTTAGAAACAACCCAGATATTCTTCAATGGTGAATAGTTAAACCATAGTATATTCATGCCATGGAATACTATACAGCAATAAAAAGGAACAAAATATTGACATATACAAAAACCTGGATGTATCTCCTGAGAAGTGTACTGAGTGAAAAAGGCCAGTCTCAAAAGGTTATGTACTAAATGTTTCCATTTATATGTCATTCATGATATGAAAAAAAATTACAGAAATGGACAGCAGATTAATGGTTGCTAGGAGTTCAGAAGCTGGTGGGGACAGGAGGGAGTGAATGTGGAGATATCGGTGGTGACAGAAATGTTCTCTGTTTTGACTGTATCACTATCAATATCTTGGTTGTGATAATGTACTATAGTTTTGCAAGATGTTACCACTGAGGGGAACTAGGTGAAGGGTACACAAGACCTCACTGAATTATTTCTTAGAAATACATGTGAATCATATTAAAATAGTTTAATTAAAAAAAATAAATCTGATAGGGTAAGACTCTCATTCTTCTTCAGATGACTTTTCCTGGCTTTTCCTAATACATTTTACTGTCACCAAGTCCATGACACTTCACAAAAGGGCTTGGCAGACAGTGGTTGTAGATAAATACAAGTTAGAACCGGAGGGAAAATAAAAAATAAGCAGGAACCAAGTGATAACTACAGCTGACAGACCGGTTTACGAGGACATATGGGCCAACCCTATGGGGACCCCTAAAAATAACTGGGAAACACTCTGACCACAGACTCTTTGGACTAGTAAGGACTCACTTGATCATTAAAAGTAATTGTGACTTTGTTTTAAAACCATAGGCTAGTAAAAATTGAAACATTTATGTTTTAACAATTCCCCCTGACCTTGACCAGCAGATTCACCTAGTGCTTATTTCATTTTTCTAGTTAAATAAATAAAATACTTCAAGGAGAACATTTCCCAGAGAAGGCTAATATTGTAAATTCTCCAAGGTACAGATTAGCAATTTCATTATGATCCCCACAAGCATTCACCAGTTCTTCTCCGCATGTGGTATAAAGCCAGGTGTTATACAAAGGAAGTAAAGAAAGGGGGTTGGAGCCTTTGAGAATTACAACGAAAAACTGAAAAGACACAGGAAAGAAACAGTCAACCACCTAAACACTAAACTGTGCTCTTACATGCACACAGCACTACCAACGCCACCAGTAGCCCGTGAAACTATACCCCCCATCTCTTCACGTTTATGTTGGGCTTAGTTGCTTCCATTCCTGCCCAAGCCACCTGGGCCTCACACCTATCTGGACTGCATACCTGAAGCAGCAGTAAGGGGTAGTCATTTGTCCACACAACAAAGATTTACTCAGGGCTTACCATGTGTCATATTCCATGGTAATTATTAGGGTTATAAAGAAGCATGAAATACGGCCTTAGCTCTCAAGCCCTGGTATAAAGTAGACATGTCAACAAATAATGCAAATCAGAGTGATTAGTACAACCTTACACATATGGACAGGGTTGACCAGAAGCATGAAAAAGAGAGGGAGCGATTCTGCCACACAAGGAACATCCAATGTATGAGCGTTATCACCTGTACTTAGGCCAATCTCTTTCTTTGAAGCAATGAGATCAAATGGGGCTGTCACTGGTACGACAACAGGGCACCTGCCTATTTCCTTGGGAGGTTATGAAGTTCAAGGGTATAATCTATACAGGGGCTGAGATATATGTCCAATTGGCACAAATTTATCTGTAATGTTAAGCAAGTCCCATAGCTTTTCTGAATCCCATTTCCCTCATATGTAAAACAAGAGAGTGTACTGGGCTCTGAAAGACAATCTCAGCTAGAAGTCACTGCTTAGTCACCAACTAGTATTTATAAAGGGCAATCAGAACAATCCCCTCCTCTAATTTCTACCTATGTGAACTTGGGTAAGTCACTATCTCTCAATGCCTCAGTTTTCTCATCTCTAAAGTGGGCACAATAATAAGACATCTCATAGGACTGTCAGAAAGATTCAATGTGTTCATATACGTAAAGTGCTTAGAAGAGCACCTAGCCCATACTAATTGTTATATAAATATTACCTATTGCTATTGTAATAGTTTTTTATTATAGATTACCAATGATATTTTAATTATTACATGTAAAGCATTGAAATACTTGATTGTAAATGTACAAACTGTTTGCATATCCTTTCCAACAGTCACCATTAGGAATTCATAACTTAATACATTAACGAGTCAGATTCTGACAAAAGCACACTCTTAAAAAATAAAACAGGTTTTTTTTGGAAACCACATAACTTAGAGGGTGTTACTATATTATTTAATCATATTTAAAATAATTCCCTCCTAACCACAAAAAAAAAAAAATGCATACATACTTCCAAAGCTGTCTAACCTCAAAATGACCCGAACACCTAATTTAGGATCCACTAGGTCCTTGCTATTCGTGCGTAGTCGGCAGGCCAGCAGCATTGCAGCTGATGCAGTCGGTCTTATTTGGGGCTTAGGATTCTGCATTTGTACAAGCTTCAAGTGCTGCCGGTGCTGCTGGTCCACAAACAATACTTGGAGTAGCAAGACACTAAGCTGTGGCAATCAGAAACAGACTTCAAAATGACTGAAATGATTGAATTAGGTTCGCCAAAGTCCCGTTAATTGACCAAATCTGGAAAATGTCTTACTCGACACATTGTACAATCACAACCATGTTTATAAAGTATCTCAGAACTTACATGGAACTCTGACAGGAGTACATATATAAACATAAGAGGTTCCATATTGGCAGACATGTTGCTTGTGATTTAATTTTTATAATAAAATTTTCACAGTTACAGAGATGAGCTAACATAGTCTTCATAAGTGGGCACACATGACAGGGGGAAATATACCAATATTAATTTGGATAACTGTCAGAAGGTCTTTATTGAAAGACATCACAATTACTGTGAAAGTGGGATTTCAATATAAGCATGGTGTTAAAAAGAGGTTGTGGTGTAATTTCTGCTTTTAAGATTATTAGTAGGGCTTGTGTTATTCCTATGAACAGAGTGAATCTGACCCTCAGAGCTGAGTCCGTCAGAATCTCAATAGTTAGCTATACAGTGTCTAAAGATTTAAATTAAAATTATATGTATCTCGTCAAAAAGAGTGGCCAGATTCCCGGCAGCTGGAACAGAGTACTGAGAGGCCCTACTTTTTGGGCGGACTTGAAATGAGAACTAAGACTTTTTCGTAAAGCACATGAAAATAGAATTTTGTTGAAGACAGACTGCGATGGTACAAAAGGGGGGTTTAGGAAGATGTGAAAAGCAAACTATTTGATGGCTGCAGCTCTTTACAACCAGCTCAGAGAAAGAGACCGAATAGTTATCTGCTTACTACAAAAGATGCAGCAAAGTTACTGCTCTCCAAGTTGCTGAGTACAGACGATGCTCGGATGAATGCTCCTCCAAACCTTGGAAGATGTATGACTTTGGGATTTCAGGGGTTTCCAAAAATACACGAAATGCAGAAAAACTTCCCTCCTTTGCCAAAACACATCAGCCCTTTGTTTACATTACATTTTCCCCTTCTATATGTTGGAAATAATAAGACCCCTCATAGCATTGATAAGATTGAACATAGGGGAAGGCAAGTGGGAGGCAGCTCAGTCGATTCTGTCTTGAAATCTTCTTTCACACCTCCCTCTGAAATGTAAATATGGACTCGGTCCAGCTCTCCCAGTCCCAATGACTTTGGCTGAGGGCGGTCGGTATGGAAGTCATTTCCCTTCTAGGTGCAGTAGCTGCTTTCCACAGACTCAACAAAGACACAAAATATCATTAACATCTGATTCTGAAAAGGTTGACAACCACTTCTTTGTTGTACCCAGCAGTCTGGGGAAAGCTGCTGCGTATTACTCTATCTTGAGCAAAATTATACCTATTAGGCTCTGATATGAGTATTGGAATATTTCTCCCATTCGTGCACAGTGTTGCAGCTTGAATATGCCTATTGTTTTCACAGTATCCATTACATATTTTAGATGGCATGGAATGATCATATATGTAAACATTACTTCAGCTGAGGCTGAGTGATGCTTGGCAAAGCAAAAGAGGCTGTCTGACCTCCTTGGGCCTTGGTTTCAAGGAAAGAGGTGCCAAGGGACTTTGGGGGGTGGTCAGTGGTTACTGAAAGGAGTGAAGTGGATTGACCAATGGGTGCTGCCATATTAAAGAAGTCTGGATCCCTTCCTTTGACACACACAAAAAGCTGCAGGCCTCCAACTAGCTTGTCTTATTTTGTGGCATACAGAAGGAGGATGAAAGGCTTGCCTGAGGGTCTGAAATAGCAAGAGGGAAGAGTCTGGAAGAAAGGGGAGATTTACTGGGTGCAGTTTCAGGATACATGAATAAGAAAAGAGTGGAAAAATGCCTCCAAATATAAAAGCACTTCTAAAATAGCCATTAATAATCACATTCTCTAAGATAAAAGCAAGAATCCTAAGCTGTTTTTTTTAAGCACTGATGTTTTTCTTTCGGTCTTCAGAATAGGAAATGGAATTAGCCTAAAAACATGAAATCGACTGATTAAGAATTCTTGAAACTTCCTAGGGTCGGGAGGCACACTGGATCGTAGCAGTTGCTTCGTTGCAGGCAGACTAGTGAGCAGAAGTATTTCTGCACACAGGACATTAATGCTTAGAACAACCTGTAATCTTAATCATTTATAGAGCTGAGTGCAAGCTTTCACCCCAAGACCTAAGTCCTGGAGCCCTGGATTCACATTGGAATGTTTATTGATATTTTTCTAAGAGAGACTCTCAAAATTATCCTTGCATTTTACTCACCATTAGTCTACATTTAGAGTGCATTTTTCTGCCTTTTTAGATTAGACTTAGATTTCCTTGATAACCAGGAACATAAACACAGCGAATAAGTCATTATTTGAAGAATTTGGGCCATACAAATAGACAAAAAATTTCCTCCAGGCCAAATGTACACCCAAATGTTTATTGTGCTCAATACTTCTGTTTCCTTGATAGATGGCTCACACTCACTTTTAGGCTGAAAATGGCCTTAGGCAACCTTACAATTACAAACTAATGGCTGTTTACTGCTGTGGAAAGGAGCAAACCTGCTTCTTTAACTACTGAAGTTATTCACCAGCAGTGAAGTCAACAAACATTTTTTTAGCACCTACCCTGTTTAAGTTACTATGCTAAGCAAACACAGATGCATGAGAGTCCTATCCCCAACTAGTTTGTGAGCTACTTACCAGCAAAGACAAAGTCCAACTGTGACAAAAAATTTAAATGATGAGCAAAAATCAAATCAAAACAAGATGAGATTCACTGACGAGTGGGAGATACAGACAACAGAGGCCCCTGGACATCAGCAAGAGAACAGATCCCATCAAGGAGACAGGGGAGGCTTTATCAAGGAAGTGAGATTTGCCCACCAATGAAAGCATTGCTACTTATCAGAATTAAAAGATTAGCAAAAGGTAGTGATGATCTCCAAAATAATATTTTAAATCATTTTTTTTCAGTATGTCTGGCTTCTTTCCCTGTTTCGATTTTTTTTTTAAAAATACCCATTCTGCTTGTCAGTAGGCTGTCTCTTTTTAAAAAGAGAGGCATCTTAATGATCGATCAATCCAGTGACATTGAAAAAGATAGGCTACAGGACTAGCCATTTGGGGAAACTCAGCTATGCTGTCTCCCGCCTATTATGTTGAAATGAGCTGGAGACAAGCTGTCCTCACCTACAACCAAATACACCCCATGCACATCTGCACCTCCAGGTTCCAGACCTTCCATGCTGGAACTACATGAACTACATGCTCATTCACATCCATACACGTGTGCGCACACACATACACACGAGAACACACACTGCATAATCTTGCTCAAGAGATATTGTAGCTATAGCCCTTATGCGTAAATAGATGCTTTCTTCTATTAGCAATAGAAGAAAGTTTCCATTTCTCTTCTTTTGTGTGTGACACCTTCTATTTCTTTTTTATTGATTTATTTTTTGTTTGTTTGTTTGTTTATTTTTGGCTGCGTTGGGTCTTCATAGCTGCCCGCGGGCTTTCTCTAGTTGCGGCGAGCAGGGGCTACTCTCCGTTGCAGTGCACGGGCTTCTCATTGTGGTGGCTTCTCTTGTTGCAGGGCACAGGCTCTAGGTGCGTGGGCTTCAGTAGTTGTGGCACGCAGGCTAAGTAGTTGTGGCTCGTGGGCTCTAGAACGCAGGCTCAGTAGTTGTGGCGCACGGGCTTAGTTGCTCCACGGCACGTTGGATCTTGCCGGACCAGGGCTTGAACCCATGTCCCCTGCATTGGCAGGCGATTCTTAACCACTGTGCCACCAGGGAAGTCCCATTTCTCTCCTTTTTAAATGCAGACATTACTAAGTACATGCAAGAGTCCAATGGGTAAGCATCATACTTTCTAAAGATGTTATGAATTTATTAGTCTCAAATAAAGGGGTATTGCACAGTAACTCTACCATTAGCTCAAACCACCCAAAGGACAATGGTGGCAGTGTTTCCCAAGAACTGATGAGAATTCCAGGTGTTTTGAACTCGGGTGATTATTCTCACAACTCTAACAACTAGTCAAGTGTAAAGAATTTGTAATGTCCAAGGCAGGGCAGTATTTAAATTATTTGAAAAGTGTTTTTCAAAGAAAATAGCTGCAATTTGTTAACTCTTAACAGGTGTGAAACAGAGCAGTGCAAAATCACCAATTTATTATTCAACCCAGCATGCCCTAAACTGGAAGAACTGTACAAAAATCTACTGAAGTTCAGAGGAAACAACTCAAGGAGTTTGTAAATCTTCACTAGTTCTTAAGCAATCTAGTTACATTTAGGAGATCATAACACTCACTTATTTCTTTTCCATGAAATGAAATCTGAGCTAAATTCCATTAACACCTGTTCCCTAAGTCGACATTTCTCTGCCCCTTGGCCCTCCCCTCTTTGGAGCTCTTTCTCAAACTTCCGGTAGGAAGAACACAACCTGGGGAGCAAAGATGATACAAGATTCAACGAGGCAGAGGATTTCGTCCAGCTTTGCTCCTCAGAAAAAGCTGCTTTCACAAGTCCGGTTGAGTGATTTCCTTTTCACTCTGGATGAAAGGATCTCTTAGAATCTTTGCGATGCTAACATTATGTGTCTCCATACTTCTCTGAAAAGCATTCTATCTCCTCTCATCAACCTTTTCCCCATTCTTCTTGTAATCTCCAGACATCAGAATGGAACTATCTTAGATATCATCTATGGCACCTGGGAAGCCAAACCGAACTTTTCTCAATCTCCCCCCTTCACTAGGTGCTCAAGGCTGAAATAAAATGCACGGATTCAAAAGGTCAAGCTAGTACCAAAATTATAAACTCACCCAGTGCAATTAGTATATAAAAGAGCAATAATTAAAGATAAAGGGTAGTGTGTAATGTTTTAAACTGACTAAAGAGGAAATGCATGTGAACTTCTGAAGTTATAACAAGGATTTGATATATTACATTAGGATCAAGTAGAGTCTCATGTATTTAGCAGCCAGTAGTTATATACCAGAAAGGAGGTTAGAACCCAAAGCCCTGTAACAAAGGAGGAGGGTACATACTTAGTTTATTTTCTCAGATTAAATATCCAGCCCTAGAGTGATGCAATAATAATTGACATTTTAATAACAATCCAGACAGAATACCTTCTGCACGTTGGATAATATACAGTTATTTGATACCATGGGTAATAAAATTGTATTTAAGATACCATAGACACCAAAGAAAAAGAAGGCTCTCCTTAAAAGTAAACCTCAACCAGGGTAAAAGAACCTCTAATTTTTTCCATAAGAGGCTCTCATATTTTAAACCCAGTGAAGGGATGATAAGACACTTTCTTATCTAATTACAATGCAATTTTCTATTTGCCTTATATTGATTTAGGTACAAGCTTTCTAGAACTTTCCATATATAACAGAGGAAGGCACATACACACATAAAAAGCCATGATTACCCATCCCAGAAGCTTTGGAAAAGGGAAAGAAAATGGTCTCTCATACAGAGAGAGAAGAGAAGAAAAAATTATCATCAACATCTTTTACTCAAATACCTAATACGTACGAAGCACCTTCACTGAATGTCTGTAGAACTCAGATTCAAATGCAGTGGCGACGGTTATAATGGTGGTAATAATTTACAACTGCAAGATGGTCACAGTTTATGAAATATTCTCACCTGATCAGCAAAACACAGAAGGCAATCTTCTCCCCATTTTAAAGATGATTAAAAGGCTCAGGTAGCCTAGCAATTTCTCAGGCCTCCGTGAATAGCCAATGACGCAGCTGAGATTGTCACCCTGACCTCCTAACTCCTGGTCCAGTGCTCTCTCCACCACACTTTGCTGTACCCTCTCCATAAAAATGAAAGATGCATTCCAGGATTCCCAGTCTCTGCCATTACAGCAGCTCACAAGAAGCTTTTACAGAACTGGGCAATTCCCACCCTATGTCATTTTACTTCTCAGCTGTCCAGAGCCTGTCAAGGGTCCACTCTGCAGGAGTTATTGCTCTGTGGAGCTCTACCCTAGGCAAGCTCAAGTTCCCCTTGAAGCCCATTTCCCAAAATAAGAGTAAGTAATATACAGCTCTTAGTTCTTCCTGCATGCCAGGACACCACAGCCACCTTCCCCTCCAAAACATTAATGAGCCCACATGACATTTGGAACTGTGGCCCCTTTTGCCTCTACCATCTGTATTCTCCTGTCTTACTATTTGTGCAATGGCAGATGATGCAAAACGGTAGTCACTTCGCAGAGAACCCTATGGTATCTTCAGGTATAGTCAATTTATACAAACCAACCTCTAAACATTTAACTTGTGCCTTGTATCGGCACCCCTGATCCACCACCACCATCAAAAAAAAAAAAAAATTCCTCCTCTCTTACCCCCCCACCTACCACTAGATCTATCCAATCAGGAGCCTCAGTCACACCTAAGCCTCCCTCAGCCTCACTCCCCAACCTCTGTCTGCCCCATCTAATCAGCTTCCAGGGTTTGGTATTGTTTTGTTATTGACAATTCTCCATTAATTTCATTGATTCAGCCCTTCCTCTCCATTTCCGTGTGGAGAAACAATCCTGCATGGATTTCCCACGTTTGTACACTGCAGGTCTTCTGAGCAAAGGACATGTTTAAATAGCTGACAGGCTAGGAAGCTAGAGATCGTGCATCCCTCTGGAGAGACTTAGAGGTGCATCTCTCCAGAGGCATTTATTTACACCCCAGGGTATAAACCTAGAGATGCCTTTCCTCTCTCTCCTGATAATGAATAATCTCTCTCTCTGGAGAGGAGATGAGAAGATTTGCTAGGGACCTTATAAAAGTTCAGAGTGTACTCAAAGGTGGGGTCCTCTCCTGTGGTGCACCCCATTATATGCACATAGGTAACAGCTCCTGGTCTAGTCACCCAGTGGGGACTGGGGCGTGGGGAACTCATGCAGCCTGCTCTGGCTGCTGTTTTTGCTGTAATAAAGCATTTGTCACTAATCCTGGGTTTTCTCTGTTCTGTCCGTATTTGTATGTAAAACTGTGGCAGACGAACTTGTTAACTTGCAAATGAAATACAATTCAGATCCTTCACATTTTTTGACTTAACACCTATTACCATGCCTTAGCTTAGGTCACTATCTCCTTTCCTGATTTCCTCTAATCCTCCTCATTGGTCTCCCATCTTCATCTGCTCTCCTCTGTTGAATATGTCCTCCTTTCAGTCATCAGAGTGATCTTCTAAAACTCTCCCCCTAATGCTGACTCTTCCCTGCTTCCCTCCCTTTTGGAGGATCACTCACTTTGGGAGAGAAAATAATAAATAAACTTCTTAGCACGGCCTTGTACCACCTGAGCCCTCTCTGACATCTTCATCAGTGCTCTCCCAAGCTCCCTCCTCCTCTCCACCTGGAATGCCCTCCACCACCAGTCTCCCCAACCTATCACCATTTCTACACGATGAATGCCTACTCATATCTCAATACCCAACTCAAATACTACCTGCCCTGGAAAGCCTTCTCAAACTCCCCAGAATATGAGCATCTCTCTTTTCTCGGCTCATCTGGAACACTGCGTATATGGTTCATGTGACACGCCAATTAATATTCTTTGTTCACAGGTCTGTCTGACCCACTGGATTGTGACCTCTCTCATTTAAACACGTATCCCATCCCCACTCCCGCCGTAGCACAGAATATGCCTTCAGTTAACATTTGTTGAATAAATGAATAAGCGAAAGAATAATCGTTGAAATGTTTTCAAAGACCTTAGTTCTCATCCTGTTCCTCATCTACACGGGCTTCCATCCCCCTCCCAAATCTTGTGATGATTTCCAGTGAAGCCACACACATTGTCTTCACAGGCTCTGTGGGCACATGGAGAAGAATGACAAGAGAGGCTATCGTGCTTTTCATTACAAAGTGCACTTCACATTACATACTTTTGCTACCACTTCAACCACAGGTACCCCTCTATCACCAAAATTAAAGCGATCTCAGAGATTTGGAAAACAGCTCCCGGAATAACAGTTAACTTAGATAACTGAGTCATGTCTGAAACATTTAAGGCTTTTGTTTATTAACATTTTATTTACAAAGACATATGACTTCCTCTTCCATTCAGTCAAGAAAATGAAGCTATTTCATCCAGAAATTAATCCGACCTTCTAGACTTCAAATCTGAAGTGTCAGTGAGTTTGATGAACCTGATTTTTAAAGCAAGAAGATCAGCCTGTTTGGTTTTGTTCCTGGCTGCCAAAGGAAGAACAATTTTCACTGGGAAAATGATGAATGAGGCCACCAATCACGAAGGTAAAAACAGAGCAAAGACTGAAAAACTGAAAATAAGCGGAGGGCATCAGGTAACATTTTCATTGGGACTGAAACTTTAATTGGGAGGATAAGTGTTCATTACAGACTCTGTCCCTGGAATACTTTGGCTAAGAGATTCCAGTGAGTGTTAAAATCATTACCGAATGGGCTCAATCTAAACAAACACCCACCTTTTCCATTTCACACTGAGATGAAATTACTTCGCTGTGTACAAGTGAAAAAAACCTTGGGTTGTCAGCTTCTCCTTTCCCAGAGGGCTTGTGAAAGCGTTTTCTCTTTCTCCTTATCCCTCTGCTTTTCAAATTTAGATGTTAGTCTCCTGAAAAAGTTTTCTATCAAGCAGTTAGACTAGTACCTGACTTAACTGACACCAGCATTTCTGCCCAGTGCAGAGATTTTCCATATGAGCACACACAGGGCCATGCCATCTGAGCAGAGGAAGCTCTGACAAGCACCTTACTGGGGGAAACACAAGCACACGGCTTTCTATAACATAAGTCATCATGGAGGAGCAGCCAGTTTAGCTGGAGGGAACAAAGCAGCAGGAATTGACAAGGAGGATGATACCCAAAATGCAGGAAAGGAGTGATTACATGGGGAGAGATGTCCCTCCTATATTTTCAATCACTCTGGTTGTCTGTGGCTCGTTCCTAATTAACAGATCAGGAAATGCAAAGGCTTTCTCCAGTCAGCCAGGATCATTAGCATGCAGGAACCTGAGGCTTTGTGCCTAGAGCAACTGTTTATTATAAAGAAGATAAAAATGATGTATTGTATATTACATTCCATCAGCAGAGATCATGCAGATCATAATACAGGAAATACAGCCTTGCCTCACCCCACCTGTCAAGATTGCCCGGTGCCGTTCGAAGGCTACAGCTTGCCTTCCTTTTGATTTTATTTTTCAAGAAATGCACATAATGAAACCTGTAAAGCAAATCACTCAAAAGAGTGATGGAAACAAATTAAAATGAGTAGTGTTTAAATAATTAACACCTGCCAAATGAAGAAGAAGGGCCTTATTGCTGATATTAAATCACATCCTTTAACGTCTGAAACAGATGACAGTAAGTAATTCCAAACAGTCAAGACAGGATGCTAATTTTTAGTTCTTGGAAAGTGGAATGAGTTTCAATAAAGCTGACCAAAAAAACCCCCAAATTTAAAAAGTCTCATTTTGATTTAGTTAATTCTACTGCAGAAAGCCGGGCTTACATTAAACTTTTTTGGAGGGGTTTAACATACTAAAAATGAACAGCTTTAAGTCCTGGTTTAAAATATATTCATTATTCAGTGAGCTAATGATGTATGTTCCACCTGGTTGCTGTGGAGTCTTGTACGTAAAAAATTGAGGGTAATGTCTTGTTACCAAGAAAAAATATTAGCCTTGCCAAGTTTCCAGTAGATAAATATAACTCACAATAGTGCTGCCAGATAGGCAAATAAGGATGCCCCCTGCCTGCCCACCCACCAGCAGAAGGATACCGAAAAAGGAGTATTATTCCAGTTTGGACCAAAATTAAAAATTTTAGCACTGAGCAAATAATCCTTAACTCTATTAATGCATGAAGAAGAAAAAGACATAACATGGTGGGGTTTAAAGAGTAACTAATGAAAACTCCAGCAGCTTGAGTGACAGTCTTCACGGCCAAGGGCTCCTTTCCAACTCAGCCCCTTGGGATGCAAGAATTGGGGTCTGCAGTGAAGTCCTCAGCTCAGAATTTCACCACTTTGCCTAACCCTGCCTCCAAACTAGGCAACGGTGAGACTGTGGTCATGTCTCATTTCTCATTCTGCTTTGTGGAGGGCGATGAGGGAAACAGGAGATGGTGGTCATGTTCACTCCCCTTCATATTAATGGTATCATTTAATTAGAGTCAGTGTTGCAACCACCTGCCTGTAAATCAACGAAGTTCTCTTACAACTCAGATGCTTTGTATTAAAACACGTTTGAAACATACGTGCACCTTCTATGGTCCACTTCAAGTATCTCAGCTATCTGACAGGTTTGTTTGCTTGTTTGTTTCTCCCCAAGCTATACTGGGACATTGTCTCCAACAAGACTTACCTGCTTATAGAAATCTCAGCCTTGTAAGGATCAGGACAATGACATGAGAAGCCATGAGCTTGTTTTGCTGCTCTTCTCCCAAACACAGCTTCATTACCAGAACGTCTTTTGAGAAAAGTTATCTTCTGATCTAAAAGCATGTTCCCCAGAAAATGAGTTGGTGCCGGCTCTATCATATTATCAGAAGTGTTTGGTAATCTAATTGCTCCGGAAAAAAAAATATTACAAGAGCACCCTCCTTTTTTTCCTTCTTCTTTTGTAAAACCAAAACTCTTTAAACAGTAATGTTTAACCATTTAGAGATTGTGTTCTTGGCAGGCAGACCACAGAACCCAAGGAAACGCTTCTAGCTGAAGGCTCCTGGTTGACCACAGAGTCTGAAGAGTTTACTTAACCCCCAAAAAACCCAAGCATGCCTTTTTTCCTCCTATCAAGACAGGTTCACAAGCACTATAAACATTGCTAGTATCACCTACTGGCAAAAACAAACAAAACAAAACAAAACAATGAACCAACCTAATGATTCTTACTCAAGAGTAGGCAGGAAATGATACCTAAAGATAGGCACCCTTGATGCATGGTTCATCTAATCCCACAAAAATATGTTTTTTAATATAATCCTATCTTTATGAAAGGCTCCTAAAACCCTAGGACTTCCAAGCTAGCCTTCATTTTCTTTCACTTTCACTTTAATAAATGCATCATTATTCATCATACACTGTAAATTGATACCCATGGTCGAACCTGAGACTTTACTTTGGGACTTTTATCAAAAAGCACAAGGTATTTGAAGTTATGAAATATGGGTTTCTTTCCATCCTCACCACAAAATTCACAAATTACATAATGTCTGCAATGACTTAGTTTTTCTCACGTGTAAAGTGGGTACAATTACGTCTGTGTTATCCACATCAATGTTATAAGGTTACAATCACAAACTTGGAAATAGAAAAATAAATTTTAAAAGGAGAGAAAGAAGAATGGGGGAGAGGGAAAGAGAAGGACAGGGAAAAAAAGAAAAGAGGAGGGTAGGTAAGGGAAAGAAAAAGAGAGGGAAAGGAGGGAGGGGAGAGACCTCTCCACACATCCATCCAGCACTGTATCTGAACAGCATGCTTCAGCAAATTAGAAATGGTGGCAATTTGGATTAAATGAAACCAATTAAAACTAGCACGAGGGTCATTCTCATATTGATATAATTTCAGTTTCCAACATGGAAATTTGTTATTTTCAAGTTTCATGCTTGCGATTCCAAAGACGGCAAGCTCTAGAGTAGACAGGATGAAATGAGATGCCATCCCACTTAATTTATTGTATTGCTGACTAATTATTCCATGAGAGTTAGTCCTGCCAGTCTGCTCTTTTAGAGGGCAGAGAATCGGCATTGTTACAGTTTTCTGTTTAGCCCCAGAAAGTCTAAGACAAGTTCAGCCATGAGGAGAGAAGACCTGCTACTTCTGCTCTCTTTATTAATAGCTTCAGATGAGTTGCTTCTTCCACACTGCTCTTATGTTCAACCTTCATATTCCATCTTTTCCCCTCATTCCATCCAGGTTAACTCATGGTGCAGAACGGTAGTTAAAGCTTTGCAATCACACAGACTGGATTCAAATACCAGTTTTGTCACTTGTTAGCTGTATGACTTACAAAAATGACTCCATTCCTTCATTGGACAAATATTTATTGTGTATCTACATCTACTGTGACCAAGCATTGCTCCAGGAAAATTCAAGGGTGAAAAGAGATAAAATTGCTGCCCTTGTGGAACTCACAGACTAGTATATTCCGATCACTACCAAAAACAAAAATGAGTTTTAAAAGAAGAAAATCTGGGTCATTTACTTAGCTAGGTGTTGGAACATAGCAAGTGCTCAATCAATGGCAGTTTAAAAAATTATGTCACCATGGATGACAGGGAAGCTCTGTTTCTTTCCTCTTCTCTCTCCGAAGAGCATCAAGAGTTATATAACCATGACTTTCATTTAAGTGACCGAGTCAGTCGTACATCCAAAAGAACAACCTCAGCCGATCAGTTCAAACAAAAGGCCCAGCCTGGGGTATAATACAGTAGCGTTGCCATCACATAAACCACAAGTCTTGTCATCAAGCATATATGGACACAGGTCTTTTCAGATAACAATCCTCCAGAGACATCTAGTAAGAGAGAATGCAGCGTAGTGGAACCAGCCAAGCATATTTAGGCTTCATTTTTAGCTTTATGAGTTTAGCCAAGTCTCTTATTTTCCTTTAAACACACCAATTGCATGCCATTTTCTGTTTACTCTGCCTGAAATCTCTTTCCCCAAATATCTGTTTGCCTTTCTCCTACACTGTTGACATGCCTGATCATCTTAGAGAACTTTCTTGATCAACTATATAAACCAGCAGCCCCTCACGTCCCACTCATCCTCTATCCCCTTATCACCTTTCATTTATCTTCGCAGCACGAAATCTCACATGCTGATATAGACTTGTGTTTTTGTCTGCTGCTGCTTGCCTCTCCACTCTAGAAGGTTAGCAAAGATTTTGTCTTTCCAGTCACTGCTAAAATCCCAGCATCTAGAACAGGTCTTGACACAAAGTGCTGCTCTATAAATATTGGTATTTGTTCAAAAAGTGAATAAATATACTAACAATTGCCTACAATGTTACTGGGATCATAGATCTACTGAATTCTACCTATTGGATGTCTTGGTGGTTAGGGGAGTCCCTTGAACCCAAATTACGAATCTCTGCCTGAATTCTGGCTTGTCTGTCTAACATCCCAAATGGTAGACAATTCACTCTAGCATAACAAATATTGCTTTGGGGTTTTTTGGTGGAGGTCCTTCCAAATATGGAAAGGCCTATAGCCCCCAATACCTTAAGTAAGAGACTCTAAAAACACAAGAAAGCCAGTGTTGAAATCTTTCCTTTGTTCTCTAAACCAGTAGGTCTCCAACTTGAGCCGTATCAGGACCACCTGGTGGAAATGCAGATGGTTGGGTCCCCACTTGCAGAGTTTCTGGCTCAGTAGCTCTAGGGTGAGGTCCACAAATTTGCATTTCTAACAAGTTCCCAACTACTGCTGATGCTGCTGCCCAGGAGCTCCTTTTTGAGAATCGCAGCTGATGCAAAAAACAAAAAACTCTGGTATAGCACTTCACACTTTCACCCTAACTTTGCCTCAGCTGATTTTATCAGAAAAGTAATGACTGCATTTACTCCCTGATTTTACAAACTTGAAAATTATGTTCTGGGAGTGTGGGCAAGTTTTATGTTTTAGTTCCATAATGAAATCTAGGCTTCAGCATCATTAACCAATCTGTTTCATGATGAAAATTAATTATTATGGTCATTAGACTAAATGGCTTCTGTCATCTGCAAAGGCATAATTGGTATAGAAAATTGTTTCACAAGTATGAAATAATCAATCAGCAAAGGCTGGCTGCACCCATGATTTTTTTTTCTCTACTAGTTTCAAATGGACCTGCCCACCCTGGTGATCCAGTGGTGAAGAATCTGCCTTCCAATTCAGGGGACACAGGTTCGATCCCTGGTCGGGAAACTAAGCCCACATGCCACAACTACTGAGCCCATGCACCCTGGAGCCTGCAGGCCACAACTAGAGAGAAGCCTGCACACCACAACGAAGAGCCCACGCACCACAATGAAAGATCCCGCATGCTTCAATGAAGATCCTGCGTCTCGCAACTAAGACCCAACGCAGCCAAAAATAAATAAATAAAATAAATAAATCTTTGAAAAAATAAAATATTGGAAAAAAAAATGGACCTGCCCAGAAGTCACTTAGAATGGGAAGGGGGTGGGAGGATGGCGTGGGTTACTCTAACAAGGAATGGAAGATGTGTGGTCTATGCATTCTAAACTATACAACTTCACCTTCAGAGTGCACTTTTCATAATTCCAGGGGAAAGACAAAACCATAGGGAGACCTCTGAGATGGGGCTGGAGGAAAACGCTTTCTCACCAAGGCACACTCTATAAAAATGGCACCCTTCCCACAGATTTAAAGTAATATGAGAATGTGACAGTAGAAAAGATAGTGATGAAAAGTCAACAGAGGCTGCAATGCATAACTGAAAAATGCATAATTGAAATGTCAGAAGTAAAACCATGAGATGCTTAGGAGAAAGAGTCTTGGGAGAACACCTATTCTATGGACTCGCCAGTGTAGGTCCCACCTCCTCCACTCATGCCGCTAAACTTGATTCCTCTTGATTCCTCCTTGATTCCTCTTGATTCCTCTGATGACACCTCTGCTAGAAACAGTCATCAATCCTGGGGAACACCAGAGGAACCTTGCTTGGCCACCAAAATCCTTCAAAGGTTCACTTTTATTGGTTTCTAAAACTCAACCTACTAGGAACTAGGCTATACCTCTAAGGCTATTGACCTACTTGTCTGAATATACAAATCTACCAAGTCACCTAACGTTTATTTAGCACCTATTTCTGCAGGGTGCAAAATTTTAAAAGCATTTACTGATGACTGGGATAGGGAAAAGAGACAAGGTTATAAAAAAATAGAAATTTTGTTCTCTACCCTTAAGTGTTCAAAATCTGGTTGGAGAGACAAAAATAAACAAAAGTAATTACATCAGAACAATAGAAATTAACATATCTCCCAGTAAGAATATAAAAGCAATTTAATTAGAGAGAACATTTTTCTTTATGGATTAGCATGAGGCGATACCAACTGCACACGCAGATGCATCTGTGGGTACAGATAAATATTCCTATGAATGAGAGGCTGATTTTGACCCCAATATATTCACAAAACAAATGGATGTTGACATATGCAAAGATGACTGGGATCATTTAAGCTGATAAATAAATTACTAAATTAAGCAGCCTCAATCAAGCATTATTTGTAGGGGTACCATGCTACCAAAGTTTATCATGTTTGCTTTGAAGAAAAGTTCTTCATGCAGAAATGTGGCTAATTGTACATTGTTCTAAATAATATCAGATGTAGAAGGTAGCAATTTAGGGAAGATTGCTCCTAGGATAACAATATTGAACAAACATGTAATAATAATGGCCCAGCAGGAATCCAAAAATAGGGTCAGCCATTCTACGCAGGCTTCCCTCCCTCCCATGAGGGACTAGGGGAGGAGGTATTGAACCCAAGACAAACTGAGCCATGCGCTTTCCATTTTGAGCCCACTTCTTGCCCTGCTTGCAGTGTAAGCATTTGACTCTTTTATGAGTTGCTTCATCAGTACCAACCAGAAAAGGACTTTAATACAGAGAGCCATGCGAACATGCAAAGTCAAATAGTCTTCATTAAAATGAAGAAACTGACGCATCCATCTATCTCAGTGGGAGTTAGTTGCTTACACATATCTGAGAGATTTGGCTGAGTACAACTTTCTTTTTTCCAATTCCCATTGTTTATAACAAGTCTTTTATCATCTTGAAGTCTTAATTCTGTCTCTACCAGTTCAGTTGTTTATCCATTTGGCAAACTCTAGGTTTTTCCTGTGGCCTTCCCTTTGGGGCATGAATTAGCATAGTTGTGCAATGTTTATTGTTTGTTCTTCCTTTATTTTTTGATTGCATCCTTGAAGATGTCGAATCTTCTTCCCTGAGTTGCACTGGAAAAGCCGAAGATTTCCATGAAGGGAGAGTTTGGGAACATGGAATATTCAGTAGGAACCTGGGGTTCTGCTGGTGAAGCTGTTTTATTTTAAGCATATTCAGCAGGCTGTACTCTCAGGGGCTATTTCAGTAGACTCCCCTCCAACCCCCAACCTGCCACACATACACACACGCACGTGTGCGCACACACACACACACACTCCATCGTTCCAACTGTAGAGTCAGTATAGCAGTTGCAGATCAGGGAGTTCCACGTTAGGGAGGCAGTAAGCAATGTAGTTAGAAGGTCCATCTCTGGAATGAAACATCCCCTGGACTCAAATCCCAGCACTGTCTCTTACCAGCTGAGAACTTGGACCTCTTACTCAACCACTCAAACGGAGTCTGAGTTGTTCACTCTCTGAAATAAGGGAAAAAATACCACCCAGAAATATCATGAGGAATAAATAAAATAGTATATATAAAGTGTTAGCAGAATACCTGCTGAGCACACTGCTAAGATACACAAAGATCAATAATGACAGCTTCTTAATGATTACGATAAGACTTTAGGACTCGGTATCAATGTCTGACAATCAAGGCTTAGATTTTTCTGTTTGTAGATTATTCAGTAGGCAGATTCCTTATTCACACAACCCCGCATTGCTCTATTCATACAAACCATCTCATTCCTTATTCTGACAGCCCTCCCTAGACTGTCAAAGGGACAGGAAGGAAAATCATTTCTATTAGTATTTCATAGCTGTAATACAAGTGGATTAAGGAAGAAGTTGAATCAAAAAATGGGACATTAGCTATTAAAGATTCAATTACCTCTATTCTTCCTTCCCCCACTTGAGGAAAAAAAAGTCAGAAGTAAAGGGAAAAAAGACTGCATTATAGTGCTTTAGGAACGTCTTGGGGAAAATAAATACGTGATGTAAATGCAAGGTATCATTATATTATTATCACTCTGCATTCATTTAATAAGAGATTAAAGTATTCCAGTTCACAGCAACTAAACTTGCTTCAAACTTTCCCATGGTTTCATTGATATTCTTTATTTGAAGGAAGCTCCCATTTAGGACAACTGCTGCAATCTGTTGGTTTTAAACTAAAGCCCTCTTGGAGATCGGAAGTACCTTTAACCCAATCATAAAATTCACTGCTCACTTGTTTTCTCAGATTCATTTCTTCCCAAGCTAAGGCAACCTCACCTCATCCTATCAGGCCAGTAACAATTGGGAAATAATTGCAGCTCCTTACTCCACTATATTCTAGGATACATTCCCTGACCCCCTTCTCCTTCTAGAACTCCAGGGGGAAAGAGAGCTTGAGCAATCCTAGAAACGCTGAGAGTTCTGAAAACTCTCCAGGGAAACGTGTTACACGTTGGCTTCTCCAAAAGCATACACTAAGAAGGAGTTTCTAAGATTTTTCTTAGAAATCACACTTAGGAAGGGAAAGAGAAGAAAACAGGATGGGGCAGAGGAGGAAATCAAATTGCATGATAGATCCCACAAAGCCTTGGTCAACCTAGCAGAGCACTCTAGAGCAAGAATTTTTCCACCAGAGTACCTCCCGTGGTGCAGAATGCCTCGATTTTTGTATCCGCATCATGCTCAGCCATTCCAGATGACTGAGGACTGAGGCAGCAAGTCCTTCCTTGGAGGAGATCTGGGTCCCTCATCCCCATGCTCCCCCTCCCAATCCTGGCTTCCTTCCCCCAACGTGTAAGGCTCAAGAGGAAGGAATGTATCACTAGGTGGCCACATGTTTTTATCAGAATTCAAGGCTGTATCCCTTCTAGTTAAATACTCTGCCAGTAGGAAGAAGAATGACTATGAAGGAGTAGAGATAAAGGAGCAATGACCATTCCTGGAATCATCACCTCTCTTTTTTTCTAAACTTATTCCTTTTCCATTAATCTTTATTTCCCAACAGGTACCACCTCTTGCCCAGTAGTCCAAGGTAGAAATTTCAGAGGCATCCTTCACCTCCTCTTTCTCCATCACCCAACAATCATAAGTCTTACAGAGCCTATCTTCCTAATATTTCTCTTATCCTCCTCCCTTCATCTCTTCATCCACTAATACAACCTAAGATCAGGTTGTATCATTTCTAATTACACCTACTTATCCTTCAAAATTCAAAAAGGGCTGCCTCCTCCAAGAAACCTTCCCTAACTCCCAACCTCTTCAGCTCACTAGAAGAGCTCTTGCCATCCCTTATACAACTGCTGATTTACTTGCCCATCTCTCTACTGGAGTTTAGGTTTGCAGAGACCCCGAGCAACATCTTATTTGAATTTGTATCCCAGCATCTAACTTGGTGCTTCACACTCAAAAAAATCCTGAATATTTGTGTGCTGAATCCATTTATTGTCCACTTGTGCAAACTTGAGCTTTGGGGCCACAAACAGTCTCCATCCTCCAGGACCTTAACTAAATTCAGTCACATCAAAGGGAAGAAGGAAAGGAAAGCAAGTCTCAAGACACCAAAAAGGAAATCAAAATGGTACCAAACAATTTTTTTTAACATCTTTATCGGAGTATACTTGCTTTACATTGTTGTGTTAGCTTCTGCTGTATAACAAAGTGAATCAGCCATACGTATACATATATCCCCATATCCCCTCCCTCTAGCGTCTCCCTATCCCACCCTCCCTATCCCACCCCTCTAGGTGGTCACAAAGCACCGAGCTGATCTCCCTGTGCTATGCAGCTGCTTCCCACTAGCTATCTATTTTACGTTTGGTAGTATATATGTCCATGCCACTCTGTTACTTCATCCCAGCTTACCTTTCCCCCTCCCTGTGTCCTTAAGTCCATTCTCTACATCTGAGTCTTTATTCCTGTCCTGCTCCTAGGTTCTTCAGAACTATTTTTTTTTTTAGATTCCATATATATGTGTTAGATACGGTATTTGTTTTTCTCTTTCTGACTTACTTCACTCTGTATAACAGATTCTAGGTCCATCCACCTCACTACAAATAACTCAATTTCGTTTCTTTTTATGGCTGAGTAATATTCCATTGTATATATGTGCCACATCTTCTTTATCCATTCATCTGTCGATGGACGCTTAGGTTGCTTCCATGTCCTGGCTATTGTAAATAGTGCTGCAATGAACATTGTGGTACATGACTCTTTTTGCGTTATGGTTTTCTCAGGGTATATGCTCAGTAGTGGGATATACAAGCAGCTCATGCAGCTCAATATCAAAAAAACAAACAACCCAATCCAAAAATGGGCAGAAGGCCTAAACAGACATTTCTCCAAAGATGATATACAGATTGCCAACAAACACGTGAAAGGATGCTCAACATCACTAATCATTAGGGAAATGCAAATCAAAACTACAATGAGGTATCACCTCACACCAGTCAGAATGGCCATCATCAAAAAATCTACAAACAATAAATGCCGGAGAGGGTGTGGAGAAAAGGGAACCCTCTTGCGCTGTTGGTGGGAATGTAAATTGATACAACCACTATGGAGAACAGAATGGAGGTTCCTTAAAAAACTAAAAATAAATAATAAAAATATAACAATTTTTTTAAATGAGACATTTGAAAATGAAACAAATACATGAAAATGGGAAAAACATAAAATTAGAGCTAAATAGATAAAGAAGGGAAGGGAGTGCTGTAAAGACTCGTTTCTCAAACTATCAGATGAGTGATGTCAAGCTGATGTGAAAGAAAGCCCGAGAAAACTGTGGCCTAATCTAGCCTTATTTAAAATGTACAGAGACAAGAGTAAATGAACAAATATGTTAATTAATTAATGTTAAATAAAAATTTAAACATCCAGAAAACACTAATCAATCATTTTCAAATTTTTACCTCATCTCTTATTATAGTTTGTACTAAGTATGACAAGACATAATAGAGTGAGTGATAAGGACATGCTTCAGTTTGGAAAATAAATTAAAAGTACCATTTAAAATTTAGCAAAAACCTATTCACAGCTCAATTTCATATTTCATGAGACAAGATCATAAGGCATAATATAAAATTTTACTGGGTAGAAGCAACAACAGAAGAAGGCCCCAGCCCTGCAAGAGCTGACAGCCATATTTTTAACAAAATGAAACTCATACAACTAACTAAGGAAAAAAAAAATCATACAACTCATTAAGGAAAAAAATGAAATAGCCCGTGACTCCTTGCTGATATTAGATACAAACAAAATGGACAAGGAAATGAAGTATCATATTTTACATCAGATTGTGACTTTTCTTGATCCTGTGCATCTATATAACCCCACATCAACTCAAAGACAGGCATATAATATGAAGCCAAGTGATGAAAACCTCTTAGGAGAGACAGCTCCTATGGCATATAAAACTGGTATATGCATACAAGGAGAGAAAAGCTGCTGTATTCCTAGAAGATAAGTGAGATATGGATTATCATATCAAGAACATTAAAAATATAAGGGATATAAGAGCACCTTGAAATCTTTAAACAAAAATAACTATTATCATTAGAATACTCTGTTTCTTCTTCAAACTCCTTATTTCTTCTCCATTTCCTCTAGTATATTTTCTCATCTTGATTCCTAACCTCAGACATTATTCAGTTCTCAGGCCTTAGCTCTCCTTTCTCTTTCACCAACCATAAATTACCTTTAAAATAACCCTGAAATTCTAATATTTGCTGCAGTGTAGCTTTTCCAAAAACACAAGAATGTCGTATCGAGTCTATTCATATGAAAGTCACATCTATTGATATCTTTTAAACCCATTTCTCCTTTTTTGTTTCCACAATCATGATCTAATCCAGACGGATAGCATCTTTCCTATGGATTACCACAAGTCTGATCTGTCCCAGACACTGCTGCTAAGTCACCCTGCTTAAAGCACCCTCTCTCTCAAGGTTGCCCCCTACTCAAATGCTTTTATCCTTCACCCTCATCTACAAACTTAGATTCCAACTTGGACTCTAAAATTGGACCCTAGACGACAAACTTCTCACAGGTATTCCAGATCTTCCACTATCTGGTTCCACCTACCAGCCCCACATTGTTAGTTGCTCCTGAAACAAAGCCTTCATCCTAACCACTCACCAAGTCTCTGTCCATCCAGTAGCTACGAAGCACTCAAGTCACACTGCTAACACTGTGAATGGTAAGTACAGAAGCTTAAAGATGTTAGGCTCCTTAATCAAGGACATGCTGTGAAAAAAGTGGGATTCAAACTCAAGTTTTTCTCACTCCAAAGTTACCCTCTTAACCACTGTTTACTCAAATCGTTTTCACCCAAAAGCTGGTACTCTTAATCACTCTGGCTGGCTGTCTTATGAACCAAAACAAGTATAAATTTTACACACACACAAAAAAGAGTCTAGCTCTGTTTAATGATGACATTAGCCAGGACTTTTACAATGTGCAAATTTAAAAGTGTATAATTAAAGATTGACGCCTTACTTAAATATATATGTTAAAAAAGATGAAAATGTATTTGACTGATCCTAGTTCCTTGATATAAAACTAAAAATGTATAAATTGTAGGTCTCTGTGAAATTAGAAAGTATTTCTGTGAGCTAATGAAGACTTTTTAAAAACAGCTTCTGGGAGAAAAAAAAAAACTAAATAGATATATAATTCCTCATTTCTCTCCTCACTAAGACAATGAACAAGAGTTTGATCTCTCATGCAAATAAATGTACTTCTGAGTTTGTCAGTTTCATTCTGTTTTCATACTAAAATCAAAGCATATGAACAGCAATTTCTCCTTCTTGGTGGCAATGAAGTCCTGAGAGCAGGGATCTAACCAAAGGCTATAATACTACGTTTGTCAGAGGTTGCAAAGTGGTGGCCTGAAGACTCAATCTGGCCTGCATGTGTGTGCCATTGGCCCATGCAATGTTTTTCCTTTCATTAAATTAGTCTCCAGCATTCAAAATTCAAGAAATTTCACATAAAAAATCCAGATTTCCAGATTTTCTTGGAAAAGACAGAGATCTGGGAACACCAGGCTCACATTCCTCCCAAATCACTGTTGCTTCCTCTAGAGGGGGGTTGGCTCTGGAACTCACCACACTTGGCCTGTCCTCACTAATGGCTTCTGTCTCGTCTTGTAGGCATGTCATTCTACATCCTGAGGATTTAAAGGTGAGTTCTGGAAAGCATTTGTGGAGGGGCAAAGTACAACAAAGAACATGGGAAGAACAGAAATAAGAAATCAGAACATCATTCTATGTTTTTTGTTTTGTGTGTGTGTTTGAAATTATTCATTGAAATGCTCTTCTGTGAAGATGAGAAGTGCCTCAAAGTTCCTTCCACACCTCCTGCTCCCTTTTCCATTTCATCTACTACTCCTAAAATACAAACTTTTTTTTAAATAACAAAAACTAAAGAGAGAAGAGAACCATTTAAATTTCTTTTTCCCAAGAGTATATGTGTGTGTGTGTGTGTGTGTGTGTGTGTGTGTGTGTATAACTGAATCACATTGCTGTACACCAGAAACTAATACAGCATTGTAAATCAACTATGCTTTGATAAAAAAAATAATAAAATAAGGTCATTTAATGTTTGGGTGCAATCGTAAATGTGATCTTCTTTAAATTTTTTTTTTAATTCTTTTTCCCACAACTCCCACCTCTGCTGCCCTCACCCCCAATCCTCAATTTGGGAGACAATTATAGTTATGAGGTGATCAAATCTTATAGTCATATTTAGAAAAGTCTGATATTTTAATAGTAACTTACAGAACAAACTAGAAGAAAATGACACAATAGTTTGAGGAAGATACAGATTATAGACATGAAAAGTAACCAAAAAAAAAACAAAAACAAAAACTGGTAACCAAGCAGAACACTGGGGATTGAGGAAGGGGTTATTCTTAAAACTAAATTACACATTACTATATTTAAAATAGATAACCAATAAGGACCTACTGTACAGCACAGGGCACTCTGCTCAATATTCTGTGATAACCTAAATGGGAAAAGGATTTGAAAAAGAATAGATACATGTGTATGTATAACTGAATCCCTTAGCCGTACACCTGAAACTAACACAACACTGTTAATCAACTATGCACCAGTATAAAATAAAAAACCTTTTTACTAAAAAAAAAAAAACTAAATCAAGCAACAGAGTTGAGATCTTTGGTTTCAAAGATGTCTTTAGGAAGGATATTTTATTTTATACATATATTTTAAAATAAGCAGTCTCAGCAATTTCCAAAGGATTATTATATCATTCCTTTCTATACTGCTGAATAAAAGTAACCTGTGATTAAGCAGCAATTCATGATTTACGGAAAAGAATTCATTGAACATTTTATAAGAGCATTTCTAGTGGCTTCTCGCCTCTGAGGAGCTAGTTTCGATTTACACACTGTAATTAATCAGATATCCAGAGCCAGAGAGAATTCATTAAAGAAAATGGAAACTTATTTTAGGGTAATTAGCTACTCTGGTGATTAATCAGTTAGTTACTTCTTTATTTTGTCTCGTCACTGCCAATTCCAGCTATATATTTTACCTTATTATCTAAGAATCTCCAAGTGAAAAATGTCTAATAATTTCTCAAGCTCTGCTTAAGTGTCAATGAAAAGGGTAATAGGAGAAGAGCTCTATCTTTGCAGAACAGGTTTTCCACACCTTATGTGTGAGCTCCTTTGAAATATTGGAGTTCTATCCTGACATTCCTATGGAAGTGGCTCTGTCCGAAAATGTAAGGATAGAACAGCAGAATAAGTAATGAAGCAAGGACTTATTAGATAATCAGGATATTAAAGAGAAAAGTGGATTTTCTGGCTTGAGGTTAGGACAATCCATTTAAAATCTTCTGGAGAAGAGCAAAGAGGAAACTTACTAATTTGAAATTTGCCATTCTTTTTTTTTTTTTCCAGAGCTACTACCAATTCATTAATGCCCTTTTTGAAGATCTCTTAAATTCTTCATTTGGCAAACAGATTTTCTTCATTGCTTCATACTGATGGGGGGGGGGTAAGGGGAGTGGTGTCTTCTTATGTATAAAGTAAACCATATGAATGTGTAAATTTAGACAAATGGGAAAATAAATGGACGGTTATTATGCAAAAAGCAAAAGCCAAATGGATCTGTAAAATATCGTAGACCACAGTGGCACCTTCTCAAAGAAATGTTCTCTTTGCTCTTGCCTTTGAGCTCCACAACCCTTAAGAACCAAAATCAACTCAAGAGATCTAGCTTTCAGCCTTTAGCTTATATTTATGTCTGTTTCTTCTTTGTCTAAACTAGATTGGACAGTCCCACTATATACAGGCAGCTATAGGGAACATAAAAGAATTAAGAAGTAGGATTTTGCTATAAAGTCTACTGAACATGGATGAAACCACTGGTAGAAAAGTCCCTTGTACCTTCAGATGACGTTTACACTCAGCACCTCCTAGCATGCAAAGTACTTTTCAGCTATGGAATCATCTTGGAAATTGAGAGGTCTTGACAAGTAAGTTGGAGCAATACTTTTCAATGGACATATTTTACAGGAATTATATCCTTTAGGGCTGGCAACCACTAAGTTTAAATTCTAGAAACTCGAAAGTTTTCTAAAACTCTCATTACCCTTTTTAAATTGTAAACTAAACTGCCCTCTCCTCTCCTGGGCCATCCTGTCAGGTGGACTTTGCTCAGGATTCTGGTGCGTGCAATCCAATGAAAGCGCTCCTAGGTCTGCGGGCCCAGGAGCCTGCATTTCCTCCCGTCTCTCTTTAAACCGTGTAAGCCTAGCTTTTTTCCTTCGAGTCCATTGAAATTGTACTACATTGATGGTCACTATCAAACTTTTAATAACCAAATCCAGAAGGCTTTCCCAGTCATCATGATCCTATATCAAGTGTCTCTGCTCCAAATCACTGGTCTCCCCTACCTTCCAGCCCCTCTGGTAATATCTGAGGTTTCAATATATCAATATATATTATAATATACATATTACAGCATATATTAATATTTGACATGTCCCCTCCCTGACCACTAGATTAATTTTTTTCCAGTCTCATCCACTTGTTGTTTACACAAGAAATGATTTACTCTTTTTTTTTTTTTGCGGTATGCGGGCTTCTCACTGTTGTGGCCTCTCCCGCTGTGGAGCACAGGCTCCGGACGCGCAGGCTCAGCGGCCATGGCTCACGGGCCCAGCCACTCCACGGCATGTGGGATCTTCCCGGACCGGGGCACGAACCTGTGTCCCCTGCATCGGCAGGTGGACTCTCAACCACTGCGCCACCAGAGAAGCCCTGATTTACTCTTTTAATCAGTGGGTACTTGTTATAACCCTCTACACCTAGGACGAAAGTGAGTCTTAACCTCAGGTTCAGGAGACACCCCCCCACCTCGCCCCCGGCAAAGCCTCCTTTGTTCTCCCACTCTTCTCCCCTCTGCCCAGGATTTACAAGTTTTGCCTCTCTTCTCCCAAGTATATCAACAGAAGGGAAATCAGAGACTAAGACTTACTGCTGACATTTGGATCCATGGTCCCAGATCCCAACCATTCAACCAACTTCTTGTGTGGATCAATTTTACACCTTTTGTGGACTAAGAGATACCCCAAATACCCCTGAACCCTCATTCATCAGAGCATGTGACAAAACTGTCCCTCCAGACGTTTGGCAGGCAGTCAAGGGGGTTGGTAGAGTCAGCTGTTGTCTGCCATGACCACCTGGGGCCCTGGGCAGTAACAGGGAGTTAGGATTAAAAGTCGCATTGCGGAATAAGAGGAGAGATGAGGGCCAAAGTTCTTAAAAATGCCTGTACCACTCTTCAAGGTATCTTTTGTTTGTCCCTTCCAATTTACTCTTCATTTTTCTCCAGTCAGGAGGCTAACCAGTATGGACCACTTCAATAGGGCTTCAGTGCTCCCTGTTTTCTGATTGGGTTTGATCAATGGGGCTCCTGCCAGAAGATTGAGAGAGGGAAAGAGTAAAGTCAGTGTATTATTACCCCGGCTCCCTTCCTACAAACTTGCTTCAGAGGGATGGTTCTCTCAACACCACAGAACTCCAGGGGGATTTCTCCACCAACTCCCTCCTTCTGGATTCTAGTGCCCCTTTTCTCCCCTTACCCTTTCAGGCCTAGTGGTAGCAGATCTGCTGTTGCTAGTCCTGGGTTCCTGCATTATTCCTTAAGGCTCACCTACACCCCACCCACATTTTTCTACAATTTAGTGCTCCCACAAATAAAACTCTGTGAGTTGTTCTAATTTTACTGTGCTTCTTATTTCCATTGGAAACTTGACTTACATTGCCAAAAAATCACCTACAGGCATACCTCATTCTATTGCATTTTACTTTACTGTGCTTCACAGATACTGTGTTTTCTACAAATTGAAGGTTTTGGTAACCCTGCGTCGAGCAGTTCTAGCATTTTTCCAACAGCATTTGCTCACTTCATGTCTCTGTGTCACAGTTTGGTAATTCGAGCAATATTTAAAACTTTTTCATTATTATTATATTTGTTACAGTGATCTGTGTTCAGTGACCTTTGATGTTACTACTACTGCTCACTGGAGGCTTAGATGATGGTTAGCATTTTTTAGCAATAAAGTGTTTTTTAATTAAGGTATGTACATTTTTAAATATATGCACACTTAATAGACTACGGTATAGTGTAGACATAACTTTCACATGCACCGGGAAATCAAAAACTTTGTGTGATTTACTTTATTGCAATATTCACTTTATTGCAGTGATCTGGAACCAAACCCACAATGTCTCTGAGGTATGTCTGTATAGGATTTTCAAAAAATACATAAAACGGACCTCAACCCAGACCTACTAAATCAGAACCTTCAGAGGTGAATGAAGCCTAAAAAACCATTTTCAACAAGCTTTCTCATTGATTTTTACTCAGTGATTGTGCAGCACTAGTCTAAAGCAGGGGCTGACAAACAAGGCCCACAGGCCAAATCCAACCTGCCCTCTGTTTCGGTAGAGCCTGTGAGCTAATAACATTTTTTACATTTTTAAATGGTTAACAGAAATCTAAAGAATGTGATGATCTGAAAATTATATGAAATGCTGTCCACAAATAAAGTGTTATTTGAACACAGCCATATTCATTAGTTTAGATTTGGCCACGGCTACTATGGTGCTACAACAGCAGAAATGAACAGGCAACAGAGACCATGTAGCCCACAAAGCATAAAATACCTACTGTCTGTTCCTTTTACAGAAAATGTTGCCCATTCCTGGTCTTGAGAAGGATATATTCTCCTTCTTGATCTCTCACTGAGACGACCCCCTATTATCTATTTGGACTGAAGACTAAGATCATTTCCCAAGTCATACAGACAACTTAAGGATGCAAAGTTAACACTGTCTTATGCACTGAGAATGCGCTGAGAATGACAATTCCAACTTTAATGTGGTTGCTGATATATTTAATCATATGGATATTTACATGCATACATATTATGTGTTTTAAGTATTTAAACCAGAGCTAATGGATACTACAATTGGATACATATAAGCATCCAGACACAGAATCCTTGTTCTAATATTTGTTGCGTGACTTTGGGAAGTTGCTGTTTTCACATTTATATCATTTAATTCCCACTCTCTAAATAGTTGTGAGAAAGAAAAGAGAAAATTTTTATGAGAGTACAGCACAAGACATGTAATCAGATAGTCCACAGCTATGAATTCCTTTCCTCTACCCCATCCTACCTCACTACCATTTTTGTTCCTTCACACACTAAAAAGTCAAGGGATAAGGATATATCTTTCACTGGGGACTTTCTCCAAAGAACTGAATGTTTCCAGGTTATCTGGAAAGGCAAAATAGGCCTTAGAAATGCACTAATGAGAAAATGAGCATCACAGAGGTTTTTATCTTGTTAAATACAATAGCCCACACCCTGTGGGCACTCCATAAACACTAACTGAATTGGACTTCATTATGCTGTTAGACCACATCCAATTCCTTTGCTGCCTCCATCATCAGAAAAGCTGGCTTACAGTATATGCAAATAAACAATTTACCCATTGGTCCATGCTTTGAAAGGAAAACTTGCATGTGGCAGTTGAGACATTACGCTTTGATAGATTCTATCCTTGGGGTCTGTTTTTGAAGTGTAGCTTTAGTTTCTCTTTTATTAGTATACCAAAGTTTTCTAAGAAACATGGAAACTTTAAGACCTGCTGAATCCCCACAGTCCTACCAACTGAAATTGTCTTGAAGACAAATGAAGCCTTGCCACCGCCTTAGAATGGAAGATCAGAAACAAGAGGTAAATCTATCACTGAAGTCTACTTTTCCACATATGCTGAAAAAATAAGAAACTATATGTATAGTTCCAAAGCTGTAAAATACCTTGGAGATGACTTCTTCAGAGGGTTTTTTACACTGGAGCCCTGGGGGTCTTTGGCAATAACTTAGGAGGCAGGGAGAGCCAGATTGGGTGGATCCCTTCAACCCTAACCACTTCCTCAACCACAAAAGCTTTGGTTTGCCTATTTTATATATTAGAGTGAAAAATGGGTCTCACAAGTTTAAAGCAGGTTGAAAGCTACTGACCCATCCCTCTCACATTGTAGATCAGGGATCAGCAAACTTTTTCCACAAAAAGCCAGAGAGTAAATACTTTTGGCTTTGCCCTATCGTCTCTGTTACAACTACTCACCTTGGCCATTGTAGGTGAAAGCAGACACAAGTGTTATGTAAATGAATGAGATCAGCTGTGTTCCAATAAAACTTTATTTACAAAACAGGTGGCAGGCTGGATCTGGCCTGGGAGCCACAGTTCATTGACTCTTGTTGTAAATGATAAAAATAAGTTCTGAATAAGTTAAAATGACTAATCCAAATCATCAACCAGGTAATAGCTATGAGACCAGGATTCTTTCCACTACATTGCTAATAGATCAGAAAAGACAAAATGTACAAGATCTTTTGAAATGTGGTGGATAGTATTAGAAAAGGTTCTATTTAATAAGTATTTCATAAATGCCTAGCCTGTGGCTAGTACTGCATCCTGCTATAATCCCAATCGATACTTTTATTATAATAATGTGTCTATTACTGTACCTAAAAATAAATGCCTCAAGGTGAAAAAGAAAATTTGTAACATTCTTATGTAATCTGACTCATTTGGTTTTGCCAATGTCGTTCAGTAAAAGGATATATCACTTAATTAACTATTGATTTGATCAGTTTATCTATAACAAAATGGCATCTAAAGTGTTGTAAGCAAAAATGTATTTGATGTCTGCAACTCAGTGAATATATCATGATGTGGTCATTAAGCCTAAAGCACTCCCTAAATGGGAATGAATTAACTCTCTGTCTCCCTTTCCATCTTGATACACCTCTGGCTGTGATGTCAATATGACAGACTCTGATCCTCTGCATTAAGGCACTTTTCCTAACAATGGGGAGACTCCCCACTGTGTCATCCAAGTCCCATCACGAAGGCTCAATGAGGGAGATTCAGCCACTGCTCTTGCGATCCTGATCCCCATACTCTTGCCTCTGCAGCTTTTATCCAAACACAGGGGAAGAGAAGGCTCACAGAGCAGTGGCAATTAATGCAACTCTGTCATCAATGCTTTCTGACACTCCTTCTTTATCCCAGATTCAGTACAGTTTTGACCTTTCCCACGTCATGAGTTTCAGTTTCTTGTTACACCCTCCTCGTTCATAGGTTAGTAAAAACCCAACTGGAAGGAGCAGTAAATCAAATCAGAGCATATGGGAAATACCACACACCCCTGTAATTCACAGAACATATGAGGCAACAAGGAATAGGAAAAGCTAAAATTGCTGTGATGTACCTCTATTCTTACGGCAGTTGTAATGAAAATGGAAAATAGTTTTAGCATAGCATTCCAGTTAAGTCTCAGGATGGTTGCTTTGTGGTTTTTGTCGGCTGATCTGCCCACAGACAACAATAGAGACCTGAAACTTCTTTAGGAAATAATTACAAGATTCACAACTCAGAATGTCCATGAAACATGCACCAGAATTTTAAGACAATTTAAAGGGACAATTCTTGTAAGTGGATTCCCAACACCGTAAACGATGGGAGCTAGGACTACCTCCTAAGTCTCTAGCCAAAAACCATAGAAAAATATTTCCAAAAAGAAAGGCAATCATTTGCATTTTGTTTACTATTTAGAATGATGGGGTCTTGAAGCTAGAAAGGATCTTAAAAAGCAGCCACTCAAATACCTTGATTTTATTGACAAGGAAACAGAGATGCAAGAAGATTAATAAGTGTCTACCAAGATCACAGTGCTGGTTGGCAGCAAACTCAGGGCTTGGACTCGGGTTCTCTAATCCCCATTCAGAAGTTCTATCTGCTACACCATTTGACCTCTTCCATTCTAGTTCTATTTACCATGGTTATAGTGTTAAATCTTTTTTTTCTTAAGCTTCTTTTGCTTTTAGAATAAAGCAATCAGTAAATACTTCCCATCTCTTTTCACAGAGGAATGACTGGCACAAGAAAAACCTGGTGAAAATTGTTCAAGATTGCTCAAGAAGTTTACAGAAATATGGTTTTGTTTGTGTTTGTGTTTAGTTTTGCTTTGTTTTTAATTTTCTGCCTATGTCTTGGGCCAAGCAATCACCCCTTCTAAATGAAGTGGTTGCCGGTTTCCATGAATTCCTTTGTGTTTCACTCATGACTATGAATACAGGTAAATCACCAGAGCCTTCCCTCACTTGCCTTTCTGACCCACTCCAGCAGATTGGTGTTAACTCTCATATACATGAACCTCTGTTTCTTTTAATGACCTTTTCAATGTAGGGCTTCTTAAAGATTCTGTTTCCCCTGAAACGTAATTAGAAGTTCTTCATTATCACATTTCCACACTCTCTCCTCTTAGCTGTGGCCCTTTGTTAGCACCTAGTTAGTGCTTCATTACTTCCCTCAGCCCACCTCCCCCCCTTAACTGCAGTTACTTGGCCTCAGAAAGAATCTGCTCACAGGAAATACTGTGAATGGTCCAATCAGGCAACCAGAGAATGTGTGGTTGCCTGGGGTCAGGGACTGACCGTGAGCTAAAGCAGGATCCCATTTCAACTGAACTAATATAGAGGATTCTTTTACTCTCCAGAAATGGAAGATTATTAATCCTCATCCCCCTGCCTATTGTGTTTGGTTTTTGAGTTTTATTCTAATGAAGCATAAAACCTATGTGGCCTCTTCAACTGCCAAACCCAATATTGTGTTTTTAATGAAAAGGTGCTCTGCTTCCAGAAAGAAATTGAGTCATACTCAGGAGTTAGTTAACTCAGAAGAGAGGTTGTTGAGATAGTGGTCATAGCAAGAGCATTGGAATCACCTGTAAGCAACATAGATTAAAATTTCTTTTAATACATTCAGTGCTTATTATGTGAAAAGTACTCTCTTCATAAAAAGTGCTGGTGAAGACGTGGAGCAACTAAACTCTGATATCCTACTGATGGGAGGGAAAATGGTTCAGCCCCTCGAGAAAACAGTTCCTTATACAGTTAAACATACACGTAGCATATGAGCCCAAAATACAACTAGTATAAATACTAGTTATTTATACAAGTGAAATTAAATCTTATGATCAGACACAGACCTGTACATAAATGCTTATAAGCAGCTTTACTCATAATTTCCAAAACCTAGAAACAACCCAAATACTCTTCAACTGGTAAGTGGGTAAACTGTGCCATACCCACACAATGGAATACTACTCACCAAACAAAAGGAACAAACTAGTGATACATGCAACAACATAGCTGAACCTCAAATGCATTATGCTAAGTGAAAGAAGCCAGTCTCAAAAGGCTATGTGCTTTATGATTGTATTTATATGACATTCTGGAAAAGGCAAGACTATAGAACAGAGAACAGATCAGTGTTGTCAGAGGCTGGGTGTCAGGAGGGGTTCACTAGAAAGGATGACAAAGAAATTTCGTGGGGAGGGAGATGATGGAAGCATTCTATTCCTTGATGGGATGGTGATTACATGACATACAGCTGCCCAAACTCACAAAATTGCATGCTAAAACGGGTAAATTTTACTCTATGTAAACTATACCGTTAAAACAAAAAGCTCTATCTTTGACACCAACAAAAAAATTATCTCTGTCCTCAAACATGGAAAATTCATTTAAGAAGACTGAGAATTTTTCTAAAAAGATGAACCAAGATGTTTTGCAAGCTATGCTAATTCCCAAATAGATAGCAGACTTAATTTTAACATCACTTAGGACTCAAGTTAAAAAGTTGTACTTTCAGTAAAATTAAATAGAGAAAATATATATGTACATATTGGGTGGCCCATCAGAGTTCGGTTTGAGGCCACAGATGCCTAGACAGTAAGTGAAGAGGAGTTCAGAAACAAAGCAGGTACAATAACAGTGGTTAATATTTATTAAGTCCCTGCTATATGCCTGGCACTGCCCATGTGCTTCACATATCTTATCTCATTTAATCTCTACAATGTTAGGATGTGATGATTATTCACCATTATTTTGCAGATAATGAAACGGAGGCCCAGAAAGGTCAGTCCCTTGGATCACATGCCAAGCAATGGAATTAGGATCACTGTGGGCTGTGGGTTCGGATGTTTGAAGAAAAGGGAACTTCAGCTCTACAGAGGTGTGACTAAGGTACAGAGGTGTGCCCACATGTGGCATAAAAGGGAAAATGAGCAAACTTATTTCTCAACTGGAACAGGAGATTTTCTCTAAGAAAATAATAGAGGATATCATTAACAAGTTAGGAAAAGAGCAGCTTGTAGAGGACACTGAATGGCAGTCTGATAAACTTGAAATTTGTTCTGTGGTTCCTTGACCTCACACCTTAGGAGATGTTTGCAAAAAAGGCAACAGAGTTGACTTAAAGAGACAGGTGAAATTATCCTTTTAGAAGATTAACCAGACAGTGGTGTCAGGGATTCTACTTGGGTTTCCTGGCTGCAGGAAGAAACCATCATCTGTAGGTGCTATAGTAGCTGCGTTCTGTGTATTATCTCACTTCAAGTCCACTTCAATTATTATCCTCATTTTATGAATGAGATGATTGAAGCTGAAAAAGGGTAAATGATCTGCATTAAAGTCAACTGCCAGCTCGAGGCAGATCTGAGACTGAAGTCCAAGTACACGTGACACTTATGTACAGTTATCCCTCAGTATGCACAGGGCATTGGCTCCAGGATACCAAAATCCAAATACACTCAAGTCCCTCGTATAAAATGGCATAGTATCTGCATATAACTTGCATGTGTCCTCCTGTATACTTTATATTAGCTCTAGATTACTGATAATACCTAATATAATGTAAATGTTAAGTAAATAGCTGTAAATACAATGTAAATGCTATGTAAATAGTTGCCCATGCACAGCAAATTCAAGTTTTGCTTTTTGAAACTCTCTGGAATTTTTTTCCAAATATTTTTGATCAAAGATGAATTGGGGGCTTCCCTGGTGGCGCAGCGGTTGAGAGTCCGCCTGCCGATGGAGGGGACACGGGTTCGTGCCCCGGTTCGGGAAGATCCCACATGCCGCGGAGCGGCTAGGCCCGTGAACCATGGCCGCTGAGCCTGCGCGTCCGGAGCCTGTGCTCCGCAACGGGAGAAGCCACAACAGTGAGAGGCCCGCGTACCGCAAAAAAAAAAAAAAAAAAAAAAAAGATGAATTGGGAGATTGGGATTGACATATATACACTAATATGTATAAAATACATAACTAATGAGAGCCTGCTGTATAGCACAGGAAACTCCACTTTGCTGTACAGTAGAAACTAACACAACATTGTAAAACAACTATACCCCAATAAAAAAAATTTTTTTTTTAATTACAAGCCAAAAAAAAAAAAAAGATCAGTTGAATCTGGGGATGCAGAACCCAAGGATAAGGAGAACCGTCTGTACACGTGGATGAAAGCCCTCTGAGGTAAGGAAACCCATCAGGGTTATTCATAGTAGTCAGGGCACTTAATGTTTCCTAAAACAGAAGGAAAGATCTTAACAGATAAATGACAAAAGAACTGGCTGTACTCCTTGACTAGTTGGATACGAGAGAAAGGAAGAATCAAAGGTGTCCAAAGGGCCTGGGGAATCAGGAGTCTTATTGACAGAAACATGCACTGGGATGCCACACAAATAAACCTTGACATAACCTGAAACTCATGAACAAATTATTTTTAAGTACTGAATTACTACTGATGTTGCAAATGTGGAATGGCCTCACCTATGTATCCAGAGTTTTCATCTCCTCTCCGCCATCCCTAGTGCCTCTGCCTAAACAAGGGTGCTAAGAAAGTGCAAAGCCATTTTAGACAAATACACTTGGCCATCTGCAGACTAGTGTGCAGAGGGAGGGGCTATACCAGGTCAAGTCAGCTACCCAAGTCCTCAGATCCAAGGTCATCAGATCAGAGAAGGCTGACCTTAATGATTTCTTAGACCAAAACCACCTCCACTCCAGGAATTTAGCTCATCAACATTGTTAACAAGCTTAATAAAGAAACACTTTCAGATGTCATTCAAATATTGTAGAAATGAAAAACATTCAGAAATGACAATATGCCCCTTCCCTTCAATTGTAATTATCCATTCGTTCAACAATAATTGACTGAGCATTTACTACAGATCAGGCACTGTGCCTGTGTTAGCCAAAAAAAAAAAAAAAAAATAGCTCACCATTCTTGCCTTCACAGAGCATGCACTTTGGTTGTAAAAAAGGATTACAAATAGAACCTTTGAAAAACCAAAATCTAAGTCTTCCAGAATTCTTCTAACCTTCCCTTATATTAAGAGGCCAGTTTGTTAATGGTGATAATGGAGCATCTAATTTTACTCGTAATGTGCCTGCATTTTGCCAAGAATATTTGCTGTTATTTTTGTTTACTCCTTACTCTTGAAGAAGTGGGAAATGAATGTTGTACAAATCCATGGTGACTGCGAATGTGCACCCTCAGATCTCCTGCCGTGGGGAATCTAATTGGCTGACTGGTTGCAGCTGCTGTACTCTGAATCCCTCACCACATTCATGCTGGGGCTTCCCGCAGGCCACTCAGCCAGTGGCTGAGCCCAGCAGGGTTGCAAACACAGACCCTATCCTGTGAGATAGAGGACCCCTCTATGGGAGATTCTGGCTTGAGGCCTCCCAGTCAGCCTGAATGCAAACTTCCTTACAACTGGGCTGCAGTCTGAGACTCTTCCTATCTACCCATCAATGCACCTTCCTTCTCTCCTTCCCAGGCATCACACCTCCATCATGATCTGAAGGCTCTCCCCACCTCCTCCAGCTCGCTGCCTGCACTTCTGCCCGCCCAGGCATTTCCCTAACAAATTTCTTATACGTCTAACCCTATCTGTCTTGGTGTCTGCTTCTCAGAGGACTCAAACACAATATGCTCAAGCAGTAATCTCCAAACTTGTCTTCTACAGTAAGCTCTCCCTCATGAATACTCCCTAAAGGTGCACCCTGAAAATTTTAAGGACCCTATTCATAGTTGCTGTTCTGCTGCTTTGTAAGTATTTTTGAGGCAGTTTCAAGAGTATAAACTTTGTCTTTGGTACCATGCAATAAGAACCCTTTTTAGAGAAAATCACCTCATTCCTTGGGTTCTGGTCCAAAGCAGAGTGGAGGAGCACTGTGGTAATTGGGCAGCTGTGGACTCTGACTTCACACTCTCTAATCCTAGTTCTTCCTCTTACTAATCATGTGACCTCAGACAAGCCACTTAGCCCCTCTGAACCCGTTTCCGCTCTAATATAAAGATAATATCCTCCTTGCTAACATCAAAGGACTATTTTAAGGATCAAATGATATAATTATGTGAAAATGCCTTGTAAACTAGAGCACTATATAAAAGTATATTATAATTATTGTCTTCTAAATAGTAAATGCAATTAACCAACTTCATATTTCCTGAGGGACGTACACTGAATGTAAAATATACACATCTCAATAGCAATGTGGGGTAAGTCAGAAAACTGTGGAAGCATTGCACAGCAAGTTCTGTAAGCCAATCTCACAACATTGAAGTAAGCTATAAAATTACAAAACAAAAGCACTACTGAAATTACCTTAACTTCTGCAGGTAAGAGTGAATACCAAGTGCTGGTTTAAATGGAAAAAAAATTAAAGTTTAAGGTGATTTCCAAACCAGTGTGATTTGGATGAATCTTGGAATAAAATATAATCTTTCCAACCTACTTGACTTTGGGTAATAATAATAAATCTCACTGCACTGGTAACTTGAGGTTTTCCTTGGTTTGGTTATAAATCACTTTTCATAGGTATAAAACAAGAAAAAGCAGTTAAATTCAGATGTTTCTGTGTGTGATGAAGTTGGCATTAAAAAGGAAACAGCACAAACCAACAGGGTTAATCTTTTGTGTAAGTATAAGTCATCACAAATTTTATAAAACTAAAACCTGTGAGACATTTCTTTGCAATGTGCTTAATCCTGAAAGCAGTAGCTTCCATTTAAATTACAAGCCCTCAAAACTAAATAAATAAATAAAATAAATAAATTACAAGCCCTCAATCAAAAAAGCTTCAGAAAAATGTTCTTCTTCCTGGTTAATTATAAAATGAACAGATATCCTGAGGGAGAAAGAGGCCACCTTCTCTGTTGACTGCCTGAAATGAAGGCAATAGTTGGGTGGCGTTTGGGACTGCGCTAAATAAACCGTTTCCTTCCCTCGGTGTTTGCTTTGGGTTTCCTATTTCATTACCCATGTCAAATCTCTCCACATAAGAAGCCTGTGAGGTATATACTCATCCATTAAATAAAGATTCCATGCAGTGTTGTTGGATGTGAGAAACAGAAATTGACTTCTTCTTGTTCTTTTTATTCTATTTTTCAACTCTTCCACCAACAAAGGAAATACTTGTAACCTAACAAACTAAGAGCAGGCTGCCTCACTCTTGGATGGAGGCAACTTTGCAACAAAGCAAAACGGAACCTCTTGTTCTACCCGCCACATTCATGACATTTTTTTAGAAAATCAGAAAAAAAATCAGCCCAGTTTTTTTGAGGCAGCATAAATTTACCTTGATGGATTGGTAATAGCTAAATTTCACCTGAAGGAGTGTGACAGCTATTCCTTGTTAGTAATCTAAGCACGTCAGCCCTTGCAAACGCCCCTCACACATATCCCACCAACCATCAGTAAACTCCCTTCAAACATACTCTACCTAACCACGAGAAAACTTTCCTTAAACACCAAAGGCCTATATAACCAGTCCATAAAAATCAAGACAAAAGAACTGAAGAGGCCTGGGAGAATGTTCTGGAACAAGAACAAAAAGAGGTCAGACGGTGATTAAAGGTTACATGTTTTCATTCAAAATGCAGTCTTCAAGGGAGATCTAGCTTTCATCAGTTTTTCCAAGCTTCCATGTCCTAGATCACCCCCACGTGCCCACCAAACAAAGCTTCTAAACAAATACAAACAAATGCATTCTTAGTGGGGTTGCACTTCCAAATTAAGCACTCTGACTTGCTTATGTGCATGCAAATAAAATGTCATGCTCATCAGGGGAGCATACTTGGGCCTCAAGTTGTATACAGTAAATGGCACAGAATCTGATTGAGGGAAAACATCCCTATGCCTGAGGAGAGTCAATTTGGCTGGATCTGCTTGTGATGGAATCGACGTGTCACAGATGCCAGAAGCAGAGACAACCTTACCCTTTCACATGCAATGACACACATACCTTTCTCCACCACCGAAGTCAGCCCTGCTTATTTTTTTAATCCATTCATTCATCCGTCAAATATATTCCAAGTACCTACTACATACCAGGCACTATCAACATCACCATAAGTGTATAAAACACTGTTTCTGCCCCCTAGGAGTTCAAAGTCTATTAAGAATTACACAATCTGTACAAAGAAGCAACTAAAAGCAAAAATGCCCACAATGCAAGGGAACCTACATAGCACAGTCTGCCAAACAGTAGGTGCTCAATAGATGTTAGGTGACTATGAATCTGAATAATTATTCACAAAGAGGCAGAGTGCTGGAGTATACAAAGCTAGAATCACTCCTAGCATATAATAGGTACACCATGAATATTTTTGAGTGAATGAATGAAATAGTAAATGCTATGAACACATAGAAGAAAAATGACCTAACAGAGGCAATGACTTCCCCATGAAGGCAACATTTAAGCTAGATGAACAAGGTGTGAAAGAAAATGCTAGGCAAGGAGAATAATGGTAATTGGTCTGTTAGTCAATATAAGTCACATGAGCTGAAGTATTAACTTCAGAATGTGGCTGCACTTACTTCATGCTGCTGATTTATATGACTGCCCAATGCTCTGAATCACGACCAGGTAGCTAGTTTCACTGAGGCTAAGAAGAGAACCCAAGGCTACACCTTCAGGAAAGGGTGATAATCAATATAGCTGTGACACTTTCCTTATCGTGAAGGTCCATTTGTTAATGGTGAAATGCAAAGTATATCAAAAGAAACAGAGTTATGAATTTCCCAGAAAAAAATAAAAGCCCACTAACTCACCAAGGAGGTAGGAGGTAGAAAGAAGACATGGACAATGAAAGGCAAGAAAGAACTGAAGGAAGATGTTTGTCTTGAGTGGTTCTGTGAACTATATAGAAAAGCAGAAAAAAAAGAGACTCAATACTGAACCAAAATATTTGACAGCATATAATCATTTTATGACGCTTCAAATACTTCAATTTAAGGACGTGCTTCTGTCAAGAGAAAGCACTACAAAAAGAAAACTGGTTTCATGAAATTAATGCTCAGATTTTCAAAGAAAATATTTAAGTTGAAATAATAACCAGGTATTATTCCAGATTTCACGGGATGAATGTTATACGAGAGGTATGGGCCATGTGTGGTCAGGGAAGGCTCTTTGGCAAGCAAAGTTTTAGACTGTGATGTGACTACTATACATGCTGAGAATTTATCTCTAAATATGTAATGGAACCAAATGGAAAAATGGAATCCAACTTACCAAAATTTTCTTTACAGACAACCATTTAGGTAAGTATTAATTATTCCACAAAGTCAAACTTGCTGTGTTTCTTTTCTCAACAGAATAGCAATTCTCAGTAGTTGTCTCAGCTATGTCGCATGTTGACCTATTAAAGTGTCCCCCAGGTCACGTGACTGCCCACCCCTCAGTGACATCCTTTCTTCACAGTAATTCAGTCTCTGAAAGATTTACTGATGAAATAGAGAGCAGATCTAGATTAATACAAAAGCAATAATTTTGCCTTAATTCAAAAGGAACAGTGTTCATTAAGCATATTTTTCCTGGACTTCCTGTTTACCAGGCAATTTGAAACGGTTATCAGTCTTTCTGGCATCAGCTCATCTATGTTAATGATATTTGTTTCCTTTTGTGCTGTCCCACCATGACTATTCCACTTCACTAGAGTTAACGCCAATAAAATCAAATGAGGAAACAAACAAAAACAATCTTAAAACCCACCATCATTAGTAACAAGTAGAAGCTTTCATAATTTCTATAATATCAAAAAATAATGGAAAAATAATAATATTTTCTGCTTTACAGTTTTAAAATAATTTATCTACCACTGTCTCTTTTAAACTTCATTAAATACCTCCCCACTAGGTACTGACAGTTAAAAGAAAAGTAATAAAAAGTACTATTTAACTCCCATTTTCAGGAAGATGGAGTTAATATACTTTTCTCAATTTCCCACTAAGCACAGTTAAAAGCCCTAGACTTTATATACAAAATGAGCATAAAAGACTCTGAAATACAGAAAGAATAAAGCAGACCAACTAGGGACCTCAGAACACAAGGAAGGACACAGTGGTGAGTTACTTGGGTTTTCATTTTCCCTCATATACCCCAGACTTAAAACTGAAGAAGCCAGATATCTGGGAGTGCCAGCAGGCTCAGAAAAAAATGAAAACATCAAAAACCTTCCCTGTCTAGTCAAAAGGCATCCTAACAAAACAGAAAATTGTTAGACAATAACCAGTCTACTCCAGCCAAACATGGGCAAAAAAATAAAAGTGGTCCCACCTCCACCCATGGCAACAAAGGTCAATACAGGAAACCTAGACTTCTACCCTTACCTGGCTGTAACAAGGCACCCCACCCCTCACAAATAACCCTCTCACCAAGGTAGTATGAAGGACAGCAGAGTAGAGGGCCAGGGATTTCATCCCCATTAGATCTCTGCCAAAGTGTCAATGGAAACCAAGTGGGGAGCTTGGACTTCCATCCCCCCCCTGGGGAGTCATGACAGAGAAAGAAAACAAAATTTAGCAATCTCAAGTATGGAAAAAAAAAAGGTCCTAATTGCAGAATCTGCAGACATCAAAAGGATAATGAGGAAATACTATAAATTCTAAACACACAAACTTGACAACATATATAAAATGAACCAATTCCTTGAAAAATACAAACTACCACAATACACTCACGTAAAATATTTTGAATAGCTCTGTAACTACTAAGGAAATCAAATTCATAATTTAAAGTCTCCAAAACAGAAATCCCCAAGCCCAGACGTTTTCACTGGAAAATACTCCAAACATTAAAAAAGATTTAACCAAGTTCAACAAAATTGCTTCTAGAAAACAGAAGAGGAGGGAATACTTCCCAATTCATTTTATGAAGCTAATATTATCCTGATATCAAAACCAGTCAAAAAGAGTAAAAATATTCCTAATGAATATAGATGCAAAAATTCTTTAAAAACATGTTAGCAAGCAGATTCAGCAATATATAAAAAGACTTATACACCACAATCAAATGGAGTTTATTCCAAGATACAAGATTATTTCGATATTTGAAAATCTGTCAATGACATCCACCCTGTTAACCGGCTAAAGAGGAAAAATTACATGGTCATATCAATTGATGCAGAAAAAGTATTTGATAAAATTCAACATTAGATCATGACAAAACTCTCAGAAACACAGAAGTAGAGGAAAAATTTTCTCAACTTGATAAAATGCATCTATAAAAAACCTACAGCTAACATAATATTTAATAGTAACATTCGGAATGCTTTCCCCCTAAGATAAAGAACAAGGCAATGATGTCTATTCTCACTGCCTTTATTCAATATGCTGCTAAGTTCTAGCCAATACAATAAGACAAGAAAAGGAAATAGAATGCATAGAAATCAGAAGAGAAAAGGTAAACCTGCCCTTACCTGCAGATTGTGTAATTGTCTACATAGAAAATTCCAAGAAATCTACCCCAAAAATCTCATATAAACTAATAAGTAATTTCAGCAAGATAGGAAGATACAAGATAAACACAAAAACATTAATTTTATTTCTATATACTAGCAACAAAGACATGGAGACTGAAATTAAAAAATAATAATACAGTCACTCAAAAAATGAAATTCTCAGGTGTAAATCTAACATAACATTTAGAGGATTTATATGCTAAAAACTATAATACGCTAATGAAATAAACCAAGGAAGATCTAAATAATAGGAGATACAACTATATTCCTGTACTGGAAGACTCAATGTAGTAAAAATATAGTTCTCCCTAAAAGATACACAGGTTTGACACAATTCCTGTTAATATCCCAGCAAGATACTGTGTAGATATGGACAAGATTATTCTAAAATTTACTTGGAAAGGCAAATAAATTAGAATTGTTAACATTTTTAAAAAAGAAGAATAAAGTGAAATGAAACAATCTACCCAATATCAAGACATATCATATGGCTACAATAATCAAGATTCTGTGGTATTGTCAGAAGATTAGACACACAGATCAATAACACAGAACAGAGAAGTTAGAAATAACCTCACACAAATATGCTTAGTATAGAGAATACAGAACCCAGAAAGAGACCCACACAAATATGCCCAAGTGATTTCTGACAAAGGTGCAAAAGTAACTGAATGAGAGAAAATATTTTCAACAAATGAAAAGACATTTGTTGGAGCAGCTGAATATCCATAGGCAACTTAACCTCAAACTAAGTCTCACACTTTGTAAATTGATCGAGAATGCATAACAGACTTAACTGTAAAGTGTAAAATTATAAAACATTTTTTAAAATATAGGAGAAAATCTTCAGGATATAGGGCTAGGAAAAATGTTCTTATACTTGACCAAAAAAAAAGCACAAATCATGAAAAAAAATTGGTAAATTAGACTTCATCAAAATGTAAAACTTTTACTCTTTGAAACACCCTGTGAAGAAGATGAAAAGACAAGCTGAAGTCTGAGAAAAGACTAGTATCTAAACTATGTAAAGAACTCTCAAAGCTCAACATTAAGTAAATAATCTGAATAGAAAATGGGCAAAAGACATGAACAGACATTTTACTAAAAAAATACACAGATGACAAACAGCACATGAAATGACATTCAACATCATGACACACTGGGGAAAAGAAAATTAAAACAATAATGATATATCACTACACACTTATCAGAATAGTTAAAATAAAAAACAGTGAGAATACCAAATGCTGGCAAGGATGAGGAGAAAATGGACCATTTATATATTGCTGGCAAGAATGTAAAATGCTATACCCACTCTCAAAAATAGTTTGGCAGTTCCTTAAAATAATAAACACGCAACTACCATAATACCCAGCAACAGTCTTGAGCATTTATCCCAAAGAAATGAGGAGTTATACTCAAGTTATACTTGAGTTATACTCCAGTTAACTCAAAATCCTGCACATGAATGTTTACATCAATTCTATTCACAATAGCCCAAAGCTGGAAACAACCCAGATGTCCTTCTGTAGGTGAAGAAATAAACTCCAGGACATTCATATCATGACATACTACTCAGCAATAAAAAATAAAAAGCAGTTATACACACAGCAACCTGGACGACTCTCCAGAAAATGGTACTGAGTTAAAAAAAATTCCCAGTGCCAAAAGGTTATGTACTTCATGCTTCCATTTATACATCATTCTTGAAATGACAACATTATAAAAATGGAGAACAGAACCATGGTCACCAGGAAGTGAAGAAGGGGCTAGGGTGGAAGTGCTGTCGTTATTGCTGTAAAAAGGCAACATGAGGGATCCTTGTGGTAGTGGAAATATTCTGTATCTTGGCTGTCCTCAATATCATGGTTGTAATTTGGTACTATCCTAAGATACTACCTTTGATAAAAAAGGTAAAGGGCACATGGGATCTTTCTGTATTATTTCTTACAACAACATTTGAATTTATAATTATCTCAAAGTTTTCAAGTTCAATTAAAAAATGACCCATACATCTTTCAAGTGGAGGAAACAGAAGTGCAAAGAAATAAATGTGCTATAAATATGTGCAATAATTGACATGGGGATGGAATTCCTTTAGCAGAACAGTATGGTCACAGTGGGAGCTACTAAAGTTCTCCCAAAGGTTCTGAGACTTGAGCTGAATCTTGAAAGATGGGAGGAGTTTACCAGCTTTCCTTTAATTCTTGCAATTTTATGAGAAAAATGTTATTATAATATCTCCTTTAGAGGAGGTTCAGAAATGTTAAATCAATGGCTCAATGTAACAGTTGGTTTCCAACTGCAATTTCATTCTCTCCCCATTTTTACCATAGGTTTAATTTTCAAAATACAACATAGTAAGAGCAAAATGCTAAAATTTCAAAATATTTTTTTAAGAAAAGGGCATTCGTCTATTTGGGCATTTAGTGAGCATTTGATGATATTCCTAGGTATGTGTTAAAGATCAGACAAAATCACAGACCTCGGAAAGAGAAAAGAGGATTATTTAGTACTATGTTTTAGAGCCAATGGTTCTCAAACTATTTTCTGGCTGCATGCTATTTTTTGCACAAGAAACTCCTATTTGTAACATCTCTTCATGCATGTGATGATTTGGGAGAGTGACAAAGAGGTAAGAAGACAAATTTAGGACCATGTAGGGAAAGTGAAAGCACATGTGTAGTTTATGAAAGTACTTCCAATAATTTAGAGAGTCCTCTCAAAAGAGAATTTTAGCCTCCCCACAGAAAATAGACACTGTGCAAGCAATTTTACATTCTTTATGATAATATTATTAGGGTAATAAAGGATTTCTCAACCTTAACCCTGTTGACACTTTGGGCCAGATAATACTCTGTAATCAGGGGTTGTCCAGTGCATTATGTGACATTTAATAGCATCCATGGCCTCTACGTACCAGGTGGCCAGTGGCATCCCTCACTCTGTGTTGGGATAATCAAAAATGTCTCCAGGCATTACCAAATGTCCCCTGGGGATTGCAAAAATTGTTTTCCTTTGAGAACCACTGGTCTAGTGATGTTATTGCCATTTTGTAAATGAAATCCAATGTTTGGAGAGGTTCAAAATTCATACAATCAATCGGTAGAGCCAGGAATAGAGCATAGGTCTCCTTGATTCCTAAGGAATTGAAGTTTTTTCCACTATTCTTAGCTTCTGTAAAGAGATATATCCTCATAAAGAGCTCATGGAAAAACAGAGTTATAACCCAACATTACAAAATAAGGTGATTGGTGCTCTATCTAAGGAGTGACCAGAAGGCTACGGGAGCTAAAAGGATGTATCAGTTAGTTCTGTGTGGAATAGACAAGGAAGAGTAAGCACGTTAGATTTCTATTGCTGCAGAACAAACTTAGTAGCTAAAAACAACACAAATTTATTATCTCACAGATTGCTTGGGTCAGGCGTCTGGGTACAGGTTTAGCCTGGTCCTGAGGGTCTCACCAGGGTGAAATTCAGGTATTTCCCAGGGCTGTGATTTAATCTGAGAGTCAGGATTCTCTTCGAAGCTTACTGGTTGTTAGCAGAATTCATTTCCTTGTAGTTGTATGACCAAGGTCCCCATTTTCTTGCTGGCTGTTGGCCAGAGACTGCTCAGGTTCCTAGAGGCCATGCACAGGTTCTTGACATGTGGCTCACTCATCTCAAAAGATGATGCCATACTTCTTCAAGGCCAGCAGGATTCTGCTGCTGCTTTGGGGAGCATACCTGGTTAGGTTGCACCCACCCAGGATATTCTCCCTTTTGATCAATTCAAAGTCAACTGCTCAGTTGACCTTAATTATGTCTGCAAAAATCCCTTTTGCCATACAATATAATTATAGAAAAGAAATCCCATCGTATTTGCAAATCACACCCAAACTCAAGGGGTGGGAATTATACAAGGGCATGTGTCAATGGAGGATTATCTTAGAATTCTGCCTACATAGTAAGTAATACTGGGTTGGCCAAATGGCTCGTTTGGTTTTTTCCATAAGCTAGCCCTAGTAGCACTTAGATGTCTTTAACTTCATTCAAGACAATTTTGTTAGATTGTATGTGACAGCTGTCATATCAGCATGCATTTAAAAAAAAAGATCAAAATTGCTGAATTTTTGTGTAGCCATTTTAATATTGAAGATGGAAGAAGAAAAGCAACATTTGTGGCATATTATGCTTTATTATTTCAAGAAAGGTAAAAACACAACTGAAACACAAAAAAAGATTTGTGCAGTGTATGGAGAAGGTGCTGTGACTGATCGAACATGTCAAAAGTGGTTTGTGAAGTTTCATGCTGGAGATTTCTACCCCACGGTCAGGCAGACCAGTTGAAGTTGATAGTGATCAAATCAAGACATTAATTGAGAACAATCAAAGTTACACCACGCACGAGATAGTAGACATACTCAAAATATCCAAATCAAGCATTGAAAATCATTTGCACCAGCTTGGTTATGGTCATTGCTTTGATGTTTGGGTTCCACGTAAGTTAAGTGAAAAAAACCTTCTTGACTGTATTTCCACATGTGATTCTCTACCGAAACATAATGAAAACATTCCATTTTTAAAACAAATTGTGACTGGCGATGAAAAGTGGATACTGTCCAATAATGTGGAATGGAAGAGATCGTGAGGCAAGTGAAATGACCCACCACCAACCACACCAAAGGCCGGTTTTCATCCAAAGAAGAGTGATGTTGTGTATACGGTGGGATTGGAAGGGAGTCCTCTATTATGAGCTCCTTCCGGAAAACCAAACGATTAATTCCAACAAGTACTGCTCCCAGTCAGACCAAATGAAAGCAGCACTTGATGAAAAGCGTCCCGAATAAGTCAACAGAAAACACATAATCTTCCATCAGGATAACGCAAGACCACATGTTTCTCTGATGACCAGGCAAAAACTGTTAAAGCTTGGCTGGAAAGTTCTGATTCATCTGCCATATTCACCAGACATTGCACCTTCAGATTTCCATTTATTTAGGTCTTTACAAAATTCTCTTAATGGAAAAAATTCCAATTCCCTGGAAGACTGTAAAAGGCACCTGGAACAGTTCTTTGCTCAAAAAGATAAAAAGTTTTGGGAAGATGGAATTATGAAGGTGCCTGAAAAATGGCAGAAGGCAGTGGAACAAAAGGGTGAATACATTGTTCAATAAAGCTCTTGGTAAAACTGAAAATTGTGTCTTTCATTTTTACTTAAAAACCGAAGACACGTTTTGGCCAACCCAATACATAATACAGAAGATCATTCTCTTCCTGGATTCCTGGCCAGGCTTGGTAGTGCCTGACTTGGCGTCTGCCCTAATCGTCATATGCCTGGTTGCCCCCACATAGCCTTCCTAGTCCCCCTTTGTGATGGTTCCATCCTGCTTACCTTCTTTGCACACAGTGTTGCCTCCCGGATCCTGGACAACTGATACTTGAATCTTACTTTAAAACTTGACTTTCCTCTAAGTTTTTCCTCTAACTCTTAGGCAGTTAGCAATTCCAGTATACTGTGAACCCTGACATTTAAGTAAATGATCATAATGTTAGAGACGTTTACATGAGCTATTTTAACTCACATGTGGTCTTATATTATGATAACCTAATAAAGTATGTCCTATCCCCATTTTTTAATAAGAAAATTTAGGATCAGCATGATCAAGCAGCCTTTCCAACTGGAAAGGTCTTCCAGTTTTGTTCCAAAAAGGGACAAAGTCACAAATTCATGTGGCTCCAAGTTCACACTTTTTCCAGTGCCCAAATTGCTCTCATTTTATGGAGGACAATGGAGGAGCAGTAATTGAGGAATTTACAATTCTTTTGCCCTGTTACCAAGTAGCATCTCTTCTATTCAGCATTTCCCACCTCAACTGTCACAACCATTTAATAAATGCCATTTTGACTCTTTCTAATTGACACTTCTATTAAAATCTCATCTTTTCAACCTCCCAAAATCTTTTGGGGCAGGAACCATGTTCTTTTGTAGTCCCATTGGTGCCTATCCAGGCTTTCATAAATGACAGCACTTGAAAATTACTAGTATACATGACAAATGAATTCCCTTATCACCCAGAGAAATACCACAGTTCAGAAAAGCTCTGTAAACTGGGAAGAGGAAAGGAATGTGTGCATAAAGCATCCTTTCCACTGGATCTGCTTTCCCAGCACTTCCTCTACCTGCTTATTCTCTGTAAGAAGCTATATATCAGGGCTGCTCCACTTCCACTACCTGCAGACTAGAGAAGGAACTTCATGCTCCAATATCTTTTAATAACATTTCATTCAATCAAAATAACCTAACTTGCCAGTGGCATTTTTATAAAGGAAGCTCTCCTATGCCCAGCACAGATGCAGATGTATAGGTAAACCTATATCAAGGTCTGGAGTTTAGTTGTAGGGAGACAGAGCGGAAGGGTTAAAATCATTTACTTATTTAACAGATATTTTTCTGAAAACTGAATATGTACGACTCTGCTGGGTCATGGAACAATTCCCTGCTTGGGGGAGTTTACAGTCAGCAGGTGATGTGGACCAGGGAACAGGCATTAGGATACACCTAAGAAGTCCTGTGCAGAAATTGAGTGCAAGGTGCAGGGGCAGACTCACTAACTCAGTCCTGGCTTGGAGTCTGGGGTGCCAGTCAGGGTAGGAAGTTATAATTTGCAGAGGAAATTATATCCTAGCTGAGCCCCAAAACAGGAATGGGTTTTAGCCAAGACAGAAAGCTGAAGAGTATGTTCTATCCAAAAGGAACAGCATAGACCCAGGATGCAAGGTGGTAAGGGATATACTAGGACAGTGGTCCCCAACCTTTTGGGCACAAGGGACCAGTTTCGTGGAAGACAATTTTTCCATGGATGGTGGGGGGAGATGGTGCAGGCGGGAATGCGAGCGATGGGGAGCGGTGGGGAGTGGTGGGGAGCGGCTGTAAATACAAATGAAGCTTCGCTCGCTCGCCCGCCGCTCACCTCCTGCTGTGTGGCCTGGTTCCTAACAGGCCATGGACCAGTACCAGTCCTTTGCCCAGGGGGATGGGGACCCCCATCTAGGAGACTCTCTGAGATCTGAGAAAAATCTTAAAGGTCAGATAAAAGAATTTGGACCTTATTTATCCAGGAGGCAGTAGAAACTCATAAAAACTCTTTAAGAAAGAGAGTAGTTTAAAGATTTCATCAGGGCTACAGAACAGAAAAGGATAAGAGTGAGGTAGCTTATAAGTCAGGAAGGAAATCAGGAGACTTGTAGCGATTATCCAAGCAAGAGATGAGAACAAAGCAGTGCTAGACAGATGTGAGCAACTTTAAGATTAACCAGTCTTGGGCTTCCCCGGTGGCGCAGTGGTTGAGGGTCCACCTGCCGATGCAGGGGACATGGGTTCGTGCCCTGGTCCGGGAGGATCTCACATGCCGCGGAGCGGCTGGGCCCATGAGCCATGGCCGCTGAGCCTGTGCGTCCAGAGCCTGTGCTCTGCAACGGGAGAGGCCACAACAGTGAGAGGCCCGCATACCGCAAAAAAAAAAAAAAAAAAAAAAAGATTAACCAGTCTTGGGGCTCCAATGGATATGGAGATGGAGATGGAGATGGAGACGGAAATGAAGGAGAGAAATGATTTAAGAATGACACCAGAGCTCTGGCACTGCCACCTGAGTGGACGCTGGTGCCATTCACTGAACTCGGAAACCAAGAGGAGAGACAGATTTGGGAGCTCTGAAGTTCAGTGTTAAACATGTGTTTCAGGAGCTGATTCTGAGTTACTGCCAGCACATAACCCAAGATGATGGTGGTAACAACAGGCCAGGAGTCCTTCTTTCTCCTTGTCAGGTGTCCCAGGACGGACTTTGTAGCCAGAGTGCCATCTCCACTTCCAAGGCCCATTTGCCTAATTGTTTGATGTGACTTAACATTAAACGTATTTGAGTTCAAAAACCTTACCTCTCAACCAAAATGTGAAATCAAAGCGCTGCATGAGTTAAGTGTGTCTGTCTGCACAGATGTTGTGCCCACCACATCAAAGGCAGTTTGCACTTGCCATAGGGGATGGCTTCGTGACCTTGGAAATAAATTTGAAATGTATGGGCTCCCTGAAACCACAGAGCTGACTGAATACGACTTGAATTACGGCAATGCGTTATATTTGCCAAGGGGGGCACCCAGTGCAAACTGCTGAATTTGAGGGGTTTTAACAAAAATAAGAGACCCACAACCAAAATTACTGGATGACAAAGTAGACCATTTTTCAAATCCTCAGATAGCAAAGCATATCTCTATACATATGCTGGTCTATAAAAATGTCCACTCAAACCATACCATTTTTACTAGCTTTCCTCACATTTACCAATCCCAGCCCCACTTCTTTATCATACCCACATTTTCCTACTGGAATAGTGGTTGTGAAAAATGCTTCGACACTATACTACACTGAATCAAACTAAGTTTACCTATAACATTAACCCAAGACCACACTTACTTGCTGGTAAAGAAAACAGTAAGTTTTCTCTAAAAAAAAAAACCTATCTGGCCTCACCTCTCCTTAATACATACATTACTCAGTTAACCATGTATAATGTTCACTTTTGCTTTTCTTTCTGTCTTGGTTTTGGGAGCTATGAAATGTATTGTAACACTAAGTGAATAATCCCATCCAGTCATGAAAATGACCCGAAAGATCCCATTGCCTACACAGAAATTATATCCATTCTTCAAACCACCTTGTAAGAACTGTTTGGATATTTACATGATTTCCTTATATGAAATAACCCTATAAATATTTCTTCCCTCTGATCAAATTATAGTTCCAGGCCCCATATCACCTTTTTAATAACAAACACTATTATGTAGACTGTACCATGCCAAGCAATTATAGGTAGTATCTCGTTTAATCCTTAAACAATTCTGTAGTAGATATTGCTTTTATTTCCTAGATGAGGAATGCTGAGGCTCACAGAGGCTTAGTCTAAGGTCACACAGCTGGAAGAAAAAAAGCCACGAATGAAGCCCAGCTTTGTGTAACTCCAGGGCCCTGATCTCAATCACATTATTGCCCGCCTTGACTTGTTGCTCATGAGGATAAACATGAAATTCTCAAAATAAATAAATTTAGGAGGACCTTCAAGATGGCAGAGGAGTAAGATGTGGAGATCACCTTCCTGCCCACAAATACATCAAAAATATATCTACATGTGGAACAACTCCTACAGAACACCTACTGAACGCTGGCAGAAGACCAAGACCTCAGACCTCCCAAAAGGCAAGTAACTCCCCATGTACCTGGGTAGGGCAAAAGAAAAAAGAAGAAAAAGAGGCAAAAGAATAGGGATGAGACCTGCACCCTGGGGAGGGAGCAGTGAAGGAGGAAAAGCTTCCACGCACTAGAAGTCCCTTCACTGGTGGAGACGAAGGGTGGGAGAGGGGAAGCTTCGGAGCCACAGAGGAGAGCGCGGCAACAGGGGTGGAGAGGGCAAAGCAGAGAGTTTCCCGCACAGAGGATCGCTGCTGACCAGCACTCACCAGCCCAAGAGGCTTGTCTGCTCACCTGCCGGGGTGGGCGGCGGCTGGGAGCTGAGGCTCAGGCTTCAGAGATTGGATCCCAGGGAGAGGACTGGGGTTGGAGGCATGAAAACAGCCTGAAGGGGCTAGTGCGCCACAGCTAGCCGGGAGGGAGTCCGGGAAAAAGTCTGGAACTGACTATGAGGCAAGAGACCCTTGTTTCTGGGTGCACAAGCAGAGGGGATTCAGAGCACTGCCTAAAGCAGCTCCAGAGATGGGTGAGAGCCGCGGCTACCAGTGCAGACCCCAGAGACGGGCATGAGACGCTAAGGCTGCTGCTGCCGCCACCAAGAAGCCTGTGTGCAAGCACAGGTCACTACCACACCTCCCCTCCCGGGAGCCTGTGCAGCCTGCCACTGCCAGGGTCCCATGATCCAGAGACAACTTCCCTGAGAGAACACAAACAGTGCACCTCAGGCTGGTGCAACATCACACCGGCCTCTGAGGCCGCAGGCTCGCCCCACATTCTGTACCCCTCCCTCCCCCGGCCTGAGTGAGCCAGAGCCCCCTAATCAGCGGCTCCTTGAACCCCCTCCTGTCTGGGCAAAGAACAGACACCAGAGGGTGACCTACATGCAGAGGCGGGGCCAAATCCAAACCTGAAACACAGGAGCTGTGTGAATAAAGAAGAGAAATTTCTCCATGCAGCCTCAGGAGCAGCAGATTAAATCTCCACAATCAACTTGATGTACCTGCACCTGTGGAACACCTGAACAGACAACGAATCATCCCAAAATTGAGACAGTGGACTTTGGGAGCAACTGTAGACTTGGGGTTTGCTGTATGCGACTGACCAGTTTCTGATTTTTATGTTTATCTTCGTTTTTAGTGCTTGTTATCATTGGTGGATTTGTTTACTGGTTTGGTTGCTCTCTTTGTTTTCTTTTTTTTAAATTACTTTTTTATTTTAATAATGTATTTTTTTATTTTAATAACTTTATTTTATTTTATTTTTCTTTTTTTTCTCTCCGTTTTCTTCTGAGCCATGTGGTTGACAGGGTCTTGGCGGCTGGCCGGCTGTCAGGCTTGAGCCTCTGAGGTGGGACAGCTGACTTCAGGACACTGGACCACCAGAGACCTCCCAGCCCGACTTAATATTAATCGGCAGGAGCTCTCCCAGAGATCGCATCTCAACGCTAAGACCCAGCTCCACTGATGACCAGCAAGCTCCAGTGCCGGACACCCCATGCCAAACAACTACCAAGACAGGAACACAACCCCATCCATTAGCAGAGAAGCTGCCTAAAATCAAAATAAGGTCACAGACACCCCAAAACACACCACCAGATGTGGTCCTGCCCACCAGAAAGAAAAGATCCAGCCTCATCCACCAGAACACAGGCACCAGTCCCCTCCACCAGGAAGCCTACACAACCCACTGAACTAACCTTGCCCACTGAGGGCAGACACCAAAAACAATGGGAACTACAAACCTGCAGCCTATGAAAAGGAGATCCAAACCACAGTAAGTTAAACAAAATGAGAATAAAGAGAAATACACAGCAGATGAAGGAGTAAGGTAAAAACCCATCAGACCAAACAAATGAAGAGGAAATACGCAGTCTACCTGAAAAAGATTTAAGAGTAATGATAGTAAAGATGACCCCAAATCTTGGAAATAGAATGGAGGCAATACAAGAAACATTTAATAAGGACCTAGAGAGCAAAAAAAGAGCAAACAAGCAATGATGAACAACACAATAAATGCAACTAAAAATTCTCTAGAAGGAATCAATAGCAGAATAACGGAGGCAAGAAGAATGGATAAGTGACCTGGAAGATAAAATAATGGAAATAACTATCACAAAGCAGAATAAAGAAAAAAGAATGAAAAGAATTGAGGACAGTCTCAGAGATCTTTGGGACAAAATTAAACACACCAACATTCAAACTATAGGGGTCCCAGAAAATGAGAGAAAAAGAAAGGGACTGAGAAAATATTTGAAGAGATTACAGTTGAAAACTTCCATAATATAGGAAAAGAAATAGTCAGTCAAGTCCAGGAAGTGCAGAGAGTCCCATACAGGATAAACTCAAGAAGAAACACACCAAGACACATATTAATCAAACTATCAAAAATTAAATACAAAGAAAAAGTATTGAAAGCAGCAAAGGAAAAGCAACAAATAACAAGGGAATCCCTGTAAAGTTAACAGCTGATCTTTCAGCTGAAACTCTGTAAGCCAGAAGGGAGTGGCAGGACATATTTACAGTGATGAAAGGGAAAAACCTACAACCAAGATTACCCTACCCAGCAAGGATCTCATTCAGATTCGACAGAGAAATTAAAAGCTTTACAGAGAAGCAAAAGCTAAGAGATTTCAGCATCACCAAACCAGCTCTAAAACAAAGGCTAAAGGAAGTTCTCTAGTCAGGAAACACAAGAGAAGGAAAAGACCTACAACAACAAACCCAAAACAATTGAGAAAATGGTAATAGGAACATACATATCAATAACTACCTTAAATGTAAATGGATTAAATGTCGTCCAACCAAAAGACATACACTGGCTGAATGGATACAAAAACAAGACCCATATATATGCTGTCTACAAGAGACCCAGTTAAGACCTAGGGACACATACAGACTGAAAATGATGAGATGGAAAAAGATATTCCATGCAAATGGAAATCAAAAGAAAGCTGGAGTAGCAATTCTCATATGAGACAAAATAGACTTGAAAAAAAAGACTATTACAAGAGACAAAAAAGGACACTACATAATGATCAAGGGATGAATCCAAGAAGAAGACATAAGAATTGTAAATATTTATGCACCCAACATAAGAGCACCTCAATACATAAGGCAAATGCTAAGAGCCATAAAAGGAGAAATCGACAGTAACACAATAATAATAGGGGACTTCAGCACCCCACCTTCACCAATGGACAGATCAACCAAAATGAAAATAAATAAGGAAAAACAAGCTTTAAATGACACATTAAACAAGATGGATTTAATTGATATCTATAGGACAGTCCATCCAAAACCAAGAGAATACACTTTCTTCTCAACTGCTCATGGAACATTCTCAAGGATAGATTATATCTTGGGTCACAAATCACGCCTTGGTAAATATAAGAAAACTAAAATCGTATCAAGTATCTTCTCTGACCACAACACTATGAGACTAGATATCAACTACAGGAAAAAATCTATACAAAATACAAACAAATGGAGGCTAAACAATACACTACTAAATAACCAAGAGATCACTGAAGAAATCAAAGATGAAATCAAAAAATACTTAGAAACAAATGACAATGAAAACACAATGACCCAAAACCTATGGGATGCAGCAAAAGCAGTTCTAAGAGGGAAGTTTATAGCAATACAATCCTACCTCAAGAAACAAGAAAAATCTCAAATAAACAACCTAACCTATACCTAAAGCAATCAGAAAAACAAGAACCAAAAAACCCCAAAGTTAGCAGAAGGAAAGAAATCATAAAGATCAGATCAGAAATAAATGAAAAAGAAATGAAGGAAAGATAGCAAAGATCAATAAAACTAAAAGCTGGTTCTTTGAGGAGATAAACAAAATTGATAAACTATTACAAGCTCATCAAGAAAAAAAGGGAGAAGACTCAGCTCAACAGAATTAGAAATGAAAAAGGAGAAATAACAACTGACACTGCAAAAATACAAAGGCTCATGAGAGATTACTACAAGCAACTATATGCCAATAAAATGGACAACCTGGAAGAAATGGACAAATTCTTAGAAAAGCACAACCTTCCGAGACTGAACCAGAAAGAAATAGAAAATAGAAACAGACCAATCACAAGCACTGAAATTGAAACTGTGATTAAAAATCTTCCAACAAACAAAAGCCCAGGACCAGACGGCTTCACAGGCGAATTCTATCAAACATTTAGAAAAGAGCTAACACCCATCCTTCTCAAACTATTCCAAAATATAGCAGAGGGAGGAACACTCCCAAACTCATTCTACAAGGCCACCATCACCTTGATACCAAAACCAGACAAGCATGTCACAAAAAAGGACAACTACAGGCCAGTATCACTGATGAACATAGATGCAAAAATCCTCAACAAAATACTAGCAAACAGAATCCAACAGCACATTAAAAGGATCATCCACCATGATCAAGTGGGTTTTATCCCAGGAATGCAAGGATTCTTCAATATACGCAAATCAATCAATGTGATACACCATATTAACAAATTGAAGGATAAAAATCATATTATCATCTCAACAGATTCTGAAAAAGCTTTCAACAGAATTCAACACCCATTTATGATAAAAACTCTCCAGAAAGTAGGCATAGAGGGAACTTACCTCAACATAATAAAGGCTATATATGACAAACCCACAGCCAACATCATTCTCAATGGTGAAAAACTGAAACCGTTTCCACTAAGATCAGGAACAAGACAAGGTTCCCCACTCTCACCACTATTTTTCAACATAGTTTTGCAAGTTTTAGCCATAGCAATCAGAGAAGAAAAAGAAATGAAAGGAATCCAAATCAGAAAAGAAGTAAAACTGTCACTGTTGGAGGATGACATGATACTATACATAGAGAATCCTAAAGATGCTACCAGAAAACTACTAGAACTAATCAATGAATTTGGTAAAGTAGCAGGATACAAAATTAATGCACAGAAATCTCTGGCATTCCTATACACAAATGATGAAAAATCTGAAAGAGAAATTAAGGAAACACTCCTATTTACCACTGCAACAAAAAGAATAAAATACCTAGGAATAAACATAACTAAGGAGAGAAAAGAACTCTATGCAGAAAACTATAAGCTACTGATGAAAGAAATTAAAGATGATACAAACAGATGGAGAGATATACCATGTTCTTGGATTGGAAAGATCGACATTGTGAAAATGACTCTACTACCCAAAGCAATCTACAGATTCAGTGGAATCCCTATCAAACTACCAATGGTATTTGTCACAGAACTAGCACAGAAATTTTCACAATTTTTATGGAAACACAAAAGACCCCGAATAGCCAAAGCAATCTTGAGAAAGAAAAAACAGAACTGGAGGAATCAGGCTCTCAGGCTTCAGACTATACTACAAAGCTACAGTAATCAAGACAGTATGGTACTAGCACAAAAACAGAAATAGAGATCAATGGAACAGGATAGAAAGCCCAGAGGTAAACCCACATACATATGGTCACCTTATCTTTGATAAAGGAGGCGAGAATATACAATGGAGAAAAGACAGCCTCTTCAATAAGTGGTGCTGGGAAAACTGGACAGCTACATGTAAAAGAATGAAATTAGAACACTCCCTAACACCATACACAAAAATAAACTCAAAATGGATTAAAGACCTAAATGTAAGGCCAGACACTATCAAACTCTTAGAGGAAAACACAGGCAGAACACTCTATGACATAAATCACAGCAAGATCTTTTTTGACCCACCTCCTAGAGTAATGGAAATAAAAACAAAAACAAACAAATGGGACTTAATTAAATTTAAAAGTTTTTGCACAGCAAAGGAAACCATAAATAAGATGAAAAGACAACCCTCAGAATGGGAGAAAATATTTGCAAACGAAGCAACTGACAAGGGATTAATCTCCAAAATATACAAGCAGGTCATGCAGCTCAATATCAAGAAAACAAACAACCCAATCCAAAAATGGGCAGAAGACCTAAATAGACATTTCTCCAAAGAAGTTATACAGATTACCAACAAACACATAAAAGGATGCTCAACATCACAAATCATTAGAGAAATGCAAATCAAAACTACAATGAGGTATCACCTCACACTGGTCAGAATGGCCATCATCAAAAAATCTGCAAAGAATAAATGCTGGAGAGGGTGTGGAGAAAAGGGAACCCTCTTGCACTGTTGGTGGGAATGTAAATTGATACAGCCACTATGCAGAACAGTATGCAGGTTCCTTAAAAACTAAAAATAGAACTACCATATGACCCAGCAATCCCACTACTGGGCATATACCCTGAGAAAACCATAATTCAAAAAGAGTCACGTACCACAATGTTCAGTGCAGCACTAGTTACAATAGCCAGGAAATGGAAGCAACCTAAGTGTCCATCGACAGATGAATGGATAAAGAAGTTGTGGCACATACATACAGTGGAATATTACTCAGCCACAAAAAGAAACGAAATTGAGTTATTCGTAGTGAGGTGAATGGACCTACAATCTGTCATGCAGAGTGAAGTATGTCAGAAAGAGAAAAACATATACTAACACATATTTATGGAATCTAAAAAAAAAAATTGTTCTGAAGAACCTAGAGGCAGGACAGGAATAAAGACGCAGATATAGAGAATGGACTTAAGGACACGGGGAGGCAGAAGGGTAAGCTGGGATGAAGTGAAAGAGTGGCATGGACATATATAAACTACCAAATGTAAAACAGATAGCTACTGGGAAGCAGCCGCATAGCACAGGGAGATCAGCTCTGTGCTTTGTGACCACCTAGAGGGGTGGGATAGGGAGCGTGGGAGGTAGACGCAAGAGGGAGGGGCTATGGGGATATAAGTATACATATAGCTGATTCACTTTGTTATACAACAGCAACTAACACAATAATGTAAAGCAATTATACTCCAATAAAGATGTTAAAAAAATAATAAATAAATAAATAAATTTATTTATTTTGTGTGTGTGTGTGCATGTATGACTATTTAAAGCTAACACTGGATATAAAATAACATTTAAATATTTTAATATCTGATATTTAGTAAATAATATTTTAATAAATAAAGGTGAAATATACTTGCATTTTCCATCGGATTGGGAGAATTTTACAGCTTACTTTGTTAAAAATTTTTAAAAGTGCTACCTTTGGAAAGATGAGTTAACTCACCATACACACAAATAACCCACTGTCAGAGTTAAATCACACATGCACAAAAGTTAAATATGTACGACAGCATAGTAAGGGGTGGGATAGGGAGGGTGGGAGGGAGGGAGACGCAAGAGGGAAGAGATATGGGAAAATATGTATACGCATAACTGATTCACTTTGTTATAAAGCAGAAACTAACACACCATTGTAAAGCAATTATACTCCAATAAAGATGTAAAAAAAAAAAAAAAAACCCAGCATAGTAAACTCACTATATTTGCCTTAACCTCTGAGTTAATTAATAATTAATTTCAAAAGATTAATTAATTTCACAAGATTCATATCATGTGTAAGATTAAATAATAATAATGATGATAATAATATCAGTCTTTCTTTACAGAGTGTCTTGTTATATGAAGGGTACTATGCTAAATACTTCACTCATATTGTAATTTCTAATCTTTATGAGGCCCTGTAATAAAAGTATTACTACCCCATTCTGAAGATAAGAAAAGTTGGGCTCAGTACAATTATGTTGGTAGCATAAGATCACTTAATCAATTAGAAATGGCCCTCAGACTTGAAGCCAGAAATTTCTGATTCCATGGACTTGTGCTCATGCAACCCGATACCACAGTATGCCCCCAAAAAAACATTTTATAAAGCTCAGGTACTTCCCTGAGACATTGTTGAAAACCCTAGGTAGCTGAAAGTCCATTTTATGCTTTCCATGTGTTTGCAACACTATAAAAGTTAGATTCATCGGCATCTGTAATATAAGAACTAATGGGATCAGTATTCTTTGAAAATTATGCTTTTTTTTCCAAATGTCACCTTATGTTCCACACATATTTTCAAAAATGAATGTTCAGGTTTTAAATAGGGACTAAACAAAATTGACAATGTAATTTTATCCAGGTACAAAAAAAAAAATACAAACACATTCTCTTACCTTATGGGGTACTCTACCAGTTGGGCCGTAATAATAATTTACTATTCTGGAATACAGTTATTCTTCCAATTCTGACATAACTGCCATGTTATTTCACTCACATATTCCTCTGTCTATCCCAGTAGCCAGGGGCCATTTTTCATGCTGTTCATTTGCAACAGAAATTACAGGTTTTGATACCACTGCCACAGCCTGTGTTTTAACTTTGAAATATATTGTAGCTAAACCTCTAATGTGGCTAATCTAGTTCATGATTCAATCTGACTGCAGTTCTGGTTCCCTGAAAGGGCTGCTGCTGACAAGAATGCTGCCCTGTGCTTATGCTGAGGAGCTCCTTGGGCTCAGATCTCCCCAGCTCAGGTTAAAAGAGCTCCCTAAGTAAGTAGCCATCTGAGGCTCTTCCTATCCCGGTCACCAATCTGTTCTATGACCTTGGCACTGTTGAGCCTCCTCTCCATGCCTTTTTTTTACCTAACCGTAAATTAGAAAGGCACGGGCATGGTTTCCTTTATTTCTTTCTCCTTTCTGCCATACATACTCCCACAGACGTGAAGAGACCTTTCCCTGGGCTCAGAGAAGGGCAGGCATCTCAGCATCAGCTCCAACTCAGGACCAGGGCTTTGCTTTGGTGCTCACAGAGCACATCTCCATCATCCAAGATGAGGGGGAGGATGGGGAATAGAAGCAGAAACTGCCCAAGACAGGAAGACACATAGGGTGGGAGACTGGAAGGAACTTAAAGATCACTGGTCTCCTGCTCATTTTCCAGAGGCACCAAGAGCTCAAGTGATTTGCTCAAGGTCACCCAATGTGTCCCCAACTAGTTCATTCATACGTTCTTTCATCCACCAAGTATCTATTGAGTACCTAATGTGTCCTAGACCCTGTACAGAATTCTGGGGATCCAGAGATAAAAAAGACATGGTCCTGCCCTGGAGAGAGCACATTCCGATGGGAAAGTTAGACAGGTGACTACAGAACTGTAATAGTGTCAGAGGCAGGGTGGCCACACATCCCGGTTGGTCTATGAAAATCCCAGTCAATATCTGTTGTTCCAATTTAATTGTTAGTAGCACTGCCTTTCACTCTCAAAAGTGCCTCTGTTTGGATACTTGGATGATAATTAAATAAGCATTTGCTTAGGTTAATTCTCTACTAAATCTTGCATAAGTGTTGTTTCATGGAGGGGAATGAGTCCGTCATTCTCAATGAGTCTTTACAGTTTTGTCTTTGAGAACAAAGGAGAAAAGTATCTTTAAGGAGACTTCAGAGGAAAGAGCTTCCTGAACTGGCTGGGCCCAATATGATACTTGGATTTGGCTGTTGTCCACAGTCACACAGCTGGTTTGCGACACAGCCAGGGAGTAAATCTAGCTGTCTTGACTCCCTGTCCAGTGCTCCGGCTATTATGCTTCATCCAACTGACTGCCGAGGATGGGTTCTGGGGACTGAGTAGACCTCACCTAGTAAGACTCCCTGCAGCCTCTACCCAATGGTTCTCACCACCAGCTCTGCCACCGGCTCCTTGCCAGTCTCACCAACACTCCTTCCCCAACATGGCATAAAACAGAAGTACATAAAGATAACTCACTTTAACAGACTCCATCCTGCCAGCCATCTCATTGGTTTCCAGTGTCTCATCGGCGCTGCAGGTAAAATAAAAATAGTCTTGAGGGGTACACTCTAGTCAAGAAATACCTAAGGGCGCCAATCAAGATGGCAGAGTTGAAGGACATGGAATTCACCCCCTCCCACAAATACATCAAAACTACAACTACAAATGGAACAATTCTCACAGAACACCTACTGAACACTAGCAGCAAACCTCAAACACTTGAAAGGACAAGAAGGATCTCCACATAACCAGGTAGGATGAAAGGGGGGAAAAAAAGTAAATCACCAAAATAAGCCAGTACACAGATTAAAAAAAAAATCAAAAAATTTCTGTGAAAGTTATGATAGCCACAATGAATAGCAAGAGGATGAAGATGTAAAAGAGGACATCAAGCTCACAAAATGAGGGGGAGGAGAGTAATAAAATGTAGTTTTTTTTCTAGAAAGTGTTTGAGCCTATACGACTACCAGTCTAAAGCAAGCAGATATAAGAAGGGGTTAACATACTTGATAAACAGAGTAACCACAAATCAAAAACATACAATAGGTTCACAAAAACCAAAAAGAAGAGAACATAAGCATAATACAAAGGAAAATCATCAAACCACAGAAGGAAAAACAAAAAGAAAAGCGGAAATATAAAGGAATATCTCGAAACCCCTGCAAACACTCCAGTCTTCCAGGGACAAAATGCCACACCCATTTCCCACCAGATATTGACTCCTCAGCTCCTGGGGCAGCTGGGCTGCAGCCTCAGTTGTTCAGTTCAGCGTGCAAATCAAATATCATTTTCTCAGGGTACCATGATATAAAAAGAGTCAGGGGGCACTGTGTAAAGGACCAAGCCAAGGGGAAAAAGTTTTATGCAAGGCTGGTACATGCTTATTTGGACATGTTAGGTCTCTATTAGTTACCTGCATTTTTAAGGGAGAACATAAGGATTTATTACTCACTTCTTGTCAGGCACACTTAATTTTATCTTTTTTCACTCCTCAGGGTGTGCACAGAAATACTCCAAGCAGCATCCTGTGGATTTGCTTGTATCTGAAATCTCCAAGATGCATTTCCACCTTGATGTGAGAAAATTACAGCTCACAGCTATCCTCCCTCTACATCTTCCATTTTCTTCCTCTTCCTATTCTGTAGAGCAGAGGTTCTTAACCCTGGCTGCACATTAAAATTATCCGGATGGCTTTTTAAAATGTCTGGTGTCCGGGTGTCCCCCCAAATTTTGATTGTAAGGTTTGGGGTTTGGCATAAGCATCAATGTTTTTCCAAAAGTCTGCCCCACCTCCCAGGTGGTTCTAATGTACAGCCAGGGTTGGAATCTCTGCAAAAAGACTCTACCTCCTTCCAGAGTGTATACAATCAATTCCTCCACAAAGGTTGATTATTTGAGACAGTACCTGTTTGAGACCCAGAGGAATGCTTGAACAGAGAGGCCACTTTGCAATATAAGAAGACAGCAGCCACCATTAATTCTCCTGAGAATCTTTGCAAGTACTCAAATGGAGACTTAGAAAATCCATATTCCTCCCCCAACCCCCAACACACACACCATTACCAAACGCAGGAGTATGCAGTATAGCCACAGCTTACATGCCTCTAAGTAATAATGTACTGATTTATAGTTTGCACAAATTGCAATAAATGGCATTTTCTGTTATGTGGAGGGTAACAGATTGTTCTGGAGTGAGTATAAGTCCATAACTCATTCGAGGGCTATGCTATAAACTAAAGTTCACTATTTAGGGAGTTAATCCCCAGTAGTTTAATTCTGAAAATAGGTTTCAGACTTGTATTCAATTTGGTGACCATCTATTATTTTAGTTTAAGCATAATTAACCTGACAAATATAAGAAGAAGCAAGAGAAATGTTTTCAGGGACTTTTCTCCTTTTTCCTCCCTTCCTAACCTCTCGCTGCATCTCCATGTTGCTCTCCAGGATGGTCATTTCCTGCTCGAGAGGCAGACTGGGAACAAGGAAAGGTTGCTTCAGAAAAAACTGGCACCATGTCACTTCCATTGCTGAGCCATGAGTTAAGGGGAACGGGCTGGAGACTGTTGTATTTGCCACATACCATTAGATCATCAGTCTATCAGAACTGCAATGGAAGTGAGTGACCAGAATTTAAGGCTGCCACGGAAAGAAAAATAAATCTTTCTTAGGTTTGGTTTCCCTCACTTCACAGATAGGTATTTTCTCTTTCCTAGAAACTCTGCCTGTCTTCTCAGGCAGAGATGCAGGAAAACTGAAAGAGAAAACCCTTGGCCAAGGATCCTGGGAGTAGTCTTCATCCACTCAGAATCTGTAAAATGAAACTTAAGTCTTTCAAAAGCAGATAATTCTTACCCTACAGTTTTTGAGAAAAAGCAGTAACCCATTTGTCCTAACAAATGTCTGTGACTTCACTGTACTAAAAGATTCTCAATGACAAGCTCTTCTAACTTTTCTATATTTAAGACATAGCCAAGCAGATGCCATTGGCTCAACTAACATTAAAAGAGTCAAGACCTGGGCTTCCCTGGTGGCGCAGTGGTTGAGGGTCCACCTGCCGATGCAGGGGACACGGGTTCGTGCCCTGGTCCGGGAAGATCCCACATGCCGCGGAGCGGCTGGGCCCGTGAGCCATGGCCGCTGAGCCTGCGCGTCCAGAGCCTGTGCTCCACAACGGGAGAGGCCACG